>NC_138203.1:260689531-261285405 GCF_964194415.1 Vipera berus
CTCCATGGCCATTACAAATAACAGGATTAACCAGGTTCTCCCATTGAAGTTTACTCACATCAACCCTCTCCATTTCCATTGGGCTACAAGTCTGCTGTGCCAAGATTATCTCTAACGGGCTAAAAGAAGATCTGAAAGGAGGTGGAGATTGAAATGTTAAAGGAAAATTCTAATGAATTAAATTTATAGTGGGCTTCCTCCTTTAATTGCTGCTTTGAGGAGTTGCTGACTCTTTATTCTTAGAGTAGCTGAGCTTTGATTTAGCATGGATGACTGAGGAATACTGGGAGTTGAAGCCCACACATCTTAAAGTTGCCAAGGTTTATATGGGAGATGACCAGTTAGGTTCAGATACTTTGGAATGGGGCTGATTTTTTATTTTATTTTATTTTTTCATTTTTATTTTTTGCATTTTGAGCTTCCACAAATTATGTGTCATGGCAGGAGACATAAATGCAGATTTTTCTAACACTGCAAACTCTCACTCTCTGCTTTGCCTGTCTGAAACTATACTTGCCAGATTGTATGCCAACAAAATGGGCCAATTTGCCACGACTAACTTACCATGGCAAACTCACCATGGGACAACTCACTGCAGGACAATTTAACAATTCAATTTAATTATTTAAAATAAAAATATTTTTACTTTTTGTCATTCATATTTCATTCTGCCCTTCCTTCTGCTTTAATGATTCTACTCCTCCGTTTCTTTGATATCAGTGTAACTTTTGTCCTACAGCAAGTTGTACCACAGCAAGTTGGCCATGGAGAGTTGTCCCATGGCAGGTTGGCTGTGGTAAGCTGGCCGTGGCAAGTCGGCTGCAGCGAATTGTCATAGAGCCTATGCCAAGACTGCATTCAGAGGTGGCTTATGAAATCTGAAAAGTATGTCTACAAAGCCTCAATGTTGCCTAAAGAAACTTTTCTTTACCTTTCAAAGTTATTCTAAAACAATGTCTAAATTTTTTGAACACTGTAAGGCAGCCATTTACATCAGACTTTAGGTTCACCTTCATTTACTTACTTCTATTGCAGAGAGTCATTTTATCCATTAATTACTGTGATTTATTTCAAAATCACATGGTTCTTTGAGTATTTATAATATTCACAGCTCTTGCCATGTGTATCAACTGATTGACAAGGAAAACGTATGTGAAAGGAGATTAAAGATGATTTTCCCATATAGCATCCATTGCCATATAATCCAACTGCCATACAATCCATAATGTTCTTTGCAGAGATTGACATCACTAATTCAAGGTATTTGGTTTCACCAAGGCTACAAAATTAATTTATCAACTGTAGTGTTTTACTTAGTTCTACTTTCTCAGTGACTTCTTAAGTAAAGGCTGAGAACTGGTGTTCCACTGTTGAGTCAAGGGGTCAGTGTTTCTCAACCTTGGCAACTTCAACTCCCAGAATTCCCCAGCCTGGTTGAGAAACTCTGGTTGAGTTTAAGTAGAACAGGGTGTCAAACTACCTGCCCAAGGGCTGGATGCATCACACAGAAGCCGCACCCACCCCAGCTCCGGCAAGGGAGAAAAAGTTATGATAGGTTGTGACACGTCACATGGCATGCTGTGTTTGACACCCCTGAAGTAGGAGATGGCCATTTAGGTTCAGATATTTTTGGATGCCCCTTCATGGATTACTGCCTTGTCGTGGCGAAGGGGCTTGCGTAATTCAGTGAAGCTATGAGCTTCCCAAGATGGAAAGGTCATAGCAGAGAGTTCTGACAAAATGTGATCCACTGGAGAAGGAAATGGCAACCCACTCCAGTATCTTTGCCATGAAAACCCTATGGACAGTACCAAAAGGCAAAACAATATGACGCTGGAAGATGAGCCCCTCAGGTCAGAAGGCGTCCAATATGCTACTGGGGAAGAGCAGAGGGCTAGTACTATTAGCGCTGGAAAGAATGAAGCAACTGGGCCAAAGCCGAAAGGTCACTCAGCTGTGGATGTGTCTGGTGATGAAAGGAAAGTCTGATGCTGTAAAAAAATTTTCTCCACAGGAACCTGGAATGTAAGATCCATGAATCAAGGAAAGCTGGACATGGTCAAACAAGAGATGACAAGACTGCACATCGACATCTTAGGTATCAGCGAACTAAAATGGACAGGAATGGGTGAATTTAATTCAGATGACCATCAGGTATACTACTGCGGGCAAGAATCCCTCAGAAGAAATGGAGTAGCCTTCATAGTCAATAAAAGAGTAGGAAAAACAATACTGGGATACAATCCTCAAAATGACAGAATGATCTCAGTTTGAATCCAAGGCAAACCATTCAATATCAAAGTAGCCCAAGTCTATGCCCCAACCACCAGTGCTGAAGAGAATGAAATTGACCGGTTCTATGAAGCCCTACAGCACCTTATAGAACTAACACCAAAAAATGATGTCCTTATCATCATGGGAGATTGGAAGGCTAAAGGAGGAAACCAAAAGATAACTGGAATAACAGGCAAGTTTGGCCTTGGAGTACAAAATGATGCAGGGCACAGGCTGATAGAATTTTGTCAAGAGAATACGATGTTCATAGCAAACACTCTTTTTCAACAACCCAAGAGATGGCTCTACACATGGACATCACCAGACGGTCAACACAGAAATCAGATTGACTATATGCTCTGCAGCCAAAGATGGCGAAGCTCTATACAGTCAGTAAAAACAAGACCAGGAGCTGACTGTGGCTCAAACCATGAGCTTGTCATTGCAAAGTTTAGGCTTAAACTGAAGAAAGTAGAAAAAAGCACTAGGCCACTCAGGTATGAATTAAATCATATCCCTGTCGAATATACAGTAGAGGTGACAAATAGATTTAAGGAATTAGATCTGATAGACAGAGTGCCTGAAGAACTATGGACAGAGGTTCGCAACATTGTACAACAGGTAGCAACCAAAACCATCCCAAAGAAAAAGAAATGCAAGAAAGCAAAATGGCTGTCTGAGGAAGCTTTGCAAATAGCTGAGGAAAGGAGGGAAGCGTAAGGCAAGGGAGAAAAAAAAGATATGCCCAATTGAATGCAGAGCTAGAAGAGATAAGAATGCCTTCTTAAATGAACAGTGCAAAGAAATAGAAGAAAACAATAGAATAGGGAGGACCAGAGATCTTTTCAAGAAAATTGGAGAGATGAAGGGAACGTTTCATGCAAAAATGGGCATGATAAAGGATCAAAATGGCAGGGACCTAACAGAGGCAGAAGAGATTAAGAAGAGGTGGCAAAATTACACAGAAGAACTATACAAGAATGAGCTTAATGTCCCTGATAATCACAATGAGGTGGTCACTGACCTCGAGCCAGACATCCTAGAATGTGAAGTGAAGTGGGCCTTAGAAAAGCTGAGCAACAACAAAGCTAGTGGAGGTGACAGTATTCCAGCTGAGCTATTCAAAATCTTAAAAGACGATGCAATAAAAGCGCTACACAGATGGAGGAGAAATTGGAGAAATTGGAGCAGAGAATGGAAGAAAGGATGGAACAGAAATTCAGAGAGATGAAGGTAGACATTTTGTCCTCAGTGCATAAAGTAGTTAAATGTGTGGAGGTGCTGGATGAATTGTGGAAGAACATAGATGGGAATGACGCTAGTTTTCTTTTATTTTAGTTCTTTATACATATTTAGTATTATTAAGGATTGGTTTACTCTATATAAGCTAGAGAGTGATGGATTTTAGAGTTTATAATTGTTAGTATATGATTGTTTATGATTGCTTTTTAGATATATACCTTGTATTTTGCTCTGGGAAGTCGGGGGGGGAGGGGGGGAGGAGGGGAAGTAGGGGGGGGAGGCAGGGGAGGGAGGAGGGAGAGGGGGAGGGGGGGATAGGGGGGAGGTAGGGAGGGGAGGAGGGAGGGGGAAGGGGGGTTTTCTAAAGGAAAACTGTATTTTAAAACTTTTCAATTAAAAAAAAAATAAAAAAAAATAAAAGCGCTACACTCAATTTGCCAGCAAATTTGGAAAACTCAACAGTGGCCATAGGATTGGAAAAGATCAGTTTACATTCTAATTCCAAAGAAAGGTAGTGCCAAATAATGTTCAAACTATCGCACCATTGCACTCATTTCTCATGCTTGTAAAGTTATGCTTAAAATTCTACAAGCTAGACTCCAGCAGTATGTGGACCGAGAACTACCAGAAGTACAGGCAGGATTTCAAAGAGATCAAATTGCCAACATACGTTGGATCATGGAGAAAGCAAGGGAGTTCCAGAAAAACATCTACTTCTGCTTCATTGACTATGCTAAAGCCTTTGATTGTGTGGATCATAACAAACTGTGGCAAGTTCTTAAAGAGATGGGCGTACCAGACCATCTTATTTGTCTCTTGAGAAACCTATATGTGGGCCAAGAAGCAACAGTGAGTACTGGACACAGAACCACTGAATGGTTCAAAATTGGGAAAGGAGTCCGGCAAGGCTGTATACTGTCGCCCTGCCTATTTAACTTATATGCAGAGCACATCATGAGAAAGGCAGGGTTAGAGGAATCAAAAGTTAGAGTTAAGATTGCAGGAAGAAATATCAACAACCTAAGATATACAGATTGTTGTTGTTAGTTGCGAAGTCGTGCCCGACCCATCGCGACCCTATGGACAATGTTCCTCCAGGCCTTCCTGTCCTCTACCATCTTCTGGAGTCCATTTAAGCTCACACCTACTGCTTCAGTAACTCCATCCAGCCACCTCATTCTCTGTCGTCCCCTTCTTCTATTGCCCTCAATCTTTCCCAGCATTAGGCTCTTCTCCAGTGAGTCCTTCCTTCTCATTAGGTGGCCAAAGTATTTGAGTTTTAGCTTCAGGATCTGGCCTTCTAAAGAGCAGTCAGGGTTGATCTCCTCTAGGACTGACCGGTTTGATCGCCTTGCAGTCCAAGGGACTCGCAGGAGTCTTCTCCAGCACCATAGTTCAAAGGCCTCAATTCTTTGGCGCTCAGCCTTTCTTATGGTCCAGCTTTCACTGCCATACATTGCAACTGGGAAGACCATAGCCTTGACTATACGCACTTTTGTTGACAGGGTGATGTCTCTGCTTTTTAGTGTGCTGTCTAGATTTGTCATGGCTTTCCTCCCGAGGAGCAAGCATCTTTTAATTTCTTGGCTACAGTCCCCATCTGCAGTGATCTTGGAGCCCAGGAAAATAAAATCTGTCACTACCTCCATTTCTTCCCCATCTATTTGCCAGGAATTGAGAGGGCCAGATGCCATGATCTTGGTTTTCTTAATGTTTAGTTTCAACCCAAGTTTTGCACTCTCCTTCTTCACCCGCAACAAGAGGCTCTTTAGTTCTTCTTCACTTTCTGCCATTAGAGTGGTATCATCTGCATATCTTAGGTTGTTGATGTTTCTTCCGGCAATCTTAATTCCAACTTTTGATTCATCTAGCCCTGCCTTTCTCATGATGTGCTCTGCATATAAGTTAAATAGGCAAGGCGACAGTATACAGCCTTGCCGGACTCCTTTGCCAATTTTGAACCAATCAGTGGTTCCGTGTCCAGTTCTCACTGTTGCTTCTTGGCCCGCATATAGATTTCTCAAGAGACAAATAAGATGGTCTGGTATGCCCATCTCTTTAAGGACTTGCCAGAGTTAAATTAAATGGTACCGCCCCAGATGGTTCTCTGCGGAGCTCCGGGAGATGAAGCGTCGGAGACGGGGCCTAGAGAGCGGTTGGAGACCCAGCCGATCCGAATCTGACCGATTGCGACTAAGAGCCTACATTAGGTCTTATCTCGCTGCGATAAGGGAGGCGAGGTCTAACCACTTCGCCACCCTTATCGCGTCCGCAGATAATCGCCCGGTCGCCCTGTTTAGGGTGACTCGCTCCCTCCTAAATCAGGAGGTGAGGGATGATCCCTTGCAGGGTCGTGCCGAGGAGTTTAACCAACATCTGTCGGACAAAATCGCTCGGATTCTGACCGGTCTGGACTCTGACTGGGCAGAGTCTGACGATCAGGACACGGGCGGTCTTGTCGATATCACCTGGGAGGAGTTTGATTCTGTGACTCCGGAGGAAGTGGACAGGATCATGGGGAGGCTGAGCACCACCACATGTTTATTGGACCCGTGCCCTTCCTGGCTGGTCTATGCAGCCCGGGAGAGGACACGCAGCTGGTTCCAGGCAGTTATATCGGCTTCTCTGAGTGAGGGTAGCTTCCCCGCCGTCTTGAAAGAGGCGGTGGTGAGGCCTTTCCTCAAGAAGCCTGCCTTGGACCCAGCTGTATTGAACAACTTTCGTCCTGTCTCCAACCTTCGCTTTCTTGCGAAGGTTGTTGAGAGTGTGGTGGCACATCAGCTCCCTCTGGTCCTGGATGAAGCGGATAATCTAGACCCGTACCAATCGGGTTTCAGGCCCGGGCACAGCACAGAGACGGCATTGGTCGCGCTGGTGAATGATCTCTGGAGGGCTCGGGACAGGGGATATTCCTCTGTTCTAGTCCTATTAGACCTCTCGGCGGCTTTCGATACCATCGACCATGGTATCTTGCTGCGGCGTCTCAGGGGACTGGGAGTGGGAGGAACAGTCTTACAGTGGTTCTCCTCCTATCTCCAGGGACGTTCGCAGTCGGTGTTGGCAGGAGGGCAGAGGTCGACCGCGAGGTCTCTCATTTGTGGAGTTCCTCAGGGGTCGGTCCTCTCGCCTCTCCTGTTCAACATCTACATGAAACCGCTGGGTGAGATCATTCGTGGTTTTGGAGTTGGGTATCATCAGTACGCTGATGATGCCCAACTTTTCCTTTCGACCCCAAACCACCCCAGTGATGCCCTCAACGTGATGTCCCGTTGCCTGGAGGCGGTTCGGGTCTGGATGGGGAGGAACAGACTTTAACTCAACCCCGACAAGACTGAGTGGCTTTGCATATCTTCATCCCGGGTTTATTCGGACATTCCACCTCTTGCTATGGGGGGTGAACTATTACCCCCCGTAGATAGGGCTCGCAACTTGGGAGTCCTCCTATATTCACGGCTCACCTTGGAAGACCATATAGGAGCTGTGACTAGGGGGGCTTTCGCCCAGGTTCGCCTGGTGCGCCAGTTGCGGCCCTATCTTAGCCGGGATGATTTATGCACGGTCACTCATGCGCTCGTGGCCTCTCGTCTGGACTACTGCAACGCTCTCTACATGGGGCTGCCCTTGAGGACCACCCGGAAGCTCCAACTGGTACAGAATGCAGCCGCGAGAGTTGTGTTGGGAGTCTCCCGATACTCCCACGTTACACCTCTGCTCCGTGAGCTGCATTGGTTGCCAGTTGTCTTCTGGGTGAGATTCAAGGTACTGGTAATGGTGTTCAAAGCCCTCCATGGCATGGGGCCGGAGTACCTTAGGGAACATCTGCTGCCGGCATCAAGCTCCCTGCGCCCTGTGCGTTCCCACAGAGAGGGCCTCCTCAGGGTGCCACCGATCAGAGAATGTCGATTGGTGGCCCCCAGGGGGAGATCCTTCTCTGTGGGCGCTCCGGAGCTGTGGAATCAGCTACCGGTAGAGCTCCGGATGGCGCCCGATCTTCGCTCCTTTCGTCGCGATCTCAAGACGTTTTTGTTTGTACAAGCCGGCCTAGCCTGATGGGGATTGGTGGGGTTTTTTATTTTTTGGTTTCTTAATTTTATCTTGGGGTTTTATAATTGTATACCAATTGTTTTAACTTGGGCAATCATTTAATCTCTTTTTAATGTTTGTATTTAGTATTTTACTCTGCCCTGTGAACCGCCCTGAGTCCTCAGGGAGAAGGGCGGTATAGAAATATTATTAAAATTAAAATTATTAAATTAAAATTTCTTTTTCTCCCTTGCCTTTCGCTTCCCTCCTTTCCTCAGCTATTTGCAAAGCTTCCTCAGACAGCCATTTTGCTTTCTTGCATTTCTTTTTCTTTGGGATGGTTTTGGTTGCTACCTGTTGTACAATGTTGCAAACCTCTGTCCATAGTTCTTCAGGCACTCTGTCTATCAGATCTAATTCCTTAAATCTATTTGTCACCTCTACTGTATATTCAACAGGGATATGATTTAATTCATACCTGACTAGCCTAGCGCTTTTCCCTACTTTCTTTAACTTAAGCCTAAACTTTGCAACAAGAAGCTCATGGTCTGAGCCACAGTCAGCTCCTGGTCTTGTTTTTACTGACTGTATAGAGCTTCTCCATCTTTGGCCGCAGAGCATATAGTCAATCTGATTTCTGTGTTGACCGTCTGGTGATGTCCATGTGTAAAGCCGTCTCTTGGGTTGTTGGAAAAGAGTGTTTGCTATGACCATCGTATTCTCTTGACAAAATTCTATCAGCCTGTGCCCTGCTTCATTTTGTACTCCAAGGCCAAACTTGCCTGTTATTCCAGTTATCTTTTGGCTTCCTACTTTAGCATTCCAATCCCCCATGATGATAAGGACATCATTTTTTGGTGTTAGTTCTATAAGGTGCTGTAGGGCTTCATAGAACCGGTCAATTTCATCCTCTTCAGCACCGGTGGTTGGGGCATAGACTTGGACTACTGTGATATTGAATGGTTTGCCTTGGATTCGAACTGAGATCATTCTGTCATTTTGAGGATTGTATCCCAGTATTGCTTTTCCTATTTTTTTATTGACTATGAAGGCTACTCCATTTCTTCTGAGGGATTCTTGCCCGCAGTAGTATACCTGATGGTCATCTGAATTAAATTTACCCATTCCTGTCCATTTTAGTTCGCTGATACCTAAGATGTCAATGTTTAGTCTTGTCATCTCTTGTTTGACCACGTCCAGCTTTCCTTGATTCATGGATCTTACATTCCAGGTTCCTATGGAGAAAAAATCTTTACAGCATCGGACTTTCCTTTCACCACCAGACATATCCACAGCTGAGCGTCCTTTCGGCTTTGGCCCAGTCGCTTCATTCTTTCTGGTGCTACTAGTACTAGCCCTCTGCTCTTCCCCAGTAGCATATTGGACGCCTTCCGACCTGAGGGGCTCATCTTCCAGTGTCATATCGTTTTGCCTTTTGGTACTGTCCATAGGGTTTTCATGGCAAAGATACTGGAGTGGGTTGCCATTTCCTTCTCCAGTGGATCACGTTTTGTCAGAACTCTCTGCTATGACCTGTCCGCCTTGGGTGGCCCTGCACGGCATAGCTCATAGCTTCATTGAATTACGCAAGCCCCTTCGCCACGACAAGGCAGTAATCCATGAAGGGGAAGATATACAGATGATACCACTCTAATGGCAGAAAGTGAAGAAGAACTAAAGAGCCTCTTGTTGCGGGTGAAGAAGGAGAGTGCAAAACTTGGGTTGAAACTTAACATTAAGAAAACCAAGATCATGGCATCCGGCCCTCTCAATTCCTGGCAAATAGATGGGGAAGAAATGGAGGTAGTGACAGATTTTATTTTCCTGGGCTCCAAGATCACTGCAGATGGGGACTGTAGCCAAGAAATTAAAAGACGCTTGCTCCTCGGGAAGAAAGCAATGGCAAATCTAGACAGCACACTAAAAACCAGAGATATCACCCTGTCAACAAAAGTGTGTATAGTCAAGGCTATGGTCTTCCCAGTTGCAATGTATGGCAGTGAAAGCTGGACCATAAAAAAGGCTGAGCGCCAAAGAATTGAGGCCTTTGAACTATGGTGCTGGAGAAGACTCCTGCGAGTCCCTTGGACTGCAAGGCGATCAAACTGGTCAGTCCTAGAGGAGATCAACCCTGACTGCTCTTTAGAAGGCCAGATCCTGAAGCTAAAACTCAAATACTTTGGCCACCTAATGAGAAGGAAGGACTCACTGGAGAAGAGCCTAATGCTGGGAAAGATTGAGGGCAATAGAAGAACAGGACGACAGAGAATGAGGTGGCTGGATGGAGTCACTGAAGCAGTAGGCATGAGCTTAAATGGACTCCAGAAGATGCTAAAGGACAGGAAGTCCTGGAGGAACATTGTCCATAGGGTCACGATGAGTCAGACACGACTTCGCAGCTTACAACAACAATTTTTGGATGAGACTAATTTGTTTTTACATTTTGGGTTTTTCAAATTTCCATCTTATTCTTCATCTGTAAAAAATGAAACCAATGCATAGAACTATCCAGGACTAGGTAAACAACTATTGTTAACTATTGTTACTTTATCTTTTACATCTTAACCAATGTAACACTTGAATGAAACAGTGGATGAGACTGTAGGTAACAAGCTCAAGTTTAAACGAGATGAAAAACTGTACAACAGTCCTTTGCCAATATAAGTGTGGATCTGAAAAAAAACTGAACTCTTATAAAGAACTGGGTGTGTAGCCTGGCATTTAGGATTAACTACTATCGTTAGAATTCCAAATAATGCTGTTTTACCAGATCTTAGAAGCCTTTGGTGGAATTTTCAATACATTCCCATGTAAATAATAATGCTATGTGAAGCCTTTGTGAGAAGATTAGCAAATACCCCCTTCAGGATATTAAAATATTCACATTGTGTAGCATTGTGTAGCTGTTTTGAAATGTTTTTATAAGCACAGAACGTCCACTGGATCTGACAAGACAAAATGTGCATGGAGAAATGACCCAGGAAACTTTTTGCAACTTGCCCCAAATCTTTCAGAAGATGTGGTTATCTCAATACTTCTAGAAAGGTGCTTCATTTACACCAACACTCTTTGCAAAGTACCTTTTGAAATGTTCTTCTTCTGCTCTTAATTTGAATGTCTACAGCAAGGATATCCAACCTTGGTATCTTTAAGCCAGCTAAAGTCCACAAGTCTTAAAGTTGCCAAGGTTGGAGACTCTGGTCTACAGCCTATTCCTATATTTTCTTTTACAGTAAGTGTGTAACTAAACACAGAAGAGGTAGTTTAGTATAGTGAGTTCCTGCCTAGAAATTGGGAGGCCATGAGTTCTAATCTTGCCTTAGTCATTAAGTCACCTTGGTAACTTTGGGTCAGAGTATCTCTCTTTTCAGTCCTAGGAAGAAGACAATGGCAAGCAACTTCCTAAAACAATTGCCAAGTGATGGACATGAACTTGTCCATGGATTGGTCAGAAGTCAAGACTGACTGGAAGGCACACAAACAAGAAAACATGTTGGGCTTGAACATTTCCCCCACATTTTATGGTGAAAAATCTTGGAGAAGCAAAACATTTAAAATAGTATTTTGAGATTTAGTCACTAGTGGGATTCAGCCGGTTCACACCAGTTCAGTAGAACCAGTAGCTAAATTGTGTTGAATTCGGAGAATCAGCTAAACCCATGCTGCTTCTGGAAGTCCATTCTAGGCCTCAGAGGCGGTCTCCCAGGCCTAGAACAGCCCACCAGAAGTGTGTGGATGTCACTTCTGGAAGTCCGTCCTAGGCCAGGTGGAGGCCTCCCAGGCCTAGAACAGCCCACAGGAAGTGCACGGATGTTACTTCCAGAAGTCCATTCTAGGCCTCTGAGGCCCAGGCCTCATCCATGCAGAGAATCGGATGTTCAGGTATTTGAATCCCACCACTGGTTTTTGTGTATAGAATTTAAATTATTAACTTGCCACCAGTCTTAGACTGTGAATCTAACTCTAGATAACCCACACATAGTATTTCCATCTAGTGTAATACTGATTTTATGATCACCATCTCTTTGTTCTCCAATTGCAAGCATTGTCATGGGTTTATCCGAATACAATAGCTTTGGGGCAAAAATTGGCCTTGTTGCAACAAAGCTTAATCAATCCCTCAGAGGTCTCACTGATTTTTCAAGAGAAATCATTGTTTCATCGCAACCAGAAGTGTAGAAGCCAATCTAGTGATCTAGCCTTTTTATAGGCACTATGTCTTAAAAAAATGTTCTTGTGTATCAGCTGGCTGTGTTGGTGGGCTGAATAATTACTTAAACAGCACATGGTGAGCAAGCACTGGAGGTTGACTGCATGTAGCATATCTTGAACAACTTAAGAGAGAGGAGAAAAAGAGAGGAAGACAACAGTAATTTCTCACCAGCTGTGCCTTTGGAGCCTCCAACTGCGAAACATCTAAACATGCAATTAAACAACCATGTTTCAAAAGAAACCAAAATATCTCAAATTTTGGGATAATTTCACCTATGTTGGTAATTAATTTCTGAAAGTGAAAAGTGATTTTAAATTGCCCTAATTAATGGCTTCTTCTCCTCTCGAGAAGGGAATGGGGCTTGCTAGTTCAGAAAGCGTTTCCTAGCAACACCAGCATTGACTTTCCAGCTGTGTCTTCTTATCCTAAGAAGGGAACTGCAGGCCTAATGTACTCCAAGCAGACTCTGTCTAGACCCAACTCCTACAACCTGGTATTTTTTCTGATATGGCAGGGTTGCAGTTTTCAGAAATTTTCAGTCTGTGGTGGCTGGGGATTTGAAATCATCTGGAAGTCAGCAGCTGGTAGAAAATTAGTTTAGACCAGGGGTCTTCAAACTGGGCCCTTTTATGACTTGTGGACTTCAATCCCCAGAATCCCTCAGCCAGCGTGCCTGGCTGAGGAATTCTGGGAGTTGAAGTCCACATAAAAGGGCCAAGTTTGAAGACCCCTGGTTTAGACTAGAGTAAGACTTCCCATCCTTGGCAACTTTAAGATGTGCAGACTTCACTTGCCAGAATTCCCCAGCCAGCATGAAGTAATAGAAAATGGTTTATATTGCAGAATAATCTAAGAACTGAAGTCTGCCTCCCATTAGCATAGTTAGGACACAGGTGTCAAACTCGCCATGTCATGTGACATGTCGCAACGTATCGTGACTTTTTTCCTATTGCCAGAGCTGGGGTGGGGTGCGGCCTCCACATGCAGGCCAGCAGTTTGACACCCCTGGTTTAGGAGATAAACTTGTTTATTTATTATATTTTTATCCCGCCTTTATTACTTTATCAGTAACTCAAAGCAGTGAACATACAGTACATAATATTCCTTCCTACTCTTTCCCCCATAACAACAAGCCTGTAAGATGAGTTGACCCAAAATCACCCAGCCAGTTTTCATGCCTAAGGTGCAACTAGAACTCACAGTCTCCTGATTTCTAGAGCAGCACCTTAACCAGTACACCAAAATGGCTCTCCTTTTCTTTTTGTTAATCTAGGTATTTTAGAGTTTCAGGTTTTATGCTGATTATTTTTTTTAAATATTTACATTAATGGGAACCATTAAAAGTCATCCAGGAGTGGATGATCTATAATTTTAAATCACTAAAAAAATAATGAAAAGGGATGGGTAAGGCTATTAAGTCAAAGGATAGAAATTATGAACTTTTATTGTTTTTGCCACTTTTCTATGAGGTTTTTGAGACACTTTTTGCTGCAGCAGATTAACACAGCTGTCCTTGGAGAACTGGATTTGAAATTCTCATTGCACTCAGAACACAATCTCTTTCTTTCAGGTGTGTTTTGTTGTTACAAGTAACAAGAAAAGGAAAGGGGGAAAAATCTCATATACTAACAATGTTTTCCATCTGATATTTCCCATGACAGCCTGTTTGGGGAGCTGACAAAGACTAGGAATGCTTTGGAAACACTAACAAGAAAAGGCAGAGCATTTAAAAAAATATGGGGGGAAGGAGGATACATTTGCAGGCAACATATATTATTTCACTTAAATAATCTTGTTCCTTTTGTGCTTCTACGTTTAACCAGAAGAGACAACTCAATACAAAGAGAAGTTCTGTTGCAGATAGATGAAACAAATGATCAGTCATGGAGGTATATTGCCATTTCAGTTTGAAATATGTGGTGTTATGTCATAATGTAGCTTTAGACATGCCTAATTAGAGCTTTGTAATGCAGGCAACTCAATAAAGATAGTTGGGAATGATGCTATGCAGCTTTCTATGTTCTATATAATTTTTTTCCCCCACAAGATAGCTCTCTCTTATTGGGAATTGGTTCCGGACCTAACTGTGCCTTGGTCATCTTAAATTATAGAACCCAAATATGTCACTGAAGGCAAAATAGGACAAAATATCTCACACTTAGCACTTGGTGAACAATACTGACTCTCCAAACAATATCAGTAGAAATCTTTTAAAGTTAGTATGTTATCTGTTCACCTGGAAATAAACCTTCTCTAATGGAATATATTCCTGAATAGACAAGTCTCGGGTCTCCTTCCTGTAAAGAATTTGGGAAGAAATGTTTGATAGGTAGGAATCTGGTTCTTTGACATCTGTTCCAGAGCGGTGTAGGGTACTGTAGTACTGCTGCTGTACAATATGTGTAATCTTAAATTGATATACTGGCTGAAGTAAGGAAGATGATCCTTGAGGGAAATATCCATAATTTGTTGCTTAAACAACAGGGCTGAAGCATTTTTTTAAAGTCCTTAACATTCAAAAGTGGCTCAGACAGCTAATTTGCTGAACTATAAGGAGGAGGAGGAGGCTTACAAGAGTATATTATTACAGCCAATCTCAATAAAAGTAGTTTTAGCCATCCTGTAGAATTTATTTTAATGTCTGATCTACCTAGTGAAGCTGATATCAATCTTGCCAATCTGATTGAACTATAACTCTTCCTCCTCATAAGTCAGTGAATTAGGGAGGCTTCTGTCTGAACTGGTTCTGGACATTATCTGGATGCTCTGAACTTAAAAAATATGCTAGTCCCCCCTTTTTCTTTTGCCTGGACAATAGTTTCTGCACATCTTCTTCAAGGAGAAAACAATTTTCATTAACTCTCAGGTTTACACTCACACATATCATTGGTTTCAGCAAAGAGAATAAGATCCAACTGTCAGCAACCTCCAGGTTTGTATTATCTTATAAATGTTGCCCGAGCTTATAAATGTAACATATTTTCAATGAAGAATTAGTGGAATCATAGAATTAGAAAAGGCTTCTTAAGGTACTGAGTCTCTGTGGAGGAACCCAAATTATATGAATCCAGACAGATACAGATACATCCAATAAAAGAAGTCACCACCCACTCAAAATAGTCAAGACCATTGTTATAAAGGGATGGGGTTTCAATTACATTGTCCGGGCCACTATCCTGATTGCTTCGATTCTTTCTTCGTGGATACTCCTGCCACCGCCTCCCTGGGTAATTGGGTTGACATTTAACTGCTATAACGGTTAGAGAATTTTTTACAACTTTCAACAAGAATCTTCCCATTTTTTATTTAAGATTATTTTTTGTGTGTGTGAAAGTTTTTCTTCCTTTCATCTGATCCCCTTCCAAGAATGAAGAGCATCCTTCTTTTCTCAAAACATCCCCAGCTACTTAAATCTCTCTCCAAAGGACTTAGTTTCCAGATCCCAATCATCTTTAATGCATTTCTTTGCTCTTGTTTCAGTTTCTCTAAATCTCTCTGAATGTGGGCTCTGACCAATGCAGAATATACAGTAGTGGAACTCCAGTACAACTTCCGGTAATAGTGACATGCTATTTTGAACTGACAGAAATCAGATGAAAGGATTTTACAACATTCTTGACTTGAAGTTTAGGGAGACAGGTGTTTATTTAGATCAGTGTTTCTCAACCTTGGCAACTTCAAGAAGTGTGGACAACTCCCAGAATTCCCCAGCTTTAGATGTGTCATAATGACCGAGGAGCATAGGAGAGAGCAAAGATGTCTTCGGTGGCAAAAACCAAAGTTTTAAAAATCCACTTTATTCTCAAGGTCAAACTAGCCTACAGCAAATCATGCTTTACTTACCTTTAGTCCCTCAATCTGCGGTCAATTTTTTTTCTTTTCTCATAGCAACTCTTGATGTTGGAGAAGTCTCATATATAATCTCACATACCTAAGAATGCTCATGACTGCCTGTCCTTGATTTTGTATTCTGTTTCAGTCATTTTGAGAGATAGAGAAGATGTTGTATAGGACTACAAGATTTTTAGAAATTGTTCTGGTGTTAAAAGAACAGCAGCTCAACCTAACTGGCTGACAGCATCTTAATGTCTCACCAGGCTTCCTTTGTTCTTCTTTTCTTCTACTCTTGTTGGGCAGCAATGTGCTGATAAAGTGAAGGGATACGCAGTCCTTAACCTCCTCAGAGGTTTTGGTGTAGATGTAACCTGTTCCATCCTATTGGCAACTCTGATGGGAGTTGTAGAACAAAATATTAAAAAGGCTCCCAAAATATGTAGTGAATCGCTGTCTTGACCTTCCAGTTCCAATGGCTCACAGCAGTTCATAACTTTAACACAACTTAATATGATATAAAAGAGTTCATTCAGAAAAAGCTACATGTATGGACTATTTCATTAGTTTTAATAATATGTAATATAAAAATTGTGGTGGCGCAGTGGTTAGAAAGCAGTATTGCAGGCTGACTCTGCCCATAGCCAGGAGTTCAATCTTGACCAGCTCAAGGTTGACTCAGCCTTCCGTCCTTCCGAAGTTGGTAAAATGAGGTCCCAGATTGTTGGGAGCAATATGCTGACTCTGTAAACTCCTTAGTAAAGCACTAAGGAATGTTATATAAGTCTAAGTGCTATTGCTGTTGCTATGTTTCAATGTATACTCTCCTATCCAAGAAATTCCCATTACATAGAAGTATAATAAAATCCATATAGATGTATATATGTATACTTTAAATAAGCACCATCAGTATTTAGCAATCAAAAGCATGTTGGAATAAAAATGCCTCTAACAATCAGGTTTAGCCTACAACTCACCCAATGTTTTAATTGTTCAGTCTCAAGTTTCATGCCCATCCTAGTCTTCTGGGAGAAGCTAAATGCTGGTCTTTACATACCATGGAGTGAATTTATATCTAAAATGGCTCCTTTGGAAGATTACCTTGTTCACAAAATGGCTGTGAACATAGCCAGTTATGAGGTACTCATAATATCTTTTTATCTGAAGGTAGACTACACAGAATGCTCTCCATCAATCCAATGGATCCATGCTGGAACTACAAGCATTGTTGCAAATAAATATCATGTTGTATGTTGATGCTTTGCTTTGGACTACGATAATTTACTATACTTATTAATTAAAAGCTTCTTTTGAGGAAAAAGTCAGGCAGCAACAAGCACCTTACTGTCAACTCTTGCATTGTACACCACCTTTTCTTAAGATAGCTGGAACTGTGACTCAGGTTTACCGTAACCTTATTTATTTCCATGCGGGGCTTACAAAGAGAAATATATTCCCCATGGATTTTTTAATATGAACAGAAAAAAAGTTTGTTTGGGGCCAACTTTCTCATAAACTTCATGTGTTTGTTTCTTGATTAATTAAGAATTAATGTAATCAGTTGGATTACCACTGCAAAAAGTAAGAATGTCTGCTGGATCCTTGACATTCTGATATTCATGTAGCCTACATTTAATTTCTGTACAGTTAACAACAGACCCAACTGCATTCCATACTTGCAGTTTGGAATGATTAACAGTGAAAATCATTAATCCTATGCAGATGATCAACCTTATGGCTAACTTGTGCATATTCATATGTAGTGCAAAGGAAACTGAGATTTTCCCTCTCCATTTACCTTAGAACGTGAGGGTTTGCTGAGAACACACTAGGAGAGGCAAATGTCATATTTGGGATAAATATGAACCATTTTTAGAGCCTAAAGCCTATGCAGGCAATCCTCAACTTACAAACTTTCATTTAGCAACAGTTTGAAGTTACCGTGGCTCTGAAATTACTTATGAACAGTCTTCACCTTTACAAACATTGCAACATCCTGGAGTTAATGGAGGAAGCTCAGTTCACTTAATGACTTAACGGTTGATTTAGCTACGGCAAAAAGATTGTAAAATTGTTCACAGTCACATGGTGACTCGTTTAAGGACTGCATTGCTTGATAGAAATTCCAGTCCTAATTTTAGCCATAAAACAAGGACTATCAGTCAGAATAGAACTGGAAGGGACCTTGGGGGTCTTCTAGTCCAACCCCCTGCTCAAGCAATAGACCCTATACCATTTCAGACCTATGGCTGTCCAGTCTTTTCTTAAAAGCTCCAGTGATGAAGCACCCACAATTTCTGAAGGCAAGCTGTTCCACTGGCTAATTGTTGTCATTATTAGGAAGTTTCCCCTTAATTCCAGGTTGCTTGGTTAGTTTCCATCCATTGTTTCTTGTCTTGCCTTCTGGTGCTTTGGAAAATAAGTTATCCCCCTTTTTTGTGGCAGCCCCTCAAATGCTGGAACACTGCTATCATGACACTCCTAGTCTTTTTCTCTAAACTGGCCATACCCAATTCCTGCAACCTTTCTTCATATGTTTTTGTTTCCAGGCTCTTAATCATCTTAGTTGCTCTTCTTTGCACTTTTTCCAAAACCTCAACATCTTTTTTGTGGTGACCAAAACCAGGTGCAGTACTTCAGTGATTTTGATTCTATGCCTCTGTTTATACAACCAAGGATTGTGTTAGCTTTTTTGGCTGCTACCTCACACTGCTGGCTCATAGTCAAGTGGTCATCCACTAGGACTCCAAGGTCCCTCTCACAGTTAAGTGTTTTTTGAGTAACTGTGGTATATATTCTCTTTCTCTAATTTACGTTCCCAACTGTTATACATATATTCACATTACATTATGGGGAATGGAAAGGGGCTAACAGTAGAACTTGTATGCTCCTTGCAGATGGCATTTTTGTGTCTACTCAGAATCTGATTGATCATGCAAGAGAGATGGGGATTTGGTAGTTGTTGACTGCTATACAGAGATGGTTTTACTCATTCACATCATCCCTTGCTGATTATGCCATCAAGGAATGGTGAACAAGGAATGTGTGACTGACTCCTACAACATGCACTATATCACCTGACTATGAGTGTATCAGGTATTGGTTGACAGGAACTACAGGGTTTGACATTAAATTGATAAATATAACAAAACCTGTTGGTACCGAAATAAGTGGAGGTTAGATTCAGAAACTTAGAATTGAATGGTTTGACTGAAGCTTGTAATTAGATATGAATAGCTCATGCATCGTTGAGAAATGCAAGAAGGGAGGGGAATCTTGAATTAAACCTATTCTTTAATAAGACTCTGAAAATAGAATCCATCAATCCAAATGACATCTAACTACAAAAATCTATTAAATTGCTGAATGATCATATGGCTTTATACGTTATAATTTGATCTGAATTATGGCCTCCATCAATTATACTTGAAAGCCACTTCCCACTGTACAACCACAATATGGTAAAAATGGAGAATGTGATGGACGTTAGGCAATTATTATCAAAGTCACCTTAACTAAATTAAAGGGTATTTTTGTAAAAGGATAAAATTAACCTGTGTTTTATAAGAGTAATAATTAATAAGGTTAGTGTGGAACATTTGCAAAAGAAACATACTGTATTTGGTGCTGGGTGATCCTTTAATGGGATAACAATGAGATTCCAAGCAATTCAGATCAGATAGCTATAAGTGTCACTTATTTTTAAGGAAGACATAGTTGCAAGAGGGTCTATTAACTGTTGGATGATTTTCTGTTCAAAACAGGATGAAACCAATATTAAAAATTTCTTCTGGTTTCTTTTCTTCTTCTTCTTTCATTCTAATTCAGCCTGATCGAATGTTTTCATTCATTCAAAGGGGAAGCAAACCAGCAAAAAGTGAGTACTAGGGTGATTGGCGGTTTTTTTTCAGCAGATAGCACCCTCCTTCACTTCTCCTGTTGCTATTCAGGCCACAGGAAATGCATTGCAGGGACACCCAGGGGTGCTCTAACGATGCATAACTAAAGAGGGGACACTCGTTACTACCTTAAAATCATAAGTTCAAAAATAATAAAGAAATGTTAAAGAAATACAGGTAGTCCTCGGCATAAGACCCCTGAAACAATCATAAATATGAATCAGTTGCCAACCACCTGGATTTTGATCATGTGACCATGGGGATGCTGTAACAGTCGTGTGAAAAACAGTCATCAATGACTTTTCAGTGCCGTTGTAACTTCGGCCACCAAATGAATTGTTGTATGTCAAGGATTACCTATAGGAAGTGATCTGTGAGAATGAAGAACAACAACAAAGAGAAGATTCATAACAGAGGAGAAAACGTTTGTGCAACTAGGCAACAGATTTGGACTTACTGTCTTATTTACTGATTATGACCACGGAGACGTCCTCGGACAAGCGCTGGCTCTTCGGCTTTGAAATGGAGATGAGCACCAGCCCCTAGAGTTGGAAACGACTAGCATGCATGTGCAGGGGAACCTTTACCTTTACCTTTTATAAACGCCAAGGGAGGCAGAGTCAGTTCATCCAAAGAATGTGGGCTGGGGGTGCATCTGTTATTTTGCCTGTCACTGATCGGGGGTTTTTAGAATGTATTCCCCGCTGAGCAGAAAAGTTTAACTTTAATGTTGGCTTTTAGAAAGACCCTATTATTTTTGCATCCAACATTGGGATGCTGGTATGAAAAGCCTCTGTGATGTTGCAATGCATGTTTCTTCACATTTTTATTGTCATGTTTTGATCTGGACGTATATGACAGCAGGCCTTTATTGGTTCATTTTAATTACAAATGTATCTTACTTTATATTTCTCTGTAAACTACTGGAGAAGAATGTTAGCTAAGCAAAGATGACCATGTTCCTTGGATTATCATCTTTCCATTTAATTTTTTTAACATTTTAACTTTATTTTAATTTCATTTTAATTTTAATATTTTAATTTCCATTTAACTCCCAGACAGTAACTTGGAGCATTTTATCTTTGATAGGGACTGCAGAGATCGCTTTTCCCGATGGCCCATATAAACTGAGGACTACCTGTAGCACAAGAGCATTTCAATCCATCTCTCCGAATTTACCTCAAATTATTTTCTTTGGGGGGAAAAAAGGACTAAAGCCAAATCTTATTCATCAAAATCAATAACAGAAATTGAAAAGCTTGGAATATGGAATATTGGAAAATATTCACCCTAACACTAGTTAGAAACTCCTGGTTCAGTGGTGGGATTCAGCCAGTTCGCGCCACTTCGGCCGAACCGGTAGCTAATGTTTTTGTTGCCCAGGCTCAGAATGGACTTCCGGAAATGGCATCCACACAAAGAACCAGTTGTTCATATATTTGAATCCTACCACTGTCCTGGTGGTTCCCAAAGTCTCATTCTCCAGGAAAAGAGAAAATGAGCAACTGTGCTAAGAAAACATGTAGGTTTTCTCCTAACTTTTCCATGTTCTTGCCACAGTGATGAAGGAGGATATTAGACCACTAAATGTTTCTGCAAATCCATCTAACGAGTTCCCAAATAACATCTTTATCTGGTGAGTACAGTATATATTCTTAACGTGTCGAATAATAGTCTTGACACATTATTTTTCATCCTCAGAGAATGGATGGGAGCAATTGCTGCGGTTGGCTGATAGAGATGTTCGGAGATTTATCAGTTGGTAATAATCACCAAAAAGTAAGTGCCAGTGAATGAACAGAGGCAGGAAAAAAGAGAGGAGGGTCAAATGAAAAGCTGGAAGATCTGGACTTCTGTAGATTGGTTGTAAAGTAATCCACCTGTTCGTCAATCACTCAGCTCAATACATTTGTCACCCCACTAGTCAACACAAAACATGGATAGTTTTATATTCTTTTGTTTTTCTTTGGCATTCTCCAAGTTTTGTTCTAACCTTTTGTTTAAGTGAAAGTCAACAGCAGTAAATTAGTACTTCCAGCTGAAAAGAGTGCCATCATTTAATCTGGTCTGTCTGTCTGTCTGTCTGTCTGTCTGTCTGTCTGTCTGTCTGTCTGTCTGTCTGTCTCTCTCTCTCTCTCTCTCTCTCTCTCTCTCTCTTTCTCTCTCTCTCTCTCTCTTTTTGTGGACACTAATATTGCCAGATAAGTACTTTTCTCTAAAACCTATTATACAGAGAGCAATGGTTTTAATTTTGTTTTTGCAAGATCAAAGTCTGCTGTGTGTGGTATGAGCTGGATTGATGGAGGAAAAATTAAAGAATTATATTTTTCTTTATATGGCAATCCTTAGAATTAATCTCCTAGGATTTGGGTGTACTTTCTCTTCACTTGATGCATCCCGAAATGAAATGCAGGATGAAGTCATTAGAGTGTAGAACTGAAAAGCTGGAATTTGATTCTAAACAAGCCACAGTCCAATGGTTACAAGATAAAGATAGACAAGGAATAACATTATTAAACACACAGTTTTCTGCACCATCTGCTCATTGTGTCTCAATGGGGGAAAGTTCATCTGTGTTCAAGTCTTGGTCTCCTGAATAGCAATTCTTATCCCCGTTAAGGTTATAGCAAATCTGCCACATTTATATTGAAAGTTGTCAATTCAGTCCAGGTTTCATCCACTCACAAGCAGACTCAGTGGGAGGATAGTGTTAGAAGGAAGCAGAAAGGAAAACAGGCAGAGATGAGACAAGTCAGTTAAGAAAGTTTGCAGCTAGGAATTATATGAGCAAGAAGTCACAAAGGCACTGTCTCAGCTGTTATGAATTTCACTAAAGACTCATAGCTTCTGATGAAGCCAAAGCACACCCAATCTTGATCTGATCTGGATTCTTTTAGTCCTGTTTCCTGTCCGAGATGAGCAGTGATACTCTCTTGGCATCCTCAAGGATCGAGTGAATGGAGCTTTAAGGACTCTCGAATTGATGAAATAGGCCTATTTCATAGAGTGGTGGAGAAACAAAGAATAATGCTAAAACCATCAAGCAAAATATGTAAGACTTTGGTTGAGGCTCCCTATTGCTTCTTTGTTAATTGCCTGAAATTCCTAATAATTGACATTTGCAAAATGTATGTAATTTTCCTAGTGCTACTGTTGCAGACAATCAATAACTTATTAAATAAAAGTCGTATCATATTATTAATAAGTTTTACAGTTATTGTTTCTCCCTCCCCTCCATTGCTCAATACAAGGCATCTCAAAATCACCTTTTTTGTGATGTAATTCTCTACTCCACATTGCAAGGCTCCCTACACCTAGGAGCCATTCAGAATCTTGAGCTTCTGGGACATACATGTAGCTTAGTAGTCAGAAGTTAGACTCATTTGGAAATAGATATCGCAAAGAAAGGTCAACTTTCCTGATAAGATCCCACTATCTCTTTACTTTGAATCAATTTATTATCAGAATGGTTTTGCATCTTTTACAGCATTCAGACTTGTTCTCTGATGCTCATTGCCCCAGTGATACTTTAACCATGTTCTTCTAACTACCCCAAGGTTTGTGATTACTGTGAGTAAGAATAGACTCATCACAAGGTTTACTTTGATTTTAGGAAGATCAATAGATCAAATATGCATCCTAACATTTTTGTAATAGATTTTTCAGCAAGGGCTTGAACAAAGATTATCTATATTGCACTGGAGCTTCCTAGCAACACAATGGAACCACACATTTATAGACTGTAAAAAGGAAGATTGTAATCTACTCCTCTTTGGGTGACGAAAAAGAATCTGCCTCAGATTATGCTATTTGTTATGTACTGGGCTCTTGAGGAATACCACGTGGGTTGCTGGAGCAGCTAGGCTCTCCAGCAACCCAGACTACAAGTCTCCTGTGCTGCAATTGGATATCTCCAGGCAGCAATGGTTGATTCAAACCTATTGGCTGCTGCCTAGGGGCTAGACTATATTGCAGCTAGTTGCAGCCATTTCCCCAGTACAGTTTCTGCACGAAATAAACTATGAGTTACCTTGTACTCAGCTACGTGTCTTCTTTCCTGTGCCAAAGAACCCACTATTTAACACTATTGCTGTCCAATTTTAAAAGATTTAGAGATGAGCTCTAATAAACAATTATGCCTACGTGACTTTAAGCACTCAGGCATCCTTGCCATTAATGTATTGTTTTCTATCCATCTGAACATTATCTGAAATGTTGCATCCCCATTTGTTAGGGAATAGCTTGGTTATTTTTAAATGTGTTAAATATTGTACAACTTGTCCATCTATTCAGAAAACAGATTCTTTCTCTTGTTCTCTGCACACTTTTTTTTTTGCAAAGTTAAATTTCACACTGCACATAATTTCAAGGACTGTTGAGTTTTGCCATTTTGAATGAAGGGCAGTTGCAGATTCTACTTCTACTTTACTCACTTAAGCTCAAGCAAGTTTCCTTAACCTTATGGTCTCCAAAGTGACTGAAGAAATCCCACAAATCCCAGAGTTGTAGTCCAATATATCAAGAGATCTCATATTGGGGAACATCTCACTAAAGGGATGTTCCATCATTGTTTAGGGCTCTCCCCTCCCCATCACCCGCCACCCTGCTATCTAGCCTTTTACATGAATTTGGAGCTCACTAAACAAACATGTGTCATGGTACTTGCTTTTCTATTCTGAACATTGGGATTTTTTCTGTATTTTTTCAAAAGATCCCAGAATCCAAAGATTCTGGTTTTTATTTTATTTTTTGCTCTTTTGTTTGTTCAGCCTTCAGGCTGAAATCCAACTAAAAGAGTTGTGGTGGTGCAGTGGTTAGAATGCAGCATATTGCAGGCTAATTCTGCCAACTGTTGAAGGAAAAATCTTCATCAGGGTCCAGTTTAAGCTGGAAATAAACAAAATGGAGAATGTTGTTGAAAAAAAGTTTTCACTTATTGAAGAGGAGAGCCAGACAGAAAGATGGCTCTGGGAAAGGTGACCACATGTAGTATGGAGTGGGTTTTTATATCTTCTTGAGCTTTTGTTTGGAGTTGTTCCTGTGGCATGAACTTTGACCTGAGTCTGAGTGTGCCCTTCTGGTATTCTGATGGTGGTGGGTTAATCTTATTATGTCCCAAAGGTCATATCCTGCTCCCCTGTGGCTGTGGCTGATGACTGTTGGATTTTTGGTGTGAGGGATTGTTGATTGTTGATCTTTCTTTCTAATCCCAGCTTCCTGTCTCCAATCTTTCTGACAAGATTATCATCTCTGCATTTCTGCAGACCTGATTTCTGTTTGGGGCAAAAAGATTTGCAGGGGCAGTTGGTTTCTTCTTTTAAGATCCTTTGGGGAAATATAATATTCTGCCTTTTAATATTCCAAAAAAATATTTCTTTTGCGGGGGGAGGGGGGGCTGACTTCCCACACAACTGTCAGAGTTCTCACTGGTTCAAGGTTAACTCAGCCTTCCATCCTTCCGAGGTTTGTGAAACAAAGACTCAGATTGTTGGGGGCAATATGTTAACTCTGTAAGTTGCTTAGAAAAGGCTGTAAAGCACTATGAAGTGGTATATAGGTCTAAGTGCTTTTGCTATTGCTCAACTGCATGCACTGAAAATTTTTTATTTTCAGCATGGCTGAAACTCCTCAATCTGCCACCCTGCCCATCTAGCCTTTTACATGGGTTTTGAGCTCATTAAACAAACGTGTGTCATAGTACTTGCATATTATTATTATTATTATTATTATTATTATTATTATTATTATTATTATTATTATTATTATTATTATTATTATTGTTGTTGTTGTTGTTGTTGTTGTTGTTGTTGTTGTTGTTGTTGTTATTGTCATTATTATTATTATTATTATTATTATTATTATTATTATTATTTTATTCATAAAACATGAAACTCAGTTAACTGAACACTCAAATTGACTGGCACTAATGGTTGACACGGGTTGCTGCCAGCATCCTAGGTATCAACCAGGTATCTCCTTAAAATGTAAGATGTTCTGAGTAGCGCCTTTTTTTGTAGCTTTGCTGAAGTTATTGCAGGAAGCTGCAATTTCTTGATGTATTTTGCAAAATTTTTGGACATAGTTCCCAGTGCCTCCCTGCCCCCCCATAACAATGGGTATCACTGTTATACATTTCATCCATAATCGCGCAGTTTCGATGGCCAGGTCATGGTATTTCGTAATTTTTTTCAGTTCTTTTTCTTTGACTCTGGCATCTCCTGGTACAGTGATATCAATCAACTGTATTATTATTATTATTATTATTATTATTATTATTATTATTATTATTATTATTATTATTATTACTATTACTATTACTATTACTATTACTATTACTATTACTATTACTATCTTGTGCTTTCAAGTGTGGAAAGCAGCAGAGGGTCATGATGTCTATGGATAACTGGGGAGAAGATATTTGAACTCAGGGTTCCTATATCCAATGTTGCAATAGAGTGTTGAAGCCAATAGGCAGGCGCCTATTCTCTCACCTGTTCCAGCCACATGCTTGGGGAAATGTCTCTGTTCTGGTTTATCATCAAAAATAATACGGGTAGCCATGACCACTTAACACATCTTCCAAGCGACTTACAAATGCCAAGATACAAATTGGAGAGATTGGGTAAGGAAGTATCCATACTTTTTAAGAACTGCATTTGTAGCTTCTCTTCCTCAGGAAAGGAAGAGAAGCAAATTTTGCTAGGTGAATGTATGATCAGCCAAAAAATATACTTTAGATAGTTTAGAATTGCCTGAAATAAAGAGAAAGATACAAAAACTGATACATAAATTCTTAAAACTGTACATTGTTGTTGAACTGTTGCATACAAACAGTAGGAAATAAGTTTTTTTTCCCCTTGAGTCTATTTGGTCTCTATGAGTTATATATTCTCTATGACAGGTTTTCTTTTTTTTCTGTTCAGATTTGTACTTTCCCCACAAAGAAATCCACCCATCTAGAGTAAATGAGGTTTCTGTAGCTTCTAGTTCTGCACAGGTTTTTGTCCCATTCACATCATTTAATTGGGATTTTATCAAGAGTTAATTGAGAAATAATTTTGGCATAAAAATAAGGGCTTGATTTTTGTTTCCAGAAGACCTTGAGTAACATTTTTCTCCCAATTGCTTTGCCTGTTGTTCACAGCTCTTTTGGGTAGATGTTTATTGTTTTAACTTTCCTTTGTCACTACATGATCCTGAACACTCAAAATTATGTTGAGGTTGTTCTGACATCATGACAACAAGCAGTCAAATCAGGCAATGAAGGGACATTTCTCAGGGAAGAGTGAAGGATGTCCTAGCTTTCAAGGACCTGGGGAAGTGAAACCATGTAAGCAGAAGCTGCTTCCTTCTTCCTCAACCAATTTTGAGGGAAACTTTTTCTCACAGATCGAAAGCCGAACTCCAAAATGATTCCTCCACTTAGTCTGCCAATAAATCTGGTCCAATAACATTGTGCTGGCTGGTGGATTGTACCGCCTGAAATCAGTGGCTTCTCTCAATGAACATATCAAGGCACAGCCTCTATTTTTACTCTATTTACCTCCATCCTGAAAGCCTGCTGCACCAGCTCGTACACAGATCATTTCAGACATGCTGGGAAAACATGTTGACAAAAGAACACATTCTGTTGCAAAGTGCAAAGCCAGGCCTCCTGTGCACATGGTAATTACCAATCAATTTCACACAAATAGCAGAACTTAGTCCCATTCTGCTAATTTGGCTCAAAATTGGAGGAATTATTTAAACATGGAAAGAGGTGGGTGAAAAGAAACCCGGTACTTGCCAAGTTGTTACTGCCAATTGTGGAAAAGACAATTTCAGAAGCAAAGGCTTATAGGAAAAGCATACATAGATAGGCCTATTTACATGCTTACCTGAAGGTCAGTTTCACTGGAAATAATGAGACCTACTTCTGTGTAAATATTTATTTATTTTACTTATAATATTTTTAGAGCTACTTAATTCAATAGACTCAACTCTAGGAAGATATGTCCTTTCTGTCCACATATCCTCCATATCATTCATGTAATAGGACTTTGCAATTATTCACAGTATAACTGTGAATAACATGTGGTTTGGGTAGCTATATAAATTTTAATAATAAATATTGTGGAATTTCCAAAGATAACTCATAAAATTGTTGGCTCATAACAAATCAGATTTAACTGTGGTTGAAAAGAAGAAAATGTGGATAATTGATGTGGCAATTCAAGGGGACAGTAGAATAGAAGACAAAGAATTGGAGAAGATCACAAAGGATCAAGATCTGAAAAAGATGAACAATTATGGCATAAACCAGTTGTGGAGGTCCCAGTTATTATTTGTACATTTGGTGCTATACCCAAAGATCTTGGGTGGCGCATCTGAGCACTGACAAAATTTCCATCTGTCAGTTACAAAAAGCCCCACTATTTGGATATGTATATACTACTACTCTGATACATGATGACATACTTCTTGGGAAGAACTCTACGCATATGAAAGTCAACACCAGCTAAAGAACTGGCAGCTGTGATTTCACAGTGCTGTGTATATAATCATAACAATTAATGAGAACAAATAATACCCTTCATCGAGGCAACAATGTTGACAGACGCTACTTACTAAGGAAAATTGGGTGGTTGTAGAATGTTATAAGTACACCAGGGGATTGAAAAAGGAAAAAGGGGCATTGGAGAATGACAGTGAAGAAGAAGCACCAAAGCTAGTACACCATGGAAGTTTATTTACTACTGGAGAGACCGAACTGATCTCACTGACAGGATGACAAAGCAGCAATGATGGTGCATCAGAAGATCTTCAAGAAATAGTAGTTTCCTGCAATGAAGAACCGAAGGGACCACAAATAGACAAAGTAATAGAAAATGAAGAAGTTAAAGTGCTTTTGGGATTTTAGAATTAAAACAGACAAGCAGCTGCCACATAACACCACAGACTTAACAATTATTGATAAGAAAGACAAAAATAATTCTGGATACTGGGCATTGTGCTACCTGGAGACAGCAGAATAAAAAACAAAAAAACTGAAGAAAACCACTAAGATCTTCAAACAGAAATAGAATAACTGTGGCAAAAGAAAGCAAATACTTAACATTTGTTGTTAGGAAAGAAAAACAAAGTCTAGATAGTGGATGTGGCAATATCTGAAGACAGTAGAATACAAGAGAAAGAACTGGAGAAAATCAAAAATATAAAGATCTGCAAATAGAAGTAGAATGACAGTGCCAAAAAAAGCAAAGATAGCACCAATTGTAATAGGCACCTTGGGTGCAATTTCAAAACATCTGGAGCACCACTTGAGCACCACTGGCATTGACAAAATCACCATCAGTTAGTTGCAAAAGGCAGCTTTATACTCAGAACAGCTTACATCCTGCAACAATAAATACTATCTGCCTATCCCAGATTTTTTTTTTGAAGGACTTGATAGTGCTTAACTGTACAACCAACCATAATAATGGCAACAGCTTATATTCTGCAATTCTACCTTTACACCATCAAACTACCTATGCCTATCCTAGGTCCTTGGGCAGGAGTTGATAGAAGGATAAAAACGCCAAATCCAGTCTAAATAACTGGACAAGACCAATAACAATTTTTCAGTATCAGGCATGGCAATCTGTGATTCTCCAACTCTGTTGAACCACAATCCCCATTTTTCTTGGCCTTTCACCACACTGGTTGAGTGTGGTGGTTGAGGACTCATAGGGTTTGGATTCTTACAACATTTGGGTAAGTTTTCTAACTGTGCCTTCAATTGTGGAAGAAATCAATTGATAGTGGCTCAGCAGGTATAATAATAGGTCATTGATTAAAACTGGTAATTAAATAAAATCAAAAGGAAGAAAATTTAGTGAGTGGTTGGCTTTAAAAAGTCATCAAACTTCTAAATCTTGGACCTCCATCAACTGGTTGATGAAGATATACCAGCAGCCCTCCTCCTGGAAATCCATCAAAAAGGCATGTGTGCTGACAGTCAACACCATACATTTTTGATGTGCAGCTGCAATTAAAGTAGTTATGAACCAGTGACAGATAGAAAAAATATATAATATCACCATCCCAAATAATATATGTTGAAAGCCTCTTCATTGAAGGTTATGAACTGAATTTTATCATCATGGTCCAATAGAAGTTGGCAGAGAAAATGTGGGTTTTTGCGTGTTTTTTTTTTACTTCACAGTCTAGTGCTTTGAGAGAATGACTGGCCCAAAGTCACACAGCTAGCTGTTTCTGTGCCAAGAAAAGTCTAGAATGAGGGTCCCACTCCCCTAGACCCAGCCCCTTAATGTTTGACTATACTGGCTGTCACATAGTAAATTTTATTTAAGAAATATCCATACTGTTGAAGGAAAAATCTTCATCAATGTCCAGTCCCAGCTGGGAATAAACAAAATGGAGACTGCTTTAGAAAGGTTGGAGTTTATTGAAGAGCAAAGCCAGACAGAAACGTGGCTCTGAGAAAGCTGACCACATGTTGCTGAGAGTGGTGGGTTTTTATACCTTCTGGGGCTCTTGGGGTTGTTTCCTTTTCCTGTTTGAGGCTTTGTAGTTCCTGTGTAATGTACTGAATCTGAGTGTGCCCTTTTGGTATTGGTGGGTTAATCCTATTATGTCCCCAAAGGTCATGTCTTTTAGAGTTTGGGTGGGATACGTAGATTTTAGAGTTCTTTGTCTTCCTAATCTCATAGCTCCTAACTTCCTGGTCCCAACCTTCCTGAATGGATTATTGAATTTGCATTTCTAAAAGCTGGCCTCTGCCTAGTTTCTGCTTGGGGCTATTAAGAAAACTGGGCTTGCTTTTCTGCCTTTAAGATCTTCTCCATTATTCCTTTGGATAAATATATTCTGCCTTTTTAATATTTCCCAAAATATTTCTTTCTCTGGATTATTCCCACAATATATTATATAAGGAATATGTATGCACTTAAAGCTTCAATAATCTGGGATGTGTTGAGAGAAGGAAGGAAATGAAACATTTATAATTGGGAAATGTTGCCTAATGAGATTTTTACTACCAACGTAAATTTGTTTCAAGCTGAATTTTTGTCTTGAGAATTCTGAATGTACAGATCACCAGCTTGTTCCCAGTATGCAGTCAAGCTTCTCTATGCCTCTTTTGCTCTTACTCTCTCCCTCCGCCTCTTTCTTTTTCTTTCCCGTGAAAATGGCCCCTTCTGGCAAACTGAAGGCAATTGAAGCTGAGTTTAATTAGCTGCCTTCTGTAAATATGCCATTATTCTTCTCACTCAGCACCGGAGTTATATTTACAAAGGGAACAGATAGCAATAATTATTTGGGGCTGTAGTTAGTCAGTAATAGTTAATGTTTGGGTGTAATCAAGAGGAAATTAAGACAAGTGTGCTCTTTGCTGTTGGGAGACTTGTGTATGTCTCTCTGTGTGTGTGAGTGAGTGAGTGAGTGAGTGAGTGAGTGAGTGAGTGAGTGTGGCAGCCAGCAGCAAAAGCACCTGGATTTTCAGTCACAAACCAGACATATGGTGGACTAATCAAAGAGCTAAATATTTGTCCTGCACCTCACACCCTTTGGGTTTTATATTTTAATTAGTTATAAAATGTTCTCAGGTAGAAGTTGTCATTATCAATTAAAAGAGCACTTTTGGAGAGATTGTAACCAAGCATTGTTTGATCTGGCAGAACAGCTTTTCGAGCCCATTATTGTCCAAATGGGTTGAATTCTGAATTCTGGAAATCCCAGCAAATCTGGCTTATGCTGGGCATTAGATTTCAATGCATTTGGAGTGCATCAGTCTAGCAAAGGTGGGTGTAATGTATTGGGCTTTATCTTGTTAAGGGAACATCATGTGGGTTAATTGCTGGAAGGTTGCTTAAGCAGGGAAGCTGGCTAATGGCTCCCAGCTCCTCAGACAACCCATCTCCAGCGCCGCCATTGGCTGCCTCTAGGGCGGCAATAGGTTGCTTTAAACCTATTGGCCGCCGCCTAGAGGCCAGGGTATAAATTGCTGCATTCGCAGCCCTGTTTCTCAGTTCAGTTCCTGCAAGCAATAAACAATTATCTTTGATGAACTCACTCGCCTCGTCTCGTCATTGAAGCAACGAACCCAGTATCTAACAGTGGGTATGAAATGTAAAATGGAATACAGTTCATCTCTTCTTTTGCTAAAACTGCTGACATTTCAGGAGCAAGTGGTTAGCTATTAGACTTCACATTCTTTCACTGGAAGCTGTAAAATCATGTTTTTCATTTCTTTATGGTGGCCTTCCAGATGCAGCCTTCACAAATTCCTCTTTATTATTCTAGGGTGTCTTGCTCTTGTCCCTTAGATTACAAACTAAATCTGTCATTGCAAGCCAACCAAGGATGCATTTTCATCTTTTCTTGACATGGCTTGACTGTTGAGGAAGGTAAAGAACAGGCAGGAGTATCAAGGAGAAGAAACTTCAGGAATCCAGATTTTATCAAGGGTCCAGGTACTATTTTCCCTGGGGCTTTGAAAATTTGAGGAGACTTGACAACTTGAAGGGATTATTACACCATGAGCCAGGAACTTTTCACAACCCCCACATTGCCTAATTTTTTATTTATTTATTTATTTATTTTATTTAATAATATTTCTATACCGCCCTTCTCCCGAAGGACTCAGGGCAGTGAACAGGGCAAGAATAAAAATACAAAATTACAAAAATTAAAAAAGGATTAAATATATGCCCACTAAAACAGTAAATACAATATTAAAACCCCAATAAACCCCCGCCCCCAAAACCCCCATCAGGCCAGGCCGGCTTGTTCGAATAGGAATGTTTTTAGATCGCGACGAAAGGAGCGAAGATCGGGCGCCATCCGGAGCTCAACCGGTAACTGATTCCATAGCTCCGGAGCGCCCACAGAGAAGGATCTCCCCCTGGGGGCCACCAATCGACATTCTCTGATCGGTGGCACCCTGAGGAGGCCCTCTCTGTGGGAACGCACAGGGCAAAGGGAAGTTGATGCCGGCAGCAGGTGTTCCCTAAGGTACTCCAGACCCCTGCCATGTAGGGCCTTAAACACCATTACTAGTACCTTGAATCTCACCCGGAAGACAACTGGCAACCAATGCAGCTCACAGAGCAGAGGTGTAACATGGGAGTATCGGGAGACTCCCAACACAACTCTCGCGGCTGCATTCTGTACCAGTTGGAGCCTCCGGGTGGTCTTCAAGGGCAGCCCCATGTAGAGAGTGTTGCAGTAGTCCAGACGAGAGGTCACGAGCGCGTGAGTGATCGTGCATAAGTCATCCCGGCCTAGATAGGGCCGCAACTGGCGCACCAGGCGAACCTGGGCGAAAGCCCCCCTAGTCACAGCCACTATGTGATCTTCCAGAGTGAGCCGTGAATCTAGGAGGACTCCCAAGTTGTGAGCCCTATCTACGGGGGGTAATAATTCACCCCTCATAGAAAGAGGTGGAATATCCGGTATAAGGAATATCCTTATATTACTGTATAAGACTTGTGAGTTGCATGGAATATTGGCAATCTCAACTTTATCTTTTGCACAGACACCTGAAAATGTTTGTTTTTGGCAAAATGAAGCATTCTGAAAATATTGTAAGCACCCTTGAGGTGGCTCGCTCTGGAACTTATACTACGGATTGTGAACATGGCATTGGAGCAATATTGCTACCAATGTTATATGTTCCTTCCTTGGCAATAACAGTTCACTGACCTGCAAACAATTCAGGGCTTTGGAAATAAGGTGGTTGTTTTTGCCACAGCTGCTCTTCCTGTTGTATTACTTCTAGGTAAAGTGTATTGCTTGCATAAGCATCTAGACATACAGTTTTAGGAAATACTCTATTACTGTTTATTGTAGATATTGCAATAAAGAGCCTAGCACTGCCATAAATGTAGTTAGGGGTTTTTTTTAGAATGAGTAAAGGGATCTTTCAATTATCTCATAACATTTAGAAAGTAAGTGCAACCTCCATCTATATTTTGTTCTGATATAGTGCTATTTTATTTTATTTATTTTTTAAAAAAATTCGGAACCAAAATTTCCTTGATCAGAAATCTACCTCCCAAAGTGGGCAATTAAAAAGAACAGACCTATCTGCTAATCCTACTGTATGCTAATGGTGATTTTTTTGGATGATGGAATAAACTAAAAAAAAAAATCAGATCTGAAATAAAAGAGAGGAGAGACTAGCATAACGTGCAACAGAAAAAAAATTATAGGCCAATGTGGACTAGCACATATTTCCAGAGAAGGAAATATCATTTCTGTGGGGAAAAAATTCATAGCAAAACTACTTTGAAAGTTTTATCCAAGTTCATAGAGTCACAAATCTGATAAACATAATACTTTCTAAATTGGAACCACTTTACTTAGGATGAAATATTGAATATATTATTGCAAAATAGAACGAATTCTTTGAAGTGTACTTTCTAGGGCAAAACAAGGGTACCTCTTCAAAATATACTTTGTTTATTAAAACTGTTTTCTAAGATAATTACATCTAAGGAGCTCCATTAATCTTGTAAGAAGAAAGCTAAGAACCTCCAGGCACAAAATGATCTATAATTCATACTGTGGATTGCAAATATACAGCAATTGGATAGCAGGATGTTCAGTATGTTAGGAACATACAAAGCTTAAAATATGCCCACTACAAATTATCAGAAAAACACAGCAGACCAAATAATCTCCTGGGTGCTCATTTGAGACAGAATGAATTCTCACTTCAGCTATTATGTAGATGAAATAGTCCTTCGTGGACCTGATCCTACAGAGAGGAAAATCATCAAAATCAAACAATATATTTTTGTGCACAATGGAATCTGCATTAGAAATTGTTTCTATTTTGCACAATACCTAGAGGTTTGTCTCTAGGTGTGTTAGAAGAGGCCGCTCTTCATGCAAAGCTGCAGGTACCCTTTTCTTGACAATCCAAAAGGAACAAAAGTTTCCATCAATCAAAAATCAATCCTCAAATTGAGCAAGGGAACTAGCATTCACTCCCACGTTTTTCTTTTTTTTTAAAAAAAAAAAAGTCAGCTTTGATAAATTATTTATTGCAATTTGATTTGGGAGTTTCTTCCATAGGTACGTTTTCAACAGTATTTCTTTGGATAGTTTATAATTCTGATAATTACTGGTCATCCATCACTTTGGTCTGAAAAGGCAGGTACCAATTCTTTCTCCCCCAAAGCAAGGCAAACCCTGCCTACTTTTCTAACACCCACAGAACTGCATGTATGTTTTTGGTGATGAACAACATAAAGATGATCCCTGTTATCCTCAACATGCAAGCACAATTGGGACCAAGATTTCTATTGTTCAGCAAGGTAATTCTTAACTGAATCATGCCCAGTGCTACAACCTGTTTGCCAAATGAATCACTGCAGTTGTTAAAGTGAACCAGGAGGTTGTTAAGTGACTTTTCTCATTGACTTTGGTTGCCAAAAAGTGGCTGGCAAGGACACAAAGGGTGATCAGGTGACTTGGGGATCTTGCAATCATCTTAGATCATGCCAGTGGCCATGTGCCCAAATTTTGATCAGGTAGCTGTGGGGATCCTTTAATGGTTGTAAGCAAGAGACCCAGATGTAAGTCACTTTTTCCAGTGCTGTTTTAACTTCAAACAGTCACTAATGAATGGTTGTAAGTTGAATACCTATGTAACAGTTTTTAAGTGTTACCAGGTATTTTAAACTGTTGTGATTCATCATACCTCTTCAGTAAGACTCCATGTATTGTATAACAAGCTCAAGAATGAAAAGGTGGACAATGGCCATTTCAATCACAATTGGTTTTCATCAGTGGAATGACTTACCTCCAGATGTTGTGGATGCTCCAACACTGGAGGGTTTTAAGAAGAGATTGGACAACCATTTGTCTGAAATGGTAGGCGGTTTTCTGCTTCGGTAGGGGGTTGGACTAGAAGGCCTCCAAGGTCCCTTCCAACTCTGCTGTTCTGTTATTTATGAATTACCATGTTGGCAATGTAACAAAGCAATGCAAAGCAGAAAGCTGCATTCAATTTTTAAAAAGCCTCAACTGTTTGGTTCTTTTTAAGTGTTCTAAAATCTATCAGTGGACAACAAGAAAGAGGATGGAGAAACGTGTTCAATGACTGGCAGCACTATCTTCCAATCAAATGCTCACCATTGGTTGTTAAAGTTTCCACATCTCAGGTGGTGATACAAAGAATTTGAGAGCTTAGCTACAGTATTCACTTTTCCCCACCTCCCATTTTTAAAAATGGCAAGAAATTGCAGTAACTTTGCTGGCTTAAGGGCCACCTTTTGGTTTATGTAAAAGATGAATGAATTAATTTTACTTCTCTCTAAACTCTAGTCCTGACAGTCAGTTCCAATCAGTTCCAATCCATTCACAAAATAACATCATGACTCCTTGTCATCCCCAGTTTCTTTTGCCAAAACCTTTCTCCACTTGAAGAGTTCTTGCCAGGGACATTTTGCTTTTCAAACTACAGTCTGTGTAGATATGAGATTTGTGACAGTACAGGGGCAGGGTGCAGGGGGACAAAACAGTGTTGGTACAACTAACTTGTAGTCAATACACAATCGAAATCCAATTATCCAACTTTCCATTAAGCATCATCTTCTCATTAATTTATTCTACTTAATATGAAGATGAACATGTAAACTGAGCCCTATATAATTCTGTCCCCAGAATATAATTATGTCACCATCAATTATCTCTGTCCCTCGTTGCTGATGATATCTGTTGCATTGCCATCTGAGCCATTAAATGTTTTCATATGATTGCATTGTTGAAATGCAAACCAAGGCCATTAAGATAGTTGCTAAACCACTATCATGTGGCCACAGCAAATTTAGTACATTTGTACACCCAGTTCAGAGAAAAGACAACACTTCTATTTCTTCCTCCTGAATGCACTAATCCTTTGTTCACCATCATCCCTCAGTCCAGAACGAAGAACCCCATTGGGATGAGACTTCATGTTTGCGAACTTTTAAAAAATGCATTCTTTCAGCATTTTTATTTATTCCACTGTGCAGTTGAGGTTAAATCATATTATTTATTCTGGTTTTCTTCTAGGAGTAAATGTCATTAAGTGTGTTAAAGTAGCCATATGTAGGATTGCAGTGTAAGTATATCTGATGTTCTTGAAATGGAAGACTGGAGACTGAAGGTGTCAAAGATACAAGTCAACATCAATGAGGTAGAGAGGAACCAAATATTTATTTATTTATTTATTTATTTATTTATTGCATTTATATACCGCCCTTTCCCTGAGGACTCAGGGCGGTTTACAGGGAGTTAAAAATCAACCATACAAAAGTTAAAAAACCAATTTAAAAAAGATTAAACCAACCCTGTACAATTAAAAACCCCAATTAAAATAAATTTCTCCTCAGCCTGGGCCCAAGAGCTCAAAGAGCCAGGTCTTCAGGCCCCGGCGGAATGGTCGGAGGTCGGGGGCAGTCCTCAAATATGAACCAAACATGAGCTGTGTATTCATAGATAGACTGTTTTGCTTCTATCTAGTCTAGCGGTTAAGGCTCCAGGCTAGAAGCCAGGAGATGCTAAGTTCTAGTTCTGCCTTAGGCATGAAAGCCAGCTGTGTGACTTTGAACCAATCACTCTCTTTCAGCCACAGTCACCTCAAATGGTTATGGGGAAAATAGGAGGAGGAAGGAATATTATGTATGAATGAAGGCAAACATACATGTCCAAGGATACTGTTGCAAGATCCAATTTGGGTCAGTCACCGGGAGCAGAGGTATAGTCTTCTGAGCTTTCAGACTAGTGCTGAAGCCCACCCTCAGGGAACTTTTCTCTCACCAAAATGGTGAACCCATCCTCAGAGAAGTCCCTGGGGATAGGCTCCAGTGCAAATGCGAAAGTTTGGAAGACCAAACCTTTGGTCCCAGTGACTGATTCAGATTGGATCTTGCAGCATTATGTATGTTCATTGCCTTGAGTTATTTATAAAAAGAATAATACAGGTAGGATTAAAAAAAATATCTAAATTAATAAACGTACATCTGGGACCCTTTATATATACCCCTGGAGCAGGCTTCCTGTTCCAATTAAGAGAGTCTTTTAATTGTTTATCTTAAAAGGGGGAATTGGCATAGTGCAGAAAATAAAGTCCATCTTTACTTGGAAATGTGCTACTTTGCCTGAGAGACCACAAAAGTAAATTGGGTAGGGGGGAATCAATTGGCCTAGGGCAGTTCAATAAGATTAGAAGCTAACTGAGATTTTGAAAGTGGTTCTTCCGCTATATCATAGTGGCAGGTGTCCTGCTGCAGCCACTAACAAAATAGGCAAACGGAGTTAAAATCTGACATTTCTGATATAGAATTTCTTTTTCTTTTTCGTTCATCTCACATTATTTTCAGAGAGAGAAAAAGAGGGATCTGGGTTGTTAGTGCTTTGTTTCTATCCCCCTTTACTTCTGCTGTGCTGAGACTTCTTATAATGATAGCTTCCATTGTTTTATGTACAAAATAATCAAGTATGTTATAATCATAAAACAGCAATATAGTCCAAGAGATAATTCCGTAATGCTCTTGTCAGGATTTTAACTACCTACTGTAGTTCAGTAGTAAGACACTGTCAACAGCATATACTGAGTAGAATGTTGATAGACATGTTGATAGAATATTGATAGAATGTTGATCAGCTTTGCATAGTTCACTTCAAAATTATGTAAAGACCCAAATACAAGCCAAGGTTTTCAAAGTTCTTGGTCCAAATCAGATGTATTCATGCACACAGAGCCATCTTGGGTTTGGCTAGTCTAAAGAAAAGAAGAAATAGGGGTGACATGATAGCAGTATTCCAGTATTTGAGGGGCTGCCACAAAGAAGAGGGGGTCAAATTATTCTCCAAAGGACCAGAGGGCAGGACAAGAAACAATGGTTGGTAACTGATCAAAGAGAGAAGCAACCTGGAATTAAGAAGAAACTTCCTAACAGTGAGGACAATTAACCAGTGGAACAGCTTGCCTCCAGAAATTGTGGGTGCTCCACCACTGGAGGTTTTTAAGAAGAGACTGGACAGTCACTTGTCTGAGATGGTGTAGGTTCTCCTGCTTGAGCAGGGGGCTAGACTAGAAGACCTACAAGGTCCCTTCCAGCTCTATTCTATTCTATTCTATTCTATTCTATTCTATTCTATTCTATTCTATTCTATTCTATTCTATTCTATTCTATTCTATTCTATTCTATTCTATTCTATTCTATTCTATTCTATTCTATTCTATTCTATTCTATGTTCTGCACTGTTTTCATCCCCAAGTTCATTAGTCCTTCAATTAACTCTGGTGACCTAGACATCATTTCATCAGGGGCCAGCAGAAGCTAAGGACTGTATCTGGTTAGCACCAGGGTAGGAAATTCCAGTGAATAAACAGGATTGCAGACTAGACTGGGAAGCCAGAGAAATATTTAGAAATAGATAATGGCAAATCAATTCTGTATCCTTTGTCTTTTTCACTGCTTTTTAGAAAAAGTTAGGATCTTCATCTAGTTGTTTTTTCCCCCCGCTCTCCAAACCCTTATTTTCCCTTCTTTATTTTACTTGATCTGTACTTACTTACCCCAGATGAATTCCTGGCCTGTTACAAGTACAATTTCAGAATGTGCATTTTGACCATTCAGCAAGAGACTGTGCTCCATCTACTGGTCATGTCTCAGAACTGTTTTAATATCTGGAACATTAAATATGGAAGTAAGTGAGGAGGGCTGTTCATCATGCCTGTGTTTGTCAGATGATATCTTTCAGTTAAACCAGTCTCCTATCCATCCACCAGTGGCCAGATGTATGATAAACGATGCTCTCTTAGAAATGAGCTCTTTTGTGCTGAAAGGCTTAAAATATAGCCAATTTATACGGTGTTTAAACTGACTTTGAGCTTGCTCACTCTTCCAAATATTAACAGCCAGGTTATAAGGATGCCAGCGGTCCCTTTTTAGCACAGACCTGTATAAGCATGGCATGACAGAATAGAAGAACTCCCTCTATGGCTAGTGAAGAATGAGAGATGGCAGCAGAGGTTGGAGAAAGAACTGCTGAAGCTACTCATACCTTAAGCTATGGATGAGTGGAGAAGACGCTATGGACCACACTGTCAACAATTTGTCATCCATCTTGGAAGATGAGGATGGAGAGAGGTTTGGAACAATGAACTTCTCTCTGCTGTGCAGCAGAGCAAGCTACCATCAATGTCTGCTTAAGTTCTTAGATTTGGGCGCTTTATAAACTCACTAGTTGAACTTTGTGATACAGGACGGCTAGTGCTAGAATGAATATCTCCAACAGAACAATTGTCAAGCCTTTGAAGATCTAGGACACCTATTCTCTGCTTCAAAACTGAACCAAACACTTATCTGTTGTGGATAGTACCATTTTATTCCACAAAGAGAGGAGAGACTATTCCTAGAAAATGGCAGGGACAAAAGAAGAGTCCAAGCCACAGTTTACCTTGACATTCTAGATGTGTAAATATCCTTATGAGTATTCATGTAAGAAATAATTTATGTGGACTGCTATTCAGTCTACCATTTGTTTGGGGTAGAACCCAGCAATAGAAACATCACAGGATGATTCTGCCTGTGGTGATGATTCTTGAGCTATTCACTGTAAGTTCTAATAATTACAAAGAGATGTATAATCCATTTTGTTAGGTAATTAATGAGATAGCATCCTACAGGAATGAAAGAAAAAGTTTTCTGTATTGTACCCATACTACTCTTAATTAAATCATCTCTCTCTCTCTCTCTCTCTCTCTCTCTCTCTCTCTCTCTCTCTCTCTCTCTCTCTCTCTCTCTCTCTCTCTCTCTCTCTCTCTCTCTCTCTCTCTCACACACACACACACACACACACACACATCTATCTATCTATCTATCTATCTATCTATCTATCTATCTATCTATCTATCTATCTATCTATCCAGTGGTGAGATTCCAATATGTGAACTACCGGTTTTCTGTGTGGATGCTACTTCCGGAAGTCCATTCTGGGCCTGGGCAACAAAAAATTAGCTACCGGTTTTGCCAAAGTGGTGCAAACTGGCTGAATCCCACCAATTTATCTATCTATCTATCTATCTATCTATCTATCTATCTATCTATCTATCTATCTATCTATCTATCTATCTATCTATCTATCTATCTATCTATCTATACTGGAGCTACCAATAAAGATATTTTCTGCATCATCACATCCTCAACTGATTAGGGGACTGGAGGCTAAAGTATAAGGAACAGTTGCTGGAATTGGGTATGTCTAGTTTAATGAAGAGAAGGACAAGGGGTGACATGATAGCAGCGTTCCAATATCTCAGGGGTTGCCACAAAGAAGAGGGAGTCAAGCTATTCTCCAAAGCACCTGAGGGCAGGACAAGAAGCAACGGATGGAAACTAATCAAGGAGAGAAGCAACCTAGAACTAAGGAGAAACTTCCTGACAGTTAGAACAATTAATCAGTGGAACAACCTGCCTCCAGAAGCAGTGAATGCTCCAACACTGGAAGTTTTTAAGAAGAGACTGGACAGCCATTTGTCCGAAATGGTATAGGGCAGACATGTCAAACTCACAACGTCACATGACAACATGCAACATATCGGGACAGTTTTGCCATTGTTGGCAATGGGGTGGGCACGGCTTCCGCGTGACGCATCCGGCCCACGGGCCAGCAGTTTGACACCCCTGGTATAGGGTTTCCTGCCTTAGCAGGAGGTTGGACTAGAAGACTTCCAAGGTCCCTTCCAACTCTATTATTATTATTATTATTATTATTATTATTATTATTATTATTATTATTATTATTATTATTATTATTATTATTATTATTTGTTGTTGTTGTTGTTGTTGTTGTTGTTGTTGTTTCTGCTTTGTTGTTGTTTTCTTATTGTTGTTATTGTTATTGTTATTTTGTTATCTATCATCTATCTATCTATGTTTCTACCTTTCTATCATCTATTTGCATTCTATCCTGACACATTTGAAAATGAATCTCTCTAACTTTCTTTTCTTGTTCATCCTATGAAAAATGCCCCATGAAAATAACATCTACCTTAATGCATGCAAAAATGACATTATTGTAAATGTACTTTCCTGGCAAGGGGAAATTCACAGCTTCTTATAACCTATCCATCTTTGTCCTGTCCTCTTACGTGTGAAACTGTGCTTGTTTATTTACAGATAAATCTTGCTTCTTTCTCTCCGGCATGAATGGTGAATGCTTGTCTTCAACTGTTACTAATGATCTCCTTGTCTGCTGCCTGCTTCCCTTTTCACTCGGCAAGGTAAAATTCAGCCATGCTTGCCAAAGCAAGAAATTGTGGGAATGACTCTGATAAATGCATTTGCTCACTATTTGGCCAATTCTTTTTTGAGATAAAAAACTATAAACAGGAAAGATTGGGGACCCATCAGGCTGCCCATGGATTCAAGTACCCGTCAAGATATTGTAATGACTCAAAAATGCATTTCATCGTACTGTTTCTCAGGGCAATAGTCTCCCTTTTTAATTAAGATAGCACAAATTACGACACAGTAAATTAGTGCCCATACTTATATATTAGCATGTGCATATTTTATACAGAATTACCTGCCTTTGCTCGTCAAATTTTAAATGCAACCATTTAGAAAATACTAAAGGTAATCCTCACCTTATAACAACTGAGCCCAAAATTTCTGTGCTAAGTGAGAAAGTGGTTAACTGCGTTTTGCCCCATTTTATGACCTTTCTTGCCACGGTTGTTAAGTGAATCACTGCATTTGTTACGCTAGTAACACGGTTAAGTAAATCTGGCTTGCTTGTCAGAAGGTCACAAAAGGTGATCACATGACTCCAGGACACCCCAACCTTTATAAATATGAACCAGTTGCCAAGAGTCTGAATTTTTATCATGTGACATGAAGATTCTGCAATGGTCATAAATATGAAAAACAGTCATAAGTCAATTTTTGCAGTGCCGTTGTAGCTTTGAATGGTCATTAAATGAACTATTCTAAATTGAGGACTACCTGTATTGCCTCTTATCAAATTATTATTATTATTATTATTATTATTATTATTATTATTATTATTATTATTATTATTATTATTATTATTATTATTATTATTAATATTATTATTATTATTATTATTATTATTATCATTATCATTATTTTAAAAATAGCTGGGAAAGCAGATAATAACAAGACCTGGCAATGGCTAAGAGCAGGAAAGTTGAAGAAAGAGACCGAGGGACTAATTCTGGCTGCAGAAGACCAAGCCTTAAGGACAAATGCATACAAAGTCAAAATTGAGAAGACAGCAACAGACAGTAAGTGCCGCCTATGCAAGGAAGCTGAAGAAACAGTGGACCACCTGGTAAGCTGCTGCAAGAAGATCGCACAGACTGACCACACGTAGCAGCATGACAAAGTAGCAACAATGGTGCATTGGAAGATCTGCAAGAAATATCATTTACCTGTAAGCAAGAACTGGTGGGAACATAAAATAGAGAAAGTCATAGAAAATGATAAAGTTAAACTGCACCTGCAACATAGCACCCCGGACATAACAATTGTCAATAAGATAGACAAAAAAGTCTGGATAGTGGACATGGCAGTGCCTGGAGACAGCAGAATAGACGAGAAAGAACTGGAGAAGATAACAAAATACGAAGACCTACAAATAGAAATAGAAAGACTGTGGCAAAGGAAAACAAGGGTAGTATCAATAGTAATAGGGGCCTTGGGTGCAATCCCAAAACAACTGGAGCACCACTTGAACACCATTGGCACTGACAAATTCGCCATTAGTCAATTGCAAAAGGAACTGTGAGGAACTGCTTCCATCCTGTGACGATATCTGTAATACCATCAAACATCCACATCTGCCTATCCCAGGTCCTTGGTAAGGACTCGATAGGTAGACAAGAATGCCAAATCCAGTCTGAACATCTGGCTGACTGTGCGATGATGATGATGATGATGATGATGATGATTATACAGTTGGAAGGGACCTTGGAGGTCTTCTAGTCCAACCCCCTGCTCAGGCAGGAAACCCTATACCATTTCAGACAAACGGCTGTCCAGTCTCTTCTTAAAAACCTCCAGGGTTGGAGTATTCACCACTTCTTGGAGGCAGGTTATTCCACTGATTAATTGTTAGATGTGGATGGTTCTCTTTAATGGTTTTTACCTACGAATTAAGAATGGTTTCCTTCTTTTTCATAAATGCATTAAATGCAGAAATAGAAAAGATGTTTGAAATGAGAGACAGAAAGACCAATTGAGGGCCTTTTGCCTTGCACTTGTGTTCCCTGTCCCTTTCACTGGCAGGGGATGAAAGTCTACGTGAGACAAAAAGGCGATCGACAGCCTTTCCAAAATTTTCAGGAGGTCAAGGAAGGGGAAGGGAAGTTGGCAAAAACAACATCTGCTGGCACTTGTCACTGCAACACCAGGAACTGCCCAATATTTTCCAGCCATCAAACATCTGCTTCACGGCTTTGAACGTGGCCCTTGATTCCCACACGGGCAGCATTATGCCTCATTTTTGCTTTGTTCTAGATGGCTTACCAGAGACGAAAAGGATGTCATATTGCAATGGCGTACATTCCCACATCAATTCTTTGTGTTATTTCTGTTTGGATGATAATAACCCCGTTCCTAAGGACGAGATTTAAACGGGGTTCACATTTTAAGATGCCCCCCATCTAATTTACAATTCCCAAACTAATAGATGAACCCAATCTCAATTATCCTTTGGAGGTCACATTTCCCCCGAGTTAGGTGCTGCCATCACAAATGTGCATAAAGGCTTATAAACAGTGCAAATTACGTGCATGCACATAGGCAATGGTCATTTTGCAAAACTCTGCATATAAAAAATAAGGATAGGAATAATAGCCCTTGAAAATGCTTGTCAAAATGCATACAGCATAGGAAAATTGACATAATGGCAATATATCAAGAAAAGGAGACGATCAAAATATAGATATTAAGAAGACTTGCTCTGATAAGTATACCAATTTTTGTATATGTATGGAGATGCATATTAATTTTCTTACAAACAAAATTAAGACATGAAATATTAGAAGCAAAACATGATTTTACATGGAAATTAAATATTTAGACCTGCTACAGAAATGATAGATCTGGCTTGTGATTATCCTGGTAGCCCTTAATGGACTTTTGCTAACATCATGTCCAAAATAAAGAGATTTTATGCATTTGTATACAGAAAAGAGATGAAACGGGGAAGCAGAGATCATTTGTTGTATTGTAAGAGAAGGCAATAAGACACTAAAATTGTTTATGCTTATGATAAAGGGAGAAGTCACTTCTTAATATATATATTTCTTTTTTCCCCGTTACTACATTCTTATTTGTTCTTTTCTTTTCTATTTTTCATTCTATTTTTTTCTCCTTCTGCACCTTCTATTTCCCCCCCTTTTTAGTTCGCATTAGTATTTAATGTTGCAAATTGTAACCTTTAATTAAATTACTATAAATAACAGATGATTATAGAGGTAATAATAATTTATTTGCCTTTCACCATGAAATATGAATTTGAAGCAAAGAACACAGGGCAGAGAACAAAAAAAAAATGTTGCCACATTCAGCACTAGTATTTTCAGCATCTTCTTTTGAAAGCCGAGACGACACAGCAATTAAAAAAAAACGCTCTTGGATACGGTTGCAGTGGAAAATGTGTTTTCTTTGGAGCTCAATATAAAACTGCCCCACTCTAGTGATCCAGTTCTAGGAAACAGTGTGAAACCAGGACCCCTACTTTGTTCTCTTTTTTTGCCCTCTGGGTTCTCTACAGAAACATTTCTCCAAAGGCACCTGGTTTGTCTGACCAAGGATCACGCGGAGACAGCAGGTTCAGCTGTTCGGTTTATTGGGGAACACCAAGGCAAAAACAGTGGGGTTACAACTCCCTTATATAGTCCACAGAATGTTGGTTCCGCCAATCACTGGACCCGCAGCTTCCCGCTTGACGGCAGGGCCAATCGTCTGCGTCGGTTCTTGACAGCGAGGGACCGCGTGTGGAGCTGTCAAAAGCTGCGCCTGCGTGTTGGCTGCCGGCAATTTGACAGCTGTCAAATTGCCGCGTGCTGAACTGTCAAACGGGAGTTTACCTCACGAACCAATTTCCAACTTGCTGTAATACAACTATTTCATAGGTTAATAATAATTGAACAGTTATAACAATAACAGATAATACATATCACCCCTTACCCCTCCCCTGAACTGGTGCCGTTTCTTACTCTTTGTTGTTGTGATTTGCCCCCCCACTCGAAGTCTTGTAAATATGCTGGCGGTTGTCTTTTCCGGCCGGAGCGTCTAGGGGTTCCGACGTTCTCTTCTTCCCCTTCCCCCAGTGCTGGATTGAAGAATGTGGGGATTTGACGGGTTCCCGATTGCCTTTGTGGATTGGTGAGGGGTGGGGTGGGTGGAGGATTATTTTGGGGCTGACGTGTCCGTAATTGATCTAAATGTCTGCGGATGTGTTCGTTGTGGCGGGTTTGTACAGTATAAGAAAGTGGCCCTGTTTGATCGATTATGGTACCTTGCAACCATTTAGGACCTGCTGAATAATTACAGGCCCAAACTGTTTGTCCAATTGCAAATGTTCTTGAAGGGAGGGGATGTTCCGTTTCGAAGTTGCTCCTGTCCGGGTGCATTCTGTCAAGACGAGTGGTTAGTCTTCGTCCCCATCGTAGCTCCGCTGGCGATTTTCCGGTGGTGGTACATGGTGTGGAGTGTTGGGCGAGCAGGTACTGGGAGAGTCTGCGGTGCCAGTCGCCTTGAACGATTTTTCTGAGGGCGTCTTTAGTGGTTCTTACCATGACTTCAGCCATCCCGTTAGAGGAGGGGTGGAAGGGCGCTGATGTTACGTGTTTAATAGAGTTGCCCCTCGTGAATATCTGGAATTCGCGGGATGTAAATTGTGGTCCATTGTCAGTGACAAGTGTGTCAGGGAGACCATGTGTTGCAAAAAACCCTCTTAGAGCTAGGATTGTATTGTGAGAGGTGGTGCTATGGATTGGGGCAATTTCTAGCCATTTTGAAAAACTATCGACTGCTATGAGAAATGTTTGACCTTGGAAGGGTCCCGCAAAATCCAGGTGGACCCTAGACCACGGGTTCTTAGTTACCTCCCACCTGTGTGGTGTGTTTTGCGGTGGGGCCGCTCTTGTTAGCTGGCAAGGGTAGCAACCCGCGACGTACTGTTCGATGTTGGAATCTAGGTCCGGCCACCACACATAGCTTCTAGCTAAGGCTTTCATTTTTACGATCCCCGGATGGCCCTCGTGCAATGTTATTAATGTCCTTTCCCTGTGCTTTTGGGGAACTACCACCCTGTTTCCCCATAGGAGGCACCCTAAATGTGCAGATAGCTCATGACGCCTAACATAGTATGGTTTGAATTCCTCTCCGGGGCATGTGTTTGGCCAACCTGCAGAGACCCATTGGTATATTCTGCTGCAAACTCTGTCCAAGGCTGTGGCAGTGGAAATGTCCTTAGCTGTCAGCGGTGTGTTAGGCAATTCTGAGATTGCCAGGATCCGCCCTGCTGGGGCAGGGTCTGGGTCAGATTCAGGCAGGGGAAGTCTGCTGAGCCCGTCAGCGTGCCCTAATTCTTTGCCCGGTTTGTGGACTAATTTGAAGGAATACGCTGATAAGAAGGTTGACCAGCGTAATGTTCTGGGTGAGAGTATTTGTGGGGTTAGCTTGTCCCACGTGAATATGCCCAGAAGGGGTTTGTGATCTGTGAATATGGTGAATGTTCTACCATATAGGTAGTCGTGGAACTTTTTAACCCCCGCAACGATGGCAAGCGCCTCTCTATCGATTTGGGCGTAATTTCTTTCTGCTTTAGTTAGGGTCCTAGAATAGAATGCTATGGGTTTTTGTTCTCCTGAGTCTGACAGATGACTTAATACTGCCCCAATGCCATAAGGTGATGCATCGCAGGCAATGCAGAGGGGGAGGTCCTCTCTGAATAGTGTTACTGTGGAACTGAGGCATAGGGCATTTTTGAGCTTTTTGAAACTGGCATCGTGTTCAGATGTCCAGAGCCACGGGCGACCCTTATCTAGGAGGCGGTGCAGAGGCTCGGCTAGGGTTGCTTTGTGTGGAAGAAATGCATGATAAAAGTTTAAAAGACCTAAGAACGCTTGCAATTCCTGCTTATTTTTTGGTGTCGGGGCAGATTTGATGGCTTTTACTTTAGCATCGGTGGGGTGTATCCCTTTGGCATCGATTTTATAACCTAAGAATTCAGTTGAAGGGACTCCAATTTGGCATTTTTGTTTATGCAATTTGAGACCAGCTGTTCTGAATCTAGTCAGAACAGCTGACAAACGCTCTGCTAAGTTTTCTTCGTTTTCACCAGCGATTAGGACATCATCGAAATAGGGGCATACCCCAGGAATTCCTTTTAACGTTTTTTCCATTATTTCTTGAAAAATTCCTGGGGCAGCCGAAATGCCAAATTGCAAGCGTTTGACTTTAAAAGCCCCGCGGTGGGTTACTATCGTTTGCGCATCTGCGGTTTCAGGAGTTACTGGAAGCTGCAAATACGCTTGCGCCAAATCCAATTTGGCAAACATGGCGCCGGACCTGATCGACGAGAGGACGTCCTTAACTGCGGGAATCGGGTAAGCATGTGCATTTAATGCCCTATTTACTGTCGCTTTATAGTCCGCGCATATGCGGATTTGGCCATTAGGCTTAATGGGAGTAACTATAGGGGTTTCCCAGGTCCCTCCCTCGGTGGGTTCTAGGACTCCTATTTTGACGAGGCGGTCCAGCTCGTCCTCAATTTTTTGTTTGAGGGCGAACGGAACCCTTCGAGCTCGGATTCTGATGGGAGGTATGTCTGGTTTTAACTTAAGGTTGATGGGGGGGGCCGTGTAAGTACCTAGGGAACCATCAAAGACGTCTGCAAATTGTTTGCAGACGTCTTCGAGGGTTGCGGCCTGTACCCTGTTGATGCCAGTCAGTTGGATTCCCAGTACCCTGAACCAGTCTAGGCCGATTAGGTTTGACCTGTTTTCCTGTGTTACTAGGACTTTGAGGGGCCCTCGGAATTTTTTGAATTCCACTAGGATTTCTGCCTGGCCCTTCAGGGGTATTGGGGACTTCTGGTAATCTGCTAGGTTCACCTGGGGTGGTTTTAAGGGAATTTGCCTCTTGTTAATCCGGCAAATTTCCTTGAAGGTCTGCCCTGATATGAGGGTGACAGCCGAGCCTGAGTCCACCTCTAGTTCACAAGGTACCCCTTGCAGTTTGGCTTTGATTTTTACTTTAGGGGTTAACTTGAGGTTTTCCCCCCCCTCTGTTTTGTTAATAGCTAGTTCTAGGTGGTTTGGGGGTCTGAATTTACTCCTGCCTCGGGGTGTCATACCTGGGGCTGTAGTTTCCACTTCGTGTAGCTACCCCCGGTTGCGGCTTCTGCATGCGGTTTTGATGTGCCCCATTCTTCCGCAGTTGTGGCACCGGGCGTTTCTAAATCTGCAGGAGGACCTGATGTGGTTTCCCCCGCAGCTGGCGCATGTTACTCGGGGGTCCCGGTTGGAATTCTTGGGTCTTGCCGCTTCCTTGTTGTCGGTTTTCCGGCTTTGGAGTTTTTCGAAGCGGCGGTGGATTGCGTCCACATCGCTAAGATCTTCTATTTCGTCGTGGTCTCTGGGGACTGTTTCCCCGTTGGTAGTGGCCCTGGTTTGGTTTTGTTGAGCCCTGGTGTTGTCTTCCGCGTGCGTGTCTTCGTATGCCTGAATCTCTCTAGTGACTTCAGCTAGATTCAGGGCCGGTTTTGCCATTATTTTCTTTTGGAGGTGCTCATCTCGGAGGCCGATGACCAATTGGTCCCTTATCCGGTCCTCCAGGTCCGGAAATCGGCACCATCTGGCGGCCTGTCTCACCCCTGATATGAAGTCTGCTGCCGTTTCCCCGGTTTTTTGGCGACGCCTCGCGAACTGGACCCTCCAGTAGATTTCGGAGTGGGTCGGCATGTAGTGTTTGCTAAGTTTTTCTGTCAGCTCCGCGTAGGTTACCTGCGCGACCGGCTCTGGGCTACACAGACCGACGGCCACATCGTACACTGCGGTTCCGCTGAGGTACAAAAGTGCCGCCGCTTTAGCTCGGTCGTCTGTTATCTTGCTGACTAGTAGGTAACCTTCAATTTGGCCAAGGTGCGATTCCCAACGCTCGGGAAACCGAGTATCGAACTCACGAATTTGACCGAATGCTGCCATACTGTCTCGGTTCTCCTTCGGCTTGCTTGTGGTGGAAGTTACAACTTCCAGTGACTTAGCTCAGAGCCTCCAGAAGGAACCCTTCCTAAGCTCAGTGACTTCAGCTAGCAAGCCGATCCCATCCTCGTCGCCAGTGGTTTGTCTGACCAAGGATCACGCGGAGACAGCAGGTTCAGCTGTTCGGTTTATTGGGGAACACCAAGGCAAAAACAGTGGGGTTACAACTCCCTTATATAGTCCACAGAATGTTGGTTCCGCCAATCACTGGACCCGCAGCTTCCCGCTTGACGGCAGGGCCAATCGTCTGCGTCGGTTCTTGACAGCGAGGGACCGCGTGTGGAGCTGTCAAAAGCTGCGCCTGCGTGTTGGCTGCCGGCAATTTGACAGCTGTCAAATTGCCGCGTGCTGAACTGTCAAACGGGAGTTTACCTCACGAACCAATTTCCAACTTGCTGTAATACAACTATTTCATAGGTTAATAATAATTGAACAGTTATAACAATAACAGATAATACATATCAGCACCATTTCTTTTTTAGTGACATTCTCACTGAGCAATGGTGAATAGGAACACAGCCCCCACATTATTATTACTTAATTGTTGACTTTAAATTTGTTAGCAGAAAAACCTTCCTGGTTCTCAATACGCAGAACATAAATTTCTTTAACACAGGGCTGTGGGTTGTTGTTGCTTTTTTTTCCCTTTTAAACACATTGTTTGAGATGGTTTACACAGTGTAGGAGGAAGTGTAAATGTCTCTCATCAGCCCTTTTCAGCGGTAGCCAGTTAGCAGCAAGAAGCCAATCAAGCCAGGGTTAGGCCATAGTAGCCAAACACGGGTTTCTTTCTCACAGTTCTTCACATCTATATTACTCCACTCCTTGAGAGAGCTGGCTGAAAAATAGGCCAGAGTACTGTACATTATGTTATCCAGATGGGACAGATGTAATGTGAGATAAGGGAAGGAAAGCACTTGGTGGATCTCCCAGTTAAATTTGTCCTCCCACCAAATATCACCAGCTGGCATGAAAACATCCACCAACCATTCTCCTTAATATGGGCTGGAGCTGAAGGATATCCTCATTGATGGATAGACTAATATTTTTTTTGCCTTCTCTCAAAACCTATTCTGGTTTGATGCAGGTGAAATCAAAGGGTCTCCAATTAATAGCAGCTGGTATTGGGTTCCTTTATGACACAAGGTTTATGCAATGCTGGAATAGCATCCAACCTGCCTTTGCATGCAGGAGGGAGGGAGGGAAAAATAGGAAGAAGGATGCAGATAGAAGGAGGGAAATGAATTGTCTTTTTAGGAAGGAAGGAAGGAAGGAAGGAAGGAAGGAAGGAAGGAAGGAAGGAAGGAAGGAAGGAAGGAAGGAGGGAGGGAGGGAGGGAGGGAGGGAGGGAGGGAGGGAGGAAGGAAGGAAGGAAGGAAGGAAGGAATCTGTCCTTGAGATTCTTAAAGGGAGGAGGAGGAGGAGGAGGAGGAGGAGGATATGATTGAAGGCTGTCCTGACACCTCATTTCTGCTCATCCTCCTTGCCTATGTTCAGCAGGTGCATAAGTTCTTCTGCTTGGCATATCTGTATGACTTTACCCCATAAATCTGCAGTTAGAGGGGGCTAAGCTCTTTCTGCTTTAAAGAACAGTTTTGATCACTCCGAGGATAATGGCAGCTTTCCAGCCACATTCTATGATTTTTTCCCCCTCCTTTTTTTTCTTCCTGCATGTATAACGCTACATAAAGTGTTCAGATAGCTTCCACAGATCTGTTTCACCAGTGCTCACTTCTCGAAATGGAAAACAAGGGAAGAGCTGCTTTAAAAACCAATTCCTTCATGAAAGGGTTAGGATTTCTTTCTCAAGAGTTCCCTGTACCCTTACATGGAAACCAATTCCCTTTCATTTAAGGGAACTTATTTCTGAGTAGAATTTGGGCTGGCAACAGCCTCTCCGGTGTTCACCTTCATCTCTCTGAAGATCTTAGAGCAGTGTTGCTCAAACTTGGTGACTTTAAAATGTGTGAACTTCACCCTCCAGAATTCCTCAGCCATTAGAGTAACACAGAGAGACACACTACAGATAAACTGTACAGATAAAGTACTACTCGGACATTTCAGGTCGTCTTCGACTTAGAGCCATAATGGAGCTTGCCCATCAAGGTTGTAAGTTGTGATGGTCACGAAGTGGGTCACCCCTTTTTTGAAGCCATTATTAGGCAAATGCAATGGTCATAAAGTGAACGCCACAGATATTAAGTGAACCCATTGTTTGCTATGGGCTATTTTTTGCCAGCAAAAACACTGTAAATCGCAGTTACATGAATGCAGACACTGCAGACAACGATAAATGCAGGTTGGTTGCTGAGTGCCTGAAACATGTTCACGTGACCATGTGTGTGTGTCATCCATCAGAATTTCAGCAGCAGGCCAAAATTAGCTTGGGGGAGGGGTGTTTCCAGTGGTGGGATTCAGCCGGTTTGCACCACGTTGGCAGAACCGGTAGCTAATTTTTTTGTTGCCCAGGCCCAAAATGGATTTCTGGAAGCGGCATCCACACAGATAACCAATTGTTTACATATTTGAATCCCACCACTGGGTGTTTCTGTCATAAATTTGAACTGTTTGCTAAACAGCCTTCTGTTAGTTGAGGACAACTTGTATGTGAGCAGATGATTGGCAATTCTGTGTCCAGTCTCTTCACCAGCTTAATACAACATGGCCATGAAGAGAAGGTCCCAGTGACCAGATTTCAATCCTTGACCAATTCATCCCCAGCAACATTAACGAGACATGGCAAATCAGGAGAAATAGGAAAACTTTATTTTAAAACTGGAAGAGCTAAGGACAACTTGGAACTGAGCAGAAATTTTCTGGCGGTTGGAGCAATTTATCAGTGGAACAGCCTGCCTCCAGGGGCTGTGAATGCTCCAATACTGGAAGTTTTTAAGAAGAGACTGGACAGCCATTTGTCTGAAATGGTATAGGGTTTCCTGCCTGAGCAGGGGATTGGACTAGATGACCTCTAAGGTCACTTCCATTATCATCATCATCATCATCATCATCATCATCATCATCATCATTATTATTATTATTATTATTATTATTATTATTATTATTATTATTATTATTATTATTATTATTATTATTATATTTAGTCTACGTTCACAAGCTGAAGGTGAATGAAGGAGAAATTATCTGACAGTGAGAACAATTAATCAGTGGGACAACTTGCCTCCAGAGGTTTTGGGTGCTCCAACACTGAAGGTTTTTAAGAAGAGACTGGACAGCCATTTGTCTGAAATGATATAGGTCTCCTGCTTGAATAGGGGTTGGGCTAGAGGACCTCCAAGGTCCCTTCCAATTCTGTTATTCAGCTATTCTGAAATGCAGGCAACAATAAAAGGATACATTTTCAAAACAGTGGAATGTTTAGTGAGTCATGAGGAGGAGCCAGAGCAACAGATCCCATTCCTATCACTGACATTGTTGGTTTGTTTTCAAATAACTTCTAAAAATAATTGCGCCTCCAAGTGCTGTCTGCTGTTTAATTATAATTCTTGTATGACTAAATAGAACATGATTACATAACAATACAGTGCAGCCCAGCAGAGCAAGCACTCCTAAATCCTTTCCAAAAAGCACTCATCAGGACAAGAATCATGTACACACGCACCAATACACACACACACAGAGAGAGAGAGAGAGAGAGAGAGAGAGAGAGAGAGAGAGAGAGGAGGAAGCAAAAATTAAAAGAAGGAGAAAGGAAGAATTGATGATGATGATGATGATGATGATGATGATGATGATGATGATGATGATGGAAGTGACCTAGGAGGTCCTCTAGTCCAACCCCCTGCTCAGGCAGGAAATTGCTTTATCAGGTTTCCGATCGATAAGACCAAGTAAACCAAAACTCCAAGGCAGGAAAGTTCCTCAAAGATCACATTTATTGGATACATAATACCGGCACATTCAAAAATGAAACCAGATCTAAACTTTCCCTCCAAGAATCAAAGCAACACAATGTAACAATTCCCACCCCTCTATTCATGCTGCCCAATAGAACACCTTGGTGGGCTTTCTGACTTAACGATCCTCCTCCTTCCCTCTGGCAAAGGAATAACCTTGGTTCCCACAAGGGCTGCTCATGTTTAGACTACCAAAAATGCCATCTCCCCCCACTTCCCTTTCTTGTGGCTACCTAGAATGCCAAAAAAAAAAAAGCTGCAGCCAGGTTCGTTGTAGAGTTGACATACTTTATCGCATGCAAAAGCTGTATTTTTCCCATTTCAATTCCAGAAACTGATACAGTAGATCTTGCCCAAATGACCTACTGCTTTTTTTTTTTTTGTATCTTCAAATCAGTTTTGACTGCTGGCAACTGTCTGTACTAATTGGCGTAGCTGCCTTGGTAAACATTTTGAAAAGTGATTTGTCATTGCCTCCTTCCCAGGGCTGAGAGAGAGAGACCAACTGGCTTTGTGAATAAGATGGAACTCATGGTGTCCCAGTTTCTAGTCCTATGCTGGCTCAGGAATTCTGGGAGTTGAAGTCCACAAGTCATAAAGGAGCCAAGCCATGTCCTAGTCTGCTGCTTTCACCACTAGACCAAACTTGGTCCTCTTTTTTTTACTTCTACAATATATACATTTATTTCTTTATTTATTAATAATAATTACATTGGACATTACAATTAAAAGGGTAAGAACTAATACAAACTAAAGAAACAAAAACATAAAAAGTAAAAGCAAGAAAGAAAAAAAGAAAAGAAATATATAAAGAAATGACTTTCCCCTTCACAATAAACATTTTTAATAAATCAGTACCTTTTATTAAAATATAACAAAGGGTATTTTCTTCCTACATCTCATCTCCTATTTCTATATAAATTGTTACAACCCCATCATTCAAATCCAATCAGCAAAAATCCATTGAGTGTTATCAGATATAAGAACATATCTAATTAACTTTGATCAAATAGACCGACTTTATATTGGTCTACTGGTGACCCTTTGAGAGCTAAATGCAACGAAATTTCATTTTAATGTATGCTGATTAGTGTACATTCAAAATGACAATAAAAGTTATTATCCCATCCCATCCCATCCCATACTATCCTATCCTATCCTATCCTATCCTATCCTATCCTATCCTATCCTATTGTATTCTATATTTTTCCCTTTAGTTTTAACAATGTTTGATCCTTAGTCAACTCAAATAATGTTCTAGAACTTGATTTCTTCTCATTTTTTCTTTCTCCCTTCCCACAAAATTCTTCAAAACCTGAACAACTCTCTTTTGTAAATCCAATATAAGAAAGTTATCTAGGTCACTGTTTTGATTGGGTAAGATATCAGCCAGTTTCATTTTTATATCTACTGTTGAATCCCTTTCTACATTATTCCTATAGCCTTTCATTTTAAACCTACTTGGCAAAGCTTGCTTTTCCATGTCATCTTCCAAACACAACTCGTGTATAATAGGGGACATTTTTAAAATCAACTTCTGTATTCATTGTTCATAAATATTCTTCTATACATTCAATATTAAAGTATTTTGCTCCATTCTTTATTAGTAAGTCAAACTTAAGTATCCTTCTCCTTCCATTATATATATACACATATATACATATATACATATATACATATATACATATATACATATATACATATATACATATATACATATATACATATATACATATATACATATATACATATATACATATATATACATATATATATATATACATATATATATACATATATATATACATATATATATATATATATATATATATATATATATATATATATATATATATATATATATATATATATATATATATATATATATATATATATATATATATATATATATATATATATATATATATATATATATATATATATATACATACATACATATATACACACATATACTTTTCTGGTTCCTTCTAGTTCCCAACCTTCAGAATCCTTCTTATATCATTTTTTTTTCAATATTCACAACATCAGCATTTCCTCATGAGAAAAATTCTTATAATGAATCCCAAAATCTTATTTCAAATCCACCTTGACTTTTAGTCTGCTTCTTTCCAGAATCAATGTTCTTATACTTCTTCTTTTTTAATTCAATAAATACATAAAGGTAAGTCCTTAAACTTGTATAAAATGTATTTCACTATTTTCTTCACTATGAAGAAAACTCATCTTAGAACGTAGTAAAGCCTTCATAAAGATTCCTAATATCTTAAAAGCAGTTAACAATTTCCCAAAGTGATTAAGAAAGGCAATATGTAAACCATGGGTCCTTCTATAAGACACCAAACTCTAGAGATCGCTCTTTGCCATCGCCTCATGAAGAGCAACTGTCTGAAGAACAGGCAATCCTTGAGTTACAACCGCAATTGAGCCCAACATTCCTGAGGCTAAGTGAGAAATTTGTTAAGTGAGTTTTGCCCCGTTTCATGACCTTTCTTGCCACAGTCGTTCAGTGAAACACTGCAGTTGTTAAATGAATAACATGGTTATAAAGGGACACGGTGGCTCAGTGGGTTAGGATGCTGAGCTTGTCGATCAGAAGATCGGAAGTTTGGTGGGTCGAATCCCGAGTGCCGCATAACAGAGTGAGCTCCTGTTACTCGTCCCAGCTTCTGCCAACCTAGCAGTTCGAAAGCATGTAAAAATGCAAGTAGAAAAATAGGGACCACTACGGTGGGAAGGTAACAGCGTTCCATGCGCCTTTGGCGTCTAGTCATGCCGGCCACATGACCACGGAGATGTCCTCAGACAAACGCAGGCTCTTCGGCTTTGAAACGGAGATGAGCACCGGCCCCTAGAGTCGGAAACGACTAGCATGCATGTGTGGGGAACCTTTACTTTAAAGTGAATCTGGCTTCCCCATTGGCTTTGCTCATCAGAAGGTCACAAAAAGGAATCACATGATCCCGGGATGCTGCAACCATCATAAATATGAGCCAGTTGCCAAGCCTCTGAATTTTGATCACGTGACTCTGCAACAGTCATAAGGGTAAAAGATAGTCACAAGTCCATTTTTCCAGTGCCACTGTAACTTTGAACTATCACTAAATGAACTGCTGTAAGTTGAAAACTACCTGTACTTGTGGGTAATCCTAGTCCTCTTCATGCCATTTCTTTCCCGGAAGTCCTACAATATATACATTTCTAAGCTGAAACAGTGATGCTGAGCTAGAGGTCCCAAATTCTCTTCTAGGTATACAGGCGTCCAATACGAGTTTTCAGGCGATACCGATGCTGAGTATTAGGGCAGAAATTGGTGTAACCAAGGCAGTGTCAGGATTCAAATATGTGAACAACCAGTTCTCTGTATGGATGCCACTTCCAGAAGTCCATTCTGGGTCTGAGCAACAAACAATTAGCTACCGATTCTGCTGAAGTGGTGCAAACTGGCTGATCCCACCACTGAACCACGGCACCCAACTTGGTTCTTGGACCTATTTGAGGCTCTTTTTCTCAGAGGCACAAGGATTTCTTCAGGGCTGACAAGGAATTGTTGTAGTGGCTGTTTGTGCATGCTTGAAATGTAAGGCTCCAATTATTTCAATCCTGATGGTGCTGTAGTTTTGCAGGACACCTTTTGAGAGCAAAAATAATCTCATATATATTTTAGGCAAGTAGCTGGTAAATCCAGGCATTTGCAAATAAAGCTGATGTGCCTACTAACAAATCTCCATTGCCTGAATCTCCATTGCCAAATAGCAACTGGTAGACCTTTTCTAGCCATATTTTTTTGCAGGCACATCTGCCAGGAGCCAATTATGCAAGCAAAGGACACAACTTAATTTACAGAAAGATGAAAGGTTTTTCTTTTGGTTCCTGATATCTTATTTTTGCCTATGTGAAAACACTGTGAGTGTTGTCAGTGCAGAGATTTTGAAACAGGCTGCTTTGATTGGAAAAGCTTATGAATATAAAATGTTTTCTCCAAATTAACAGGAATTATATCTTAAAGTCCCTTGGTGCGGGGGTTTGATGTGCATGTTTTAAAATGGGGAGTTCTTAATGAACAAACCTACATTTGTTTTCTAAAGCTCTGAAAGCAATGGCATATCTCTGTATTATGAACAACCTTACTATTTTATTTTCTGCCTTTTTTCCAAAGAAATTTTTAGTTTGCTAAGTGTAGGGTTACCATTTGTCAGGCAAAAGGACAAGAAGTTCCACTTTTTATCCTCGTGTCCATGGTCCAACAGGCATATGCTTGAAATCAAATATTGTCCAGCTTTTTTTTTATTGTTATGGTTCATCACACAATCAGATGTTTAGACTGGATTTGGCATTTGTATCCACCTACTGAATCCTCCCCAAGGACATGGGAAAGGAAAACATTGATTGAGGATGTCAAAGTTATTGGTACATAATGTAAGCCATTCCAAGTAAAGCTGCCTTTTGCAATTGACTGATGGTGAATTTGTCAATGCCAATTGTGATCAAGTGGTGCTCCAGTTGTTTTAGGATTGCACCCGAGGCATCTATCACTATTGGTACTACCTTTGCTTTCTTTTGGAACAGTCATTCTACTTCTATTTGCAGGTCTTTGTATTTTGTTATCTTATCTGGTTCTTTCTCTTCTATTCTGCTGTTTGGGGTGTTTTCACAACATTAATCATTCAAACTTTCATGAATTGTGACCAGTGGTGGGATTCAAATACTTGAACAACCAGTTCTCTTACCAGATAGAACAGACTTTCAGAAGTGGTATCCATACACTTCTGGTGGGCTGTTATAGGCCTAGACTGGACTTCTGGAAGCAGTGTGCATTCAGCAGGTTCTCTGAACTTAGCTACCGGTTTTGCCAAACCAGTGTGAACCAGCTGAATCCCACCACTGATTGTGACCTTGTAAATTGTCTGCTTCTTTCTTTCCCTCATCCATCAATAGACTCCACAGACTATATTTACATTATTTAATTTCTTTCCCTGTTTCTGGTAATGGTTTCAGCCCAGCCCCTTCAAATCTATGATCACGGTAATCTATATTTCACATGACTCATCATACATTCATCTCGTGGAATTAAAAATATTAATTGTAGATGATCGTTAGCGTATATTTTTGAAAAGAAAGATTTGTTGTAAAAATATTGCAGTTGAAAATCTGGGTTTTATGATGCTGGAAAAAGGAATTTTATATACATATAGGTCTAAATACTTTTTTCCATATTTTTGCTGTAATTTGTGTCACAGATGCCAAGTTAACCAGTGTCCTCCTTTCTCCCTATTTGTCTTCCTTGGCTTTTCAAATATATGGTAACCCTAGATAAAGTAGTGAGGCTTCTGTCAGGATAGGGCAGGGGTCTTCAAACTTGGCCCTTTTATGACTTGTGGACTTCAACTCTCAGAATTTCTAGCCAGGCATGCTAGCTGAGGAATTCTGGGAGTTGAAATCCATAAGTCATAAAAAGGCCAAGTTTGAAGAGCCCTGGGATAGGGCTAACATATCTGTGTTGAAAAAAAATCTACCTAGGTAGTAGCAAAGATGTCTATCTTTCCTGCCATTTCATGGTCATCTGGATTTTGAACCGAGCCAGGGAAGCCCTGATTATGGATCCCAACGACTTATCTAAGAGTTGCTAGTATATGAGTCAAGGTGCTGGACTGGAAGCCAGGAGACCATGAGTTCCAACTTTGCTTTGGGCACAAAGCCTAAGGAGACCTTGGGTCAGTCCATCTCTCTCAGCTCTAAGAAAAAGAAGACAAAGACAAACCAATTCTGAAAAACCTTGCCAGAAAACGTCAGGGCTATTTCCAGGTAGCTGCCAAGAGTCAAGAATGACTCAAACCTCAATTAATGTTTTAAAATGGCTTACCTACACTTGCCATTTATGCTGTTCTTATATGCACTCATGCAAGCTTTAAGAAAATGGATTGACTGAGACCCTTTGGAAACAGCTGTGGGGCAATAATGGGTCCAAGTTGTAGTTCCCATAGATTTCGTGCAAATATCAAGAGAAAAAAATATCTTAATGGTATCATAAAAGAGCTCTCATTCCAAAGCACAGGACCCAGAGTAATGCATTTAACCTCCTTGCTTAGCAATGTTGATTCTGTGTGGTCGTAAGTGGAGGACTACCTATATTTCAGAACAAATCCACATGAATTAAAATCAGTGCAATTCATACAGACATTTTCCTTACAACCAATCAAGAAAAAAACAACCCACTACCCCAATTCTAAACTTCTTCATTCCTCTTATACATATTTCATCAGATGCATTTCCTAATGGTGGCTCTCCCAATTCTATAACCTTCAAAGCCTCTGAATGGCCCATTAGTATCTTTCTGGTCTTGAAGGGAAACCAAGCTGATGGGTGGGTACTTATAACTGAAAGCTTAGCTGGCACAGCGCCAATCTGCAATTGCCTTGATTGAATAATTTACATATCATTCACATGTGAGGGTTACCAGCAGGAATTCGTAGCAGAAGTTGAACTTCCAGATAGTTATGCATAGTAAATAAAAATCTACAATTTGTCTTAATTCCCAATAGAAGGAAGTTAAAAAAATGTGGAGAACTCTTTAAAACTCCCGTATCATTCTCTGAGTATCTTTCCAAGGTGTTTTGCTAGGGTTTTGTCATTTTCCCTGCAGCAGAAACTCACAATTTTTAATCGCTTTCTATTAGACAGAGATAAGATAAAGGCTCAATATAACCTCAGTCTTTCACTGATTAGATTCATACAGTCCCCTCCCCCAACCAGTTTAAAGTTACCTGCTCTGGCCCTGCACACTGTATGAATCTAATCAGTGCAAGACTGAGGTTATACTCAGCAAAGCACCTTGGAAAGATACTCAGAGAATGATACGGGAGTTTGAGTTTGTCAGCTGGAAAGCTGACAGCACAGGTTCGAGACCAAGCGTGGTGCAATAGGGTGAGCTCCTGTTACTTGCCCCAGGTCCTGCCCACCTAGCAGTTCAAAACATGTAAATGCAAGTAGTTGAATGAATGAACCTTTATTGTCAAAGTACAACCATGTATACATTGAGATTGGCTGAGCCTCCCTTCGTGCCCCCCCACCACAACTCACAGTGACAACAAACCCACCATCTTGTTACACCATGTGAGCTAATTGCACAACACACCGGCCTCGCAAGTCAATCATACATAAAATTATACAATTATTTCCCGTTGAAGAGCCTGACAGCCCATGGATAAAAGCTGTTCTGCAGCCTGTTGGGACAGCTGGCTATACTCCTGTATCTCCTACCCGATGGTTAAGTAGATACCACTTCGGTGGGAAGGTAACTGTGTGCTATGCGCCTCAGTGTATACTCATGACCATGGAAGCATCTCCAGGTGACGCTGGTTCCCTCAGCTAAGAAATAGAAATCATCCCTGCCCCCTAGAGCAGGATACGACTGGACAGAGAAAACTTTTACCTTTATCTTTTTTAAAGTGAGAAAGCGGTTTTCCTTAAGCTCAATTGCATCTGCTTTAAATCTTAATTTAAATAAAATATGCCCAACTAAATTTCAGATATCAATAGAAGATGAGGAGAGCTGGAATACCTAGAGGGGTGAATGTGGCACCATAGTGTGGTACTTCTTTGCTGAAGCAAATAAAATGTTTTAAGGCCTAGCATAATGAGGTGTTGCTGAAGCAAATAAAAAGTTTTAAGGCCTAGCATAATGGTGTGAAATTGGCTGTGTTTGTCAATGACCTCAATAATAGTGTTTGAGCATGAGTGATGAAGTGGCAGCCATAGACCAGGCTGGGTGTGCAAAAGGACTAGAATGTTCTTTTTTTCCCCTGCAATCTCATGGATAGCACTTTCACAAGTATGTTAGTTCATGTTTTCATATGAAGGACGGGAAATAGCACTCAAATGGTGTGAAGTTGGAAATTCAAGAAAAAAAAATTCCATAAGAGGAATGTATGGGGGTCTCCGTGCCCAGCATTTCAAACAGATGCCCATTACTACTGTGTCTCTGCCTCAGAGAAATCATATCTCAGAAGGAACAAAAAGGTTGAATGTTATTTTAATTGAATTTGTTTTCCATTTCTTTCCAGACTGTCTGGGGAAAAACTCACACATCTTTTGATTGTTTTTACCTAAAGTCTATTATCCTAATAATGAGGCCCTTTACAAAAAACAACAACCCAGGCCTGTGTTTATAATTATTTTTCCCATTGATTGTATCAGTGAACAACAAAAACATCAAGACAAAAGGAAAAGCGGATATTCTGGAAATGACTGCTGAAATAATTCATAAAGTGATTTCAATCAGTGATATTCCCAACAGTGATTCACTCAGGAAAGGAGATGCAAGGAACGTCCGCAAAATAAACAAGTCTACAACTGAAAGTTTATTCCCCAATAGACCTGATTCAACTCAACGGTACTTCTGGACCTTGTCTGTCTCAAGAAAGGAAGCAGTATGGGTTTTCTGTCCCACAACTGTTACTAGGTATAATTGTATGGGAGAATGACCTTGGGAGGCAGAGGAAAGCACAATAAGAGGCATCTTAGTCCATAGCAGAAATGTGTGTGTGTGTGGAAAATGGCTCAGAACAGACTGTCTCTAGTTTCTTGTGCTGTAAAGGCAACAGGGGAGGAATGTATTCTCAGTCTTGCAAGAGTCTGTTAATATAACCATACAATAAAGAAGAATTCGTTCATCCGGGCATGCTTTGTGTCTGGATTAGATTGCAAAGCTGATAACTAGGGGACAGCTCCTCCCTCTCTCCCTAGGTTAGGATAAGTAGAAAAAATGCTTAATGAATTTAAATTTCAGGAGAAATGTTTGAAATCACATCAGATGTGTGATTCCTGATAACATATTGCTTTGGAGGTGTGCTGTTTTGGGCTTCAGGGGGCACTGTAATTTGTAAGGAATCTTGTTTTGAGCTCAGTGTAGCATCCAAATCAGGCATGTCAAACTCGTGATGTCATGTGACGTCGTGCGACGTATCGTGACTTTTTCCCCATTGCCGGCAATGGGGTGGGTGTGGTTTCGGCGTGATGCATCCAGCCCGTGGGCCAGCAGTTTGACATATCTGATCTAAATCTAGATGGACAGTAAATGTGGAGAGAGAATGATCAAGCTCATCAAACTTTTATGAATTAAATTTATATGGACACGCATCTCATAAAAGCTCATGAAATGGCCGCATTTAAATAATTAGCCCAAATCTCAAAACAGCACAAGATTTTTGGTGCTCTTAATTTATTTATTTATATATAAATAAATAATATAATATAAAATTTATTTATAAACTTTATTAGAAAATTTATATTGCCGCCTACTCGCATATGGTGACTCAAGGCAGCTTACATGGATATAAAACACCATATAAAAAGAATAAAAATAACAAGAAAAATAATAAAATAACAAAATAATAACCTTCCCCCCCCAACAACATACATTCAAACTATCCATTTAATGGGCTCCATCCTGCTCTGTGTTCCCCAGGCCCGCTGGCAGAACCAGGTCTTCAGGGCCTTCCAAAAGAGTGTGAGAATGGAGGCCAGTCTAATATTTGGGGGAATGATGTTCCAGAGAGAGGAAATCACCACAGAGAAGGCCCTTCTTCTGGGTCCCACCAGATGTGTCTCCTTAGAGCAGACATGTGAAACTGCTGGCCCGCTGGCCAGATGCATAACGCCGAACTGCACCCACCCCATTGCCGGCAATGGGGGAAAAGTCCTGATATGTTGCGCGATGCCACATGACATCGTGAGTTTAACATGCCTGCCTTAGAGGATGGTACCCACAACATTCCTTGCCTTCCCATTCCAGACAGTTGGATAGATTTGACTGTCAAGAGACAATTCCTCAGATAACCTTGTCCCAAGCCATGGAGGGCTTTAAAGGTGACAACCAGCACCTTGAATTGTGCCTGGAAGCAAATTAGCAACTGATGCAGCTCCCACTGTATTGCATGAATTCTCACACAAGATCTAGAAAAAATTTGATTTTCTTGCTCAAGGATTTCAGCCAATTGTTAAAATAATTTTTTATTTAGTTTTGGAGTCTCTGAATGTCATACCAAACACCTAGTCTCAGGGTCTAATAATTTTGAAACCAATTTATTGAATTTATATAACACATACAGGCTTTCTTTTAGAAGCACAAATTAAAAGATTTATGGTTCCCAAGGCCTGCCATAAATGTATATTGTGGAACAGTCAGTTTATGTTACAGTATCATAAAATGAGGTTATGCTGTAGCAAGGTTAATTTATATAAGATATAGAAGTTTTCTTTCAGTAGTGTCAAAATAATTTATGATTTTTAACCAGGATTTGCCATATATGCAAATATCAAAATATTTATATTGATAAAACCACCAATTCATTTTGTTACATTATGAAACTGGGGTATATTTTTATGCATACTGTATCATGATCTAAAACATGTATATTTATGCATTAATCTAACATGAATGTATAGAACGATTAATCACAGTAACTTTGGTTATCCTGTGAGATTATAATATACTGTGACTCTACAACAGGGGTAGGCAACCTTGGCTTTTTTAGGACTCATGGATTTCAACTCCCAGAATTCCTGAGCCAGCTTGGCTGGCTCAGGAATTCTGGGAGTTAAAGTCCACAAGTCCTAAAAGAGCCAAGGTTGCCTACCCCTGCGTCTACACCATTTTCATTAAATATTTTTTTTTATTTTTTTTTGAAAAGTTTTACAATAGATTTTAAACAAAAATTGCCCCCACCTCCCCATAAAACCCACCCTTCCCTCCCTCTCCCCCCAACTTCCCCCCTCCCCATAAAACCCACCCTTCCCTCCCCCTCTACCCCCCCTCCGACTTCCCAGAGCTGAATACAGGGTATTGCATCTAACAAGCTTGAGCTAGAATATGCTAACTATCTATAAATACACTTTAAATCCTATCGCACTTTAACTCCCGTTAAGCATAACTAAACAATAATACATCTTATTAAATTCTAATACTCATTCATATGCTAAATAAAACTTTTTAGTCCCATATTTATTCAGAGTGTAATCAATCCATCTTCTCCATTCTGAAATGTATCTTTGCTGCAATTAACCTTTCAAATATACTGAATTTTTTTACCATTTCTACTAAGTTCAAAACTTTTAAAGTCCACTCTTCTATAATAGGCAGATCCTCCTTCTTCCAATATTACGATACCCAAAGTCTTGCTGCCGCTATTAAATTCAACATAAATTTAATTTCTATAACAATACAATCTGTAATAATGTCCAACAAAAATAACTGCAAAGAAAACCTTATCTTTTTCTTAAATATCTTCTATGTAATCCACCAAATTTTAATCCAAAAATCCCTTTGCTCTTATAGGAACATATATTCCAATTAAAATTATATTCTTCCCTTCTATTAAGCTTTGTCACCGTCTTTTGAAGCTTGAAGCTTTCGGAACATATCTTGCAGATCCATAAACACCTCTTTGGTCTCACTCCTCCCACTGGTTCGGTATTAGTAGATTCTTGAGCTGTGATTTTAGAATACTGTTTCTGTTGTTCATGTTGTCGTTCCTTTCATCTGGTTGCAGCCCATGTCATTATTTGATAATTTGGCTCTTCTAATAGTACCAGGGGCTGTGCAGTTTCCAAAGTTTGCTGTGCTTCTTTTAAAATCAGCGAGAGTATTCCTTCCATTTGAGGCTGTCACGTTCCTTCTTTCTTTCCTCTTTTGAATTCTGGGAGTGGCGGTGAATCTACTTTCAGTACATTCCAATAAAAATCTCTTGCCTTCAGAACTGTCTTAACACGATATCTTGTACCTGCATAGTTCACCACTATCCCAGTTGGTATCTCCCATCTGAACTGGATCTGTCATTTTTTTAATTCATCTACCAAGAAACCAAACTCTTTCCTTTCTCTTAAAATTCTTGATAGAATTTCTTTCAAAATTAGGACCTCTTGATCAGCCACTTTAAATCTGTTATTATAAAAAGCTTGAATAATCGCATTTCTAATCATTCTCTTTGTAAAATAAACAACCACATCTCTTGGTAGTTTTCTTTGCCTGGCAATCCAAGAGTTGACATGAAATATTCTATCTATTTCCCTTATAAAATCTTCAGCTCGCCATCCCAATATAGGTGCCAGGGCCTTTGCGAATGTCTCATCCAAATTTTCTTGTGGATTTTCTTTCAGACCTCTTATCCTCAAAGCAAACTCCATGTCTCTATATTGTATCATTACCACCTCATCATCAATCTTATCCATTTTATTCTCAACTTCACATATTTTAGCTTCCAATATCAAATTATTTTGGTTAATTTCTTCCACATGTTCATCCAAACGCTCAATACAAACTGCCAACCCCTGGCATGCCAGTAAAATATCCTTTCTTATTTCCTTATTTTTTTCACTAATGAGCTCCGCAATTTGCTCAAATTGAAGTTTTAACACCTCTTGTAAGTCTTTTAATGTTAATGTTGATGAGGGTGGTGCAGGGGATGGCATCAAGGTCTGAAATACAGATTGTTGTTGAGCTGGTGATGCCCCCGCACTTCTGGAAACAGGAGCTCTAGGCGGTTTAGAAGCCATTTTAGCACTCATTAACTTTCGTTTCTCACTTTCACTTTTTCACCCAGTCCTTAAAAAAATCACAGTTCAACTTAGAAACCCAGGTTGCAACTTTGTTGCTTTCCTTTTAAATCTCCGAATCTTATAAATCTCTTTTGTACCAGCTTCAAATGTTTTTAAAAGAGTCTTTTACAGCTTTTAGAAGTTCATTCTGGTGCCATCTTCCTCCCCTTTCTTTTAAAATAAGCTTTGGAGAAGAGGGGAAAAAATAACTCCCCAGAGTTAAAAATCTTGTACTTGCAATTTCAGAATTCTCCTGCTCAGCTCTGCCTGCGTCTGAGTACTCCAAAGTTCAATATTGAATGCAGGGATGGTTGCAGCATCCTGCTCTGTTTTAAAACCTTAAAACAGAGGAGTCCCCGAGTCCGGAGCTGAATTCAGGCTCCGAGGGAGCTCTCTTCCTTCGCTCCCCAGACTAATCATTCTGGGGAACTAGGGGAGCTCTACCTCTATCCGAATGCTCACCCCCCTCTTCTCCTGAAGGGGGGGTTCCCAAACTACAAAACAGCTGATTGTCGCTGTTTTCTTGATTTGAATGGAACAACGGGGCTGACGGTCAAAAATGACCGCCATTGACGGAGCCTTGCCACCCGGAAGTCCCCATTTTCATTAAATATTGAGTTGTTAAAATTTGGATGTCCACTAGATGTCAGCAAAGAAGATTGTGTTTGCTGCCATCTAGTGCCCATTGAGAATTCTGTAGTCCAGGTATAGTAGTCATGAAATCACATTACAGAATTAGCATGAGGACAAGCTGAGTAATAAAATGCCATTCAAATGAACACCCACATCTGCCAAGCAAAATCTCAAAGGAATGAAACATTATTAGGACTCGTTCTCTTGGGGCTGTTGAAATCCTAGGAAGGGGGATAGTTGCTTTCCTCAATCTTTTTCATGCTAGATTTCTCATTCTTTTAATATCCCTTCTTTTTATAGCTGCATTGCATTAATAAGCATGTCTTAAATAGCCCTTCCCTACCCCAACTGTCCTGGAACACCTTTCATTGCCAGCTGCCTGCAAGCCATCCATTATGTATAATGAAGCTTAGGCTAAGTGTCCGAGCACCTGCTTCCCAGAATCCCCATTCTTTGGCTTCCTGCTGCCATCACTTAGTGCTGATTTAAAGGCTGCCATTTGCAGCCCTCCTACTTGCTCCTAAACTCTTGTTTCCTGCTGTTCCTTTTTCTGCTGCTGCTGATGCATGGTGCCAGTCAATTGCCTGGATAATCAAAAGATAATCAAAGAAAAAGATGACTATTCCATTGACAAGGCAATCCACTTCATTGTGCACTATGGTCTTAGCTATACACGCCTTGATTATACCTGAATGATATTAATTAGCATGTGAGATGCATCTTTATTTATATAAGGCAGCCTTTTTTATCAAACTCGAAAGGGAAATTGTAAAAAAAAATTGAATTAACATTAATGGACATGCTTTTTAACAGACGGACATTAACTTCTCTCACTTGGTTTCTCCAAACAAGCTTTTCAAATAAAAACAGACAGCTTTGTTGGTTTGGCTGTAACTGATGCAATTTTTGCTTCAAAAACTGCACGCAAAGCAGAATATTTAGTGGTAGGTGCAGACCAAAAAGGGAAAGTCAGTTTTTAATCTCTGACTTTTCCTCAACACACAGATTGGATCATGCAGGAAAAGACTATTCAAAATATTTATAAACAACTTGGAAGAAGGGGTTAGAAAATTTGATGATCAAGTCGGCAGATGTCAGAAAGATGAGGAGAGAACAAATATATTAGTGTATCAAGATTCTTAGCAATCTTGGCAAGTTGGAACAAAGGGCAGATTAATATCAGCAGCAACGAAGTAAGTTATTTTAGGAAAGAAAAACAATCGAAGGCATGATTATAAGAATTGGAGAACATACGGAGCAACAGTACATGTGAAAATTATCTGGATGTCTTCATAAGATGATGTGATGCAACTGCACAAAAAATGCAGTTTTATTTAGCACATGACATAACATACATAGACATACCGTGCTTCCCCTGAAGTAAGACCTACCCCCAAAATAAGCCCTAGCTTGATTTTTTTGGGGGGTGGGCCTAATATAAGCCTTACCCCCAAAATAGCCCCTAGTTTTGGGGTGAGGCACAAACCTAAAAATCAAGCTAGGGCGGGGGTGTGGAGCTGCCCCACATGCCCCGCACCCACTTACTTTGCAGCCAGGCCTCTCTTCACCAACCCACATCTTCTGCAGTGTCCCCAGGCCTGCATTTTGCAGTCAGAGACCTTTCCAGAATGCCTCTTGCAGCTGAGAACCAAGCTATTGGATTGAATTCATAGCTTGGTTCTCAGCTGCAGAGGTCTTCCAGAAAGGCCTCTGACTGCAAAATGCAGGCCAAAGCTCCATTCTCAGCTACAGAATGAAGCTGCTCCTTTGGCCTCAGAATAAGTGGGCCAGCTGGGCAGTGCTGTCGATGCCGTAGGTGAGTGGAAAAGACACCCCTCCCCCCAAAATAAGACCTGGTGCCTCTTTTGGAGGCCAAAAGAAAAAAGAAAAACCAGACCGTGTCTTATTTGGGGGGAAACCAGGTACAATATATATTAATAGTTCACCTAAATTAAAACACAATAAAATATGAATTTTAAAAGATCTATAATCAGATACCAATGTCTAGGACCTCTAACTATTGAAGCATAGCATCGTTTATCTGAAAGAAATCAGAAACTATACCAGTATATGCCCTCAGCTGCAGCTGGTCAAGATGATGATCTACAATTTGAATTGCAGTCCTGGGGCTGCAGTAACAGAAGCATAGAGTTAGAGTTAGTCAGGAAAAGTCACTGTTACTGTATAGTCTATATATTGCAGATCACACCTAGAATATTGTAATAATGTGTCCGTTCTGGGACTCACATTTTAAGAACATTGACAAACTGGAGTATCTGCAGAGGAAATCAACCTTCAAGAGCCAACGATAAGAAGCCTGAAAGCAATCGAGATGATAAGAAGCCTTTGATGAATAGTTGAAAGCATTGAGCCTAATTACGGCAGCGAGACTTTTAGTAGCACAATATTGGAAGAAGGAAGAACTGCCGACTATAGAAGAGTGGACTTTTAAAGTTTCTAACTTGGCGGAAATGGCGAAGATTTCAGCGTATTTGAAAGACCAATCGCAACAGAGATATATTGTGGAATGGAGGAGATGGATTGATCATATCCAGAACAAATATGGGACTAAAAAGTTTCATTTAGCATTTGAATAAGTAGTGGATCTACATGATGTATAATTAGTTTGTAGTTATTTTATTATTATTTTGACGATGGAGAGTTAAAGTGTGATAGAATTTAATGTTTTATTGTTGTTAGCGTATTTTAGATTATGTCTATTTGTATTTTTATGCCCTGTATTCAGCTCTGGGAAGTCGGGGAGGGGGAGGGTAGGGTAGGGAGGGGTTGGGTAAGGGGGGGGAGGAGGGGTTTTTTTTTTATTCAAAAATGTATTTTAAAACTTTTCAATTAAAAAAAAAGAAAGCATTGAGCCATGGTGGCAAAGTTTTCTGAATGCAGTATTGCAGGCTAACTCTGCCCACAGCCAGGAGTTTGACCCTGACTGGCTCAAGGATGGCTCAGCCTTCCACCCTTCCGAGGTCAGTAAAAAGAGCCAGATTGTTGGAGGCGATCTGCTCACTGCAAACCTCTTAGAGACAGCTGTAAAGCACTGTGAAGCAGTACATAAGTTTAACTGCTATTGCTATTAGCTATGCTTAGCATGGGGAAGAGGAGACAATGGGGAGAGCTGACAGTTGTTTTCGGGCTTTCAAGTAGAAGTCAGGGTGGAATTAATTGTTCAGAGTTCTTCCTAAAGACAGAAATAATGGTCTCAAATTACAAGGAATTAGGTTTTTGGTTGAACATCAGGAAAAGTTTCCTAACAACTGTTCATCAGCAGTCTCTCCCCCAGGTTTCCTTAATGTCGGCTTCAGTAATCAGTATAACTTCAGCTTTAACCTTCTGCTTCCTACTCTTCTAACAGTCACTGTAAAATCCAACACATTAGGACATGACTATCATTTAACAGTATATTATTATTCTGTGCAAATTCTGGCCTTGCTGCTGAAGGCGTGAACTCTTTTTTTTTTACTTTCCAGGAGGATTATATTAATGGGGAAGTTTCTGTTGGCATACTTCTCACTAAGAGGTAATGAATGGCTCCCTCCCTGCACATTGCCACTAATAACCTCTACTATAAAGGGAGAGTTTAGCTGGAGGGACGAGGTGATCTTTCTGGACTATTCCTTCTGTTTTCTTCCTTTCTTGTGAACTTCAGAAGTTTGCTGAGCTTTCAGAATCCAGGACTTCAGAGATGCTAATTATGGGTGACTGTAGTAAATTACAAATAAATTAGTGTCCCAAAGGAAGAGAATTGTCAACGCTGCTAACATCGAATATTATTGCTTGACAAGAGATGAAGAATGTTAAATAGTGGGTTCTTTGGCGCAGGAATGAAGACGTGGAACAGAGTACAGGGTAACTCATTGTTTATTTCATGCTGGAACTGTACTGGGGAAATGGCTGCAACTAGCTGCAATATATAGTCTAGCCCCTAGGCGGCAGCCAATAGGTTTGAATCAACCATTGCCGCCTGGAGATATCCAATTGCAGCACAGGAGACTTGTAGTCTGGGTTGCTGGAGAGCCGTTAGCTGCTCCAGAACCCATGTGGTGTTTCACAAGAGCCCAGTACATAACACCCCTCCCCTCTTAGATCAGACCATAATAACACCAATTAGTCTCAACAATTGTCAAGACTCATTATCCAAACACACTAAAGTAAAGTGATAATAATAATAAAAATAATAATAATAAAAAACAATGTAGGTTACAATGAGATTAAACAATGTCTCAATGAACAGGCTTCACAATTTGCACTATTAGACAGTTAGAACATAGCACTAGTTTCTGTAGTCTAGTAGCAACAGGATTTACAACAATATATAGCTCTTTATTTTACAACGTAATCTGCAAGTTATGAAGGAGGCTTGTGTGCCCTAGAGGAACGTCTCGGAGTTCCCATCACTTTGTGGTCTACCAGCTTACCCAGTGGGCTGGGTAGACTTGTGTCCCTTTCTGCTCCTGAGTCAAGGGGATTCAATGCACTCTGGCTGGCCTCTCCAGGTTGGCCCACCCCAGAGTCAGACTGTTCGGCAAAGTAGGCGTAGCAGTTGCTGAAGTTCTGTTGGCTTGCTCCTTCATGGGGTCCATGTTGCACTCCAGAGCTCCCCAGTTCTCCCTCTGGTTCCACCTCAGTTAAGAACGAAAAGTCCTGGTAGTCCATGTGAGGGCTGGCTTGGCCGCAGGTTTGAGGACCTTGGGAGGGACGTATGATGCAGTCTTCACTTAGTGGCCATTCTGGAAACCGTTTCCTGAGCTGATCAATGTGTTTTCTGACAACTTGCCCTCCCTCCAACCCCACTTCATAAGATAGGGGTATGGATGCCTTGGTGATTTGACCAGGAACCCACAGATTCCCATGACCATAGTTCCTGGCCCAAACCCAATCACCCATGTGCAGCCCCTTCGGGGTTTTTGGTCGAGAGGCTTCTGCTGCCACTCTGTCTGGATGCAACCTGTCCAGTTTAGTGATCAAATGCCTCCCCCAACGTAGTTCTGCAGGACTTTTGCCTGTAGCAGTGCAAGGCGTAGAATGCTGGCAGAGTAGAAAATCTGCCAATCTGTGGTGCCAGTCACCTGTAACAATGCGCTTGAGTGCTTCCTTCATTGTCCTCACCATGCGTTCAGCTTGACCATTAGAAGATAGATGAAAAGGCACAGATGTTGCATGTCTGATGAGATTAGATCCAAGAAAGGCCTGAAATTCAGCAGCAGTGAATTGGGCCCCATTGTCTGAAACTAAGACATCTGGCAACCCATGTGTGGCAAAAAGTTTTCTCAGCACCTGGATGGTCCTAGCAGTAGACATGTTAGGGACTGGAATTACTTCCAGCCATTTTGAGTGGCTATCCACTACTATAAGGAAGAGCTGCCCCTGAAAGGGCCCAGCATAGTCTATGTGAACCCTAGACCAGGGAGTGCGCATTTCCTCCCACCTGTGAACTGGAGCCTGTGGCATTTCAGGCCTAGATTGCTGGCATGTATAACAACCATGAACTTCAGCCTCAATGTCCTTATCAAGGCCAGGCCACCAGAGGTAGCTTCTAACTAAAGCTTTCATTCTGACAATGCCTGGATGGCCTTCATGTAATGATTGTAAAACCCTGTCTCTTAGGGAAGTGGGAATTGTGATTCTGTTTCCCCATAAAATGCATCCTTTATGTGCAGATAACTCATGCCTCCTGACAAAATAGCTTTGAAATTCTGAGCCTGGACTTTTTTCCAACCAGCCCATGTATACCCATGACAACACTCTACTTAGTATTTTATCTGTGGCAGTTTCAGCAGCAATGTCCCCTGCATGGAGGGGAAACTCAGGTATGTTCTGTATGGACAATATTCTAGCAGCAGGAGCTGGATCTGGATCCATTAGTGGCAGTGGTAGTCTGCTGAGGCCATCAGCATGGCCCATTTCCTTGCCCGGTTTGTGAATTAATTTAAAATTGTATGCAGATAAGAAAATAGACCATCTCAGCATTCTTGGAGATAGTATGTGGGGGGTTTGTTTGTCTGTTGTGAACAGTCCCAACAGAGGTTTGTGGTCAGTGTATACCATGAAATCCCTGCCATATTAATAGTCATGGAATATTTTTATTCCAGCAATGATGGCTAGGGCCTCTTTGTCAATCTGAGCATAGTTGCGCTCAGCAGAAGACAATGTCCTTGAGTAAAATGCTATAGGAACCTGTTTCCCATTTTTTCCTGTGTGACTTAAAACTGTCCCCACCCCATAGGGAGATGCATCACATGCAAGACATACAGGTTTAGACTCTTTGTAGTGAGTTACAGTGGACTTTTCTGACAATAGTGCTTTTAATTCCTGGAAACTTTTTTCATGTAAGTTAGTCCATTTCCATGAAGCTTTCTTATCCAGCAGCCTGTGGAGGGGCTCTGCTATTGCAGCCTTATGAAGTAGAAATGTGTGATAGAAGTCTAGGAGACCCAAGAATGCTTGTAGTTCTCCTTTTGATTTGGGCCTAGGAGCCATTTTAATGGCCTTCACTTTAAAATCAGCAGGGTGAATGCCGTTAGCATCAATTCAGAAACCCAGGAATTCTGTTGAAGAAACTCCAATACTACACTTGTTCTTTTTTAATTTGAGGCCTGCTTTGCCAAGCCTCTGCAAAACAGCCCTGAGCCTACTGGCCAACACTTCTGGGGATTCCCCTGCAATAAGAACATCATCAAAATAAGGGCAGATGCCCTGAATACCCTTGAGTGTACACTCCATGATTCTCTGAAAAATACCCGGTGCAACACTGACTCAAAACTGTAAGCGTTTAACTTTGAAAGCCCCCCTGTGAGTCACGATCATTTGAGCCATGGCTGTGGCCTCATCAACCAGCAATTGCTGATAGGGCTGTGCTAAATCAAGTTTAGCAAAAATAGTACCCCCTTGCAAGGAGGCTAAAATATGGTTGACCACTGGGACCGGGTAAGCGTGTTGCTTGAGGTCTTTATTTAGTGTGCATTTATAGTCAACACAAATGCGAACTTTCCTGTTGGCTTTAAGTGGAGTGACTATAGGAGTTTCCCACTCCCCACCATCAACAGGCTGTAACACGCCCTGTTCTACAAGCTTATCAATTTCGGAATCCATTTTATGTTTTAAGGCAAAGGGGACCCTACAAGGCTTAACCCTGATTGGAACTACATTGGGATCAAGCTTAAATGAGATAAGCAGGCCTGTGTATGTTCCAAGGGTTGAATCAAAAACATTCGCATATTCCTCGCACACTGACGCAAGGTCTGCAGTTTGTGTCCAGTTTATTCCAGTAATCTGAATACCTAAGGCATCAAACCAATCGAGTCCAATGAGACTCGTTCTCTGGCCCCCTACTACTATTACATCCAATTGCCCCAAAAACCCTTTAAACTTTACCAACAAGGTGGCTTCTCTCTTAACTTTAACGTGAGCATTTTGAAAATCCGTTAGCATTATATCTGAGCGTCTTAGTTTGGCCCAATTGTTACTGCGCCTACACACAAAGTTAAAAGTGTCTTCAGAAATGATAGAGACTGCAGAGCCAGAGTCCAATTCCATCTTACATGGAACTCCTTGTAGCTCTACCATGAGCTTAAGTTTGGGTTTGAGGGGGCGTCAAGCCCCGGTGCGGCATATGCTTCTATGGCTTCTGAAAAATCACACACTAACTGGACCCTGGGCCCCAGTACCTCTCCTAGTCGGTTCTTCCGACTGGTGTTTGGGTGGCTGGGCTCTCTGGCAGGCTCTGCAAACCACCTTGATGTGGCCTGTCCTTCCACAAGCTCTACACGTGGCTGAACAAAATCTGCAGTTGGTGCGAAAATGAGTGTCCCTTACATCTCGGTAAGAGAACTGCCTTGTAATTGTCCTCTCAAGGCTGGCCGTTGCGGTGTGGCACATTGGGTTGCTTTTGGACTTGGTTAATTTCAGTTTCAGGGACTTCCGGTGGCGATGCGACACTGAAGACAGCCATTTCTAGGCTGTCCGCTCCGCGACTTTGTAGAACCGCCGAAAACAGCGCCGATCAGCTGTTTTGGCGGTTCGGAAGCCCCCTCCTTGGGAGAAGAGGAGGGGGTGAGTACCCAGGTAGGGGTTGAGCTCTCCGGGGCCATCTGAGCTTTAAGCTCAGGCGGCTGAAGGAATGAGCCCCCCTGAAACCTGGGTTTGCTCTGGGCTGCGCAGCGTTTCTGCTCCGTGATTTTGGGAGCAGAACAAAGCGTTAGCAACCACCCCTGCCAGCAGAAAGGATTTTGGAGTGCGAAGACGCAGGCAGAGCGATACAGGAGATCAAGGTGAAAGTGGATTTCTGTTCTTTAGCTCAATGGATTTTACAGACTCTGAAAGTGAAAGTGCGTAGCAAATAAAAGTGGGGGAAGATGGCGGCTAAAACTTCCAAAGTTCTCAGGAGTGCGGGGGCTTCCCCGGTGCAACAGTCTTTGCTGCAAGCTTTATTTATTACATCTGCTCCAGCATTGACAGTTAAAGATTTGCAGGATGCTTTGGAAAAGCATTCACAACAAATGGCAGATATTATAGATGAAAAGCTGGATGACAAGTTGCCAGAAAAGTTATCTGAAGTTATGGAGGAGAAGTTTGCAGAAATGAGGGCGGACATTTTGCCTGCACTTCAAGGTATGGCTCTATGTATTGAACGTTTAGACAAAAGAGTGGAAGATCTTAGCCAAAATAATTCCAGATTAGAAGCAAAAATATTAGAGACTGAAAATGTGGTGGATAAAATTGACAGCGACCTGACCTTGGTCCAGTACCATGAGATGGAGTTTGCTATCAGGATCAGAGGCCTAAAAGAGAATCCTAAAGAAGATTTGAAGCAAATAGTCTCTGAAGCTTTGGAAGGGGTACTGGGGTACTGGGGGTACTGGGGTACTGGGACAGTCAGCAGCTGAAATTGTGGAAAACATAGACAAAATCTTTCGTGTGAACTCATGGATTGCAAGGCAAAGGAAGTTACCTAGAGATGTCGTTGTTTATTTCCCAAAGAGAGCAATTAGGAATGAAGTCATCCAAGTCATCCAAGTTTCTTATAATACTAAGCTTGTGGTTGCTGAACAAGAAGTTTTGGTTTTAAAAGAGATCCCTCCAAGAATTTTAAGGAGAAGGAAAGAGTTTGCTTTTCTGGCACAGGAACTCAGGAGACGTGATATCAAGTTTAGATGGGAGATACTAGTGGGTATGGTGGTGATGCATGAAGGTACAAGATATCGTCTTATTACAGTGATGCAGGCACGTGATTTTATAGCAATGTTTTAAAAGCAACCCTTTTACCACTTTTGGAATCTACAAAGAAGAATGGCGAGGGAAAGCCTCAAGATACTGAAGAAACAACGCAGGCAGATGAGAAAGCTACAGGAGTGGATCAAATTACAGTTTCATTGGAAGATGTCAGAGACCAGAGGATGATGCGTGCTGCTTTGAGACGAGCGAGACGAGAGCAAGAACAGGACCAGCAGAAAGTTATGGAATCTCCAAAGCGTACCTATAGCGAAGCTGTGGGAGGGGCGCGGCCTAAGGAAGTTAAGGGACTTCTGGAAGACGTGCGCCAGAAGCTTCGGGTCGCTAAGGATGGCGACTAAGTTTTTAACTTGGAATGTTAATGGCTTAAACTCTCCACAGAAGAGAAAGAATTTTTTTCAATATTTAAAACAATTTAAGACTGATGTTATTTGCTTGCAAGAAACACATATTAGGGCTATGGACCAAAAGTACTTATTGAATTTCAGTTTCTTTTTCCTCGGAGAGTTCTTTGGTGTGTTTGGCGTCCTCATGGTGGACCGTTTCTTCGAACTTTGTTAATTTGGCGGGCTGTACAGTTTGAACGGCACCCCCGGCAGCTTCATCGGCCATCACCTCGTCTTGTGCTTCAGAAAACGTTCAATTTGGCCTAGCAAAGTGTTCTGCTGAAGCGCTCTGTCCCATAGGCCACAGACGAGCCGGTCTCATAGTCGCTCTTCTAAATTTGAAAATTTGCATAAGTGTGCGGCCTGCCTTAGGCCCGCTATGAACTCCAACGCTGACTCCCCGGGAAGCTGCACTCTTTGGTCAAACTTGAACCACCAAGCCATTTCAGACATCTTGGGCTGGAAGTGCCCAGTTAGCTTCTTTTTGAGATCTCTGTAGGAGACCGCTTCAATAGGTGTCAGCGCGAAAAGGTTCTCGGCTAAATCAAAGGTAGCAGGGCCGTACACGCAGAGTAGTGTTGCGGCCTTCAGTCCTTCTTCCGCAATCTGATTGGCTCTGAGGTAGTTTTCTACTTGCAATAGATATGATGGCCATTCCTCTGGGTGTTCCACATCAAATTCTCGCAGTTTGCCAACCTTCGGCTTTCTTTCTTGCTGGTTCCTGAGTTCTTCCAGATCCTGCTTCAGGCTCAGGGAATGAGTCCACTGAGCACGAGTTCGCTAGCATAGTTGCTAGCCGACCTTGAGAGGGGCTGGGAAATGCCTCTTCCCTCTGGCGTGTGCTGCCTTTCCCTCGAAGACTTCAGCTCTTTATTGGGTGAAGCAGGATCCCATCCTAGTCGCCACTGTTAAATAGCGGGTTCTTTGGTGCAGGAATGAAGACGTGGAACAGAGTACAGGGTAACTTGTTGCTTATTTCGTGCTGGAACTGTACTGGGGAAATGGCTGCAACTAGCCACAATATATAGTCTAGCCCCTAGGCAGCAGCCAATAGGTTTGAAACAAACATTGCCGCCTGGAGATAGCCAATTGCAGCACAGGAGACTTGTAGTCTGGGTTGCTGGAGAGCCTTTAGCTGCTCCAGCAACCCACATGGTGTTTCACAAAAGCCCAGTACATAACAAAGAAGTAGCCATTTCACATCTTAAACTTGTGTATTGCTTTGAGAGATTTAGTTTAAGTTGGGAGGGGGGACGAGTAGGATTGCACCTTTCAAGGCCATCTCTAACTAGAGAAGATAAGACCTTGGTGGGTTTTCTAACGGAAGGGAAACTGATTCTTTAAATTAATTGGAGAATATGATTAATGACAAAATTGGAAAGGTGGAGAATTGTGTTTTAATATATTGTGCAAGGGGTGGAGATTTCAGATTCCAGCTTCCTTCGAGCAAGCATTTGCCGGTGTATTAGGCTAATAAAGGACTTTTAAGGTAAACAATGCCTCAGAGTCACTTGAAAAGCCCATACGTCAGAAACATGACAAGAATATCTGTAGCTAAAGGGTGAATTGTGAACTCCTTGGTGCTCTTGATTGTTTGCTTTCAGACTTTTCATTACCCAAGCAGGTAACATCATCATTAACAAATTTGTTATGTATCCAAGTGCAGGCATCTGCATAGCAACAGCCACCAGGGGGCGTTGGCCTGGACGGTTTTGGCGGGAAACCCAGTTTCGGCGGGAAACCTAGGGCCAACCCCATTGGCTAGCTGCCTACCTGGCCAAGTATATAAGGAGGCCAAGTAGCCCTTGTTCTCCAGTACGAACCCCCACACACATTAAAGAGCTGAACACGTACTCCGGCTGGCATCTCTTCCTTGCGTCGGACCCACTACATTACAAAATTAGTGCTCGGTTTTAGCACTGCTATGCTTCAGTTGCAAGAAATGATCCAAATTAGATTCAGGCACTGGCAGTCATCGCCAGATTGAATGACTGCAGCTTTAAGTAGATTGTTGCACTGCAGCAACTGATATTCACAGCAGAAAGGTGGGCACACACAATAACTCTGGTATTGCTGAGATGCTCATCCCAGTTTAGGCATTCAGATAAATGGATGATTATTTGAAACAATAGGACATGACAGGTGGTGCATTTCTAAGATTGAGGGCACAGAGAGTGTTGACAGTATTGAAAAAGGAGATTGCCATCCTAGCCAATATTTACTGCAAAGAAATTGATATGGCATCACTTTTAATCCACATACAAAATTTCACCATCAGCTAAAGAGCTATAGGAAAATCACCATATGTGTATTACTTTTTTTTTGTATCTCCATGTTTTCATATTTGAGGTAAAAGGAAAACAAAAGAAGCTACTGGTCCATGGCAAGGAGGAAATGGTAAGCTTTTAATGACTGATGATTAGAGGGTTGCAACAGGAATTGACCCACCAGCTTGCCACATGAGTGTGATGTCAAGGGCTGAGAGAGAGTGACTGGCCCCAAATCATCTAGAACAGGGGTGTCAAACTGCCAGCACACAGGCCGGACACATCATCAGGAAACCATGCCCACCCCATTGCCAGCAATGGGGAAAAAGCTCCGATACATTGCACGACATCACATGACATCGCGAGTTTGACATGTCTGACCTAGAATGCTTTCATCGCTAAGGCATGACAAGAAGCAATGGATGTAAACTAATGGGAGAAACAGATTAGAACTAAGGAGAATTTCCTGACAGAACAATTAACCAGTGGAACGGCTTGCCTTCAGAACTTGTGGATGCTCCAACACTGGAGGCTTTTAAAAAAGAGATTGGACAAACATTTGTCTGAAATGCTATAGGATTTCCTGCCTGAGCAGGGGGTTTGGACTAGAAGACCTCCAAAGTCCCTTCCAACTCTGTTATTTTGTTATTCTCCTGGTTTCTAGCCTGGTGCCTTAACCCCTAGACTAACCTGGCTGTCTTCTTTTGGATCTAAGTGATCTCAGGAAATAATACACTACTTCCTTATCGTTGATGAGGAGCCCTGATGGTGCACTGGTAAAAGTGAGGTATTGCAGACAAATTCTGCCCATTGCCCGGAGTTCGATCCTGACAGGGCTCAAGGTTAACTCAACCTTCCATCCTTCTGAGGTCAGTAAAATCAGGACTTAGATGGTTGGGGGCAATATGCAAAATAATGTTTACATAATAAACTTCACAGAGAATGCTGTAAAGCATTATGGGGTGATATCCAAGCCTAAATGTTATTGCTATTGATGTACTTATTGCTAGTTATCCTTCTGCACACACCCAAGCTTTCCAGCCCAGGAATATATTCTTTGCAAGATTTTGATTCGGTAAAGGGCACTCAAAATCCAGGAAGATGTGAGACTACATCAAAGCTCATGGCCTTTTCTTTTTCTTCCACCTTTTTTCTATTGTCTCCACATAAAATTAGTTTCCACTTATGGAGATAACCAATGATTTCATTAATCAGCAGCCTCTTTAAGAAGAGCAAGGCAAATCTTCCTTCAAAGGCTGCCTTCTGGTTGGATGATTACTAACTTAACTCATTCTTCTAGAAATGGAAGAGAGACTGAAGGTCTATCAGTCAGACAGAATCAATCCTTTGAAAAGCTCATTAACAATCATATCTCAGTGTAATTCCGATGCTTGCAAATCAGAATAATTTATTAGCTTTTGAATCTGTCATATTTTAAAAAGATATGACACAAGCATATGCTAGAGAGGATAAAGGATATAATATGGGAATAGAATATTGATAACAAATGGGATTAGGTTCTGTTATGCAAAATGTAAATATTGGTTCTAACCAACTAGAACTCTAGTAAGTATTGACACAGAGTAATTTACGGTATGTGCTTGGATATTATTTGTTAACAGGAATTTTAATAGTCCTCAAGAGTTGGCTAAATAAAGGCCCAGGAAGGCTTCTGTATACTCAGTGGTCCTCCAATTTCAATTACCCCTTCTTAAAAATAGAATCATGAAAAATCTCCCATTGTGTCATGTGGATGTGACATATGAATATTGCAAGCTGCTGCATTATTGCAAAGCAATAATGATGATAGGACATTCAGCTAACCAAATCCATCCATTCCACAAAAACCAAATGATGCAAAAAGTGGGATTTCTTAATGTTGTTTTTCCTGCAAAAGTACAGCCCTGCTTGAAAGTTAAATCTCATTAGTAGGGTGGAGAGAGTAACCCTTTCATCTTTTCTATCAATGTCTTGTGCACACCTTCAGTTGACTCCGTTTGCTGGTCAAGAGTAAGGAAACCAAGGCAACTTCCAGTGCATGTATGACAAACTGAAGACAGCTCTGCAGAAGTGGACCAGATAACTCCAGCATTGATTAAGGAAACAGGGAGTGTTGTTGTTGTTGTTAGCTGCGAAGTCGTGTCCGACCCATCGCGACCCTATGGACAACATTCCTCCAGGCCTTCCTGTCTTCTACCATCTTCTGGAGTCCATTTAAGCTCACACCTACTGCTTCAGTGACTCCATCCAGCCACCTCATTCTCTGTCGTCCCCTTCTTCTATTGCCCTCGATCTTTCCCAGCATTAGGCTCTTCTCCAGTGAGTCCTTCCTTCTCATTAGGTGACCAAAGTATTTGAGTTTTAGCTTCAGGATCTGGCCTTCTAAAGAGCAGTCAGGGTTGATCTCCTCTAGGACTGACCAGTTTGATCTCCTTGCAGTCCAAGGGACTCGCAGGAGTCTTCTCCAGCACCATAGTTCAAAGGCCTCAATTCTTTGGCGCTCAGCCTTTCTTATGGTCCAACTTTCACTGCCATACATTGCAACTGGGAAGACCATAGCCTTGACTATACGCACTTTTGTTGACAGGGTGATGTCTCTGCTTTTTAGTGTGCTGTCTAGATTTGCCATGGCTTTCCTCCCCAGGAGCAAGCGTCTTTTAATTTCTTGGCTACAGTCCCCATCTGCAGTGATCTTGGAGCCCAGGAAAACAAAATCTGTCACTACCTCCATTTCTTCCCCATCTATTTGCCAAGAATTGAGAGGGCCAGATGCCATGATCTTGGTTTTCTTAATGTTAAGTTTCAACCCAAGTTTTGCACTCTCCTTCTTCACCCGCAACAAGAGGCTCTTTAGTTCTTCTTCACTTTCTGCCATTAGAGTGGTATCATCTGCGTATCTTAGGTTGTTGATATTTCTTCCGGCAATCTTAATTCCAACTTTTGATTCATCTAGCCCTGCCTTTCTCATGATGTGCTCTGCATATAAGTTAAATAGGCAGGGCGACAGTATACAGCCTTGCTGGACTCCTTTCCCAATTTTGAACCAATCAGTGGTTCCGTGTCCAGTTCTCACTGTTGCTTCTTGACCCGCATATAGGTTTCTCAAGAGACAAATAAGATGGTCTGGTACACCCATCTCTTTAAGAACTTGCCACAGTTTGTTATGATCCACACAATCAAAGGCTTTAGCATAGTCAATGAAGCAGAAGTAGATGTTTTTCTGGAACTCCCTAGCTTTCTCCATGATCCAGCGTATGTTGGCAATTTGATCTCTAGTTCCTCTGCCTCTTCGAAATCCTGCCTGTACTTCTGGTAGTTCTCGATCCACATACTGCTGAAGTCTAGCTTGTAGGATTTTAAGCATGACTTTACTAGCATGAGAAATGAGTGCAATGGTGCGATAGTTTGAACATTCTTTGGCACTGCCTTTCTTTGGAATTGGAATGTAAACTGATCTTTTCCAATCCTGTGGCCACTGTTGAGTTTTCCAAATTTGCTGGCAAATTGAGTGTAGCACTTTTACTGCACTGTCTTTTAAGATTTTGAATAGCTCAGCTGGAATACTGTCACCTCCACTAGCTTTGTTGTTGCTCAGCTTTTCTAAGGCCCACTTCACCTCACATTCTAGGATGTCTGGCTCGAGGTCAGTGACCACCTCATTGTGATTATCTGGGACGTTAAGCTCATTCTTGTATAGTTCTTCTGTGTAATTTTGCCACCTCTTCTTAATCTCTTCTGCCTCTGTTAGGTCCCTGCCATTTTGGTCCTTTATCATGCCCATTTTTGCATTAAACGTTCCCTTCATCTCTCCAATTTTCTTGAAAAGATCTCTGGTCCTCCCTATTCTATTGTTTTCTTCTATTTCTTTGCACTGTTCATTTAAGAAGGCATTCTTATCTCTTCTAGCTATTCTCTGGAATTCTGCATTCAATTGGGCATATCTATGTTTTTCTCCCTTGCCTTTCGCTTCCCTCCTTTCCTCAGCTATTTGCAAGGCTTCCTCAGACAGCCATTTTGCTTTCTTGCATTTCTTTTTCTTTGGGATGGTTTTGGTTGCTACCTGTTGTACAATGTCGCGAACCTCTGTCCATAGTTCTTCAGGCACTCTGTCTATCAGATCTAATTCCTTAAATCTATTTGTCACCTCTACTGTATATTCAACAGGGATATGATTTAATTCATACCTGAGTGGCCTAGTGCTTTTCCCTACTTTCTTCAGTTTAAGCCTAAACTTTGCGAGGAGAAGCTCATGGTCTGAGCCACAGTCAGCTCCTGGTCTTGTTTTTACCGACTGTATAGAGCTTCTCCATCTTTGGCTGCAGAGCATATAGTCAATCTGATTTCTGTGTTGACCGTCTGGTGATGTCCATGTGTAGAGCCGTCTCTTGGGTTGTTGGAAAAGAGTGTTTGCTATGACCATTGTATTCTCTTGACAAAATTCTATCAGCCTGTGCCCTGCTTCATTTTGTACTCCAAGGCCAAACTTGCCTGTTATTCCAGTTATCTTTTGGCTTCCTACTTTAGCATTCCAATCCCCCATGATGATAAGGACATCATTTTTTGGTGTTACTTCTATAAGGTGCTGTAGGGCTTCATAGAACCGGTCAATTTCATCCTCTTCAGCACTGGTGGTTGGGGCATAGACTTGGACTACTGTGATATTGAATGGTTTGCCTTGGATTCGAACTGAGATCATTCTGTCATTTTGAGGATTGTATCCCAGTATTGATTTCCCTACTCTTTTATTGACTATGAAGGCTACTCCATTTCTTCTGAGGGATTCTTGCCCGCAGTAGTATACCTGATGGTCATCTGAATTAAATTCACCCATTCCTGTCCATTTTAGTTCGCTGATACCTAAGATGTCAATGTTCAGTCTTGTCATCTCTTGTTTGACCACGTCCAGCTTTCCTTGATTCATGGATCTTACATTCCAGGTTCCTATGGAGAAAAAATCTTTACAGCATCGGACTTTCCTTTCACCACCAGACATATCCACAGCTGAGCGTCCTTTCGGCTTTGGCCCAGTCGCTTCATTCTTTCTGGCGCTACTAGTACTAGCCCTCTGCTCTTCCCCAGTAGCATATTGGACGCCTTCCAACCTGAGGGGCTCATCTTCCAGCGTCATATCGTTTTGCCTTTTGGTACTGTCCATAGGGTTTTCATGGCAAAGATACTGGAGTGGGTTGCCATTTCCTTCTCCAGTGGATCACGTTTTGTCAGAACTCTCAGCTATGACCTGTCCGTCTTGGGTGGCCCTGCACGGCATAGCTCATAGCTTCATTGAATTACGCAAGCCCCTTCGCCACGACAAGGCAGTAATCCATGAAGGGGAAACAGGGAGTAGACCATTTGAAAACTCTCTGGATAAGGAGAGGGTGGAAACTGCCCACATGTGCTCTGGATGCTGCTTCTCACAATGAGACTGCAGAGCAGTGGTTTTCCACAGATTTGAGCACTGGGAGACAACAGGATTAGCCATTTTGCTCACAACCATGGCAGCAACTTTTAAAGGACTTTGAGTTAGCAAACCTAACTTTCTAATCACTTTCTGAAATTGGTCACGAACTATTTCCAAGCTATTAGAGACCTTCAAAATTACAAACCTAAAAATGTTCATATAGGTAAGTCTGCCTTCCATCCTGAATGAAAGAAAATTGTAATCATCATCTTAAACTAATAACTCTCAATGCTATAAGATACATCATGCAAAAACAATGTCCCTCATCTCCCTTAATTTTCAGTGTGGTTCTTGAAACATTGGCCTCTTCTATTAGACAGTCTCAACTTATTAAAGGCATTGCAGCACTTGACACTGAATGCAAATTGATCTTATATGCCAAGGCCTATTGGGTTAACATCTTTCCCAAAGTTTACTCCAGTATGTTGAACTAAACGCGTTTAAACGGGCAGATGTAATTTCAGTAAATATAACTCGACAGTCAAAATTATTTATTTTAATCAATTCACATGTAATTTGATGTCTGTCTTGAAAAGGATCCAATATTAATTCCTATCAGATATTTCATACAGATAGATAATATTTCATGGCAAGCTAAGGATACCTTTGGCCAAACTGTAGTTACTTTATGAAGGTGGCAGCTTTAACCTGATCAGATTTGCAGCTATATCATCATGTTAACATCTATATTTTTCTGAGGAAAAAAATCACTTATTATGATTACTTTCCTCTCTCAGCCAATCTAGAAAGTGAATGTGTAACATCTTTGAAATCTTGGCAGTTCTTAGAATCTAGGTGTATTAAATCAGGATCTTTATTTCTTGCTCTGCAAGATGCTAGGCATTTGTGGTTATTAATAGGCAAGCAGTCACATTTTGATCCTGGAACACATGAGGAGTTGATACTGCAGTATAACTCAAAGCTGAATACAGCAGGGAAGATGTTTTATTGAAGTGCTTGAGCTAAGCAAGGGATTAAGGCTTTAAACTAGTTCATCCTTAATGGTTATTTCAAAGATTTTGGGAGATTGATTTGCCCTCCATATATGCATGGCAATATATACAACGAAAAGAAATATTAGCTAAATGGTATGGCTGGCACAGATATTTTAGCAATCTCTACACTGTCTCCTATTTCAGCTCCTTTAAGAGATGTTGCGCTTGAATGGAAACATACAATCAATCAATTACTAAAAAGTGAAATGGAAGTTAGTATTAGTTACTTATTAGACTGATAAAAGGAAAAAATGGAATATCCAATTGTGTATCAATGGGTCCTAGTCTTTAAAATATGAAATATACAATACCTATCATTTTAAAATGAAATTAATTCAGTATTAAATATTATTTTTGTTCTATTGGACCTCCAAACAATATTTTAAAAGGGATGGAAAACAGACTGTAATAAAATGGAATTTTCCTTAACTCACACATTTACTCTTGTTCCATTATGACTTTATTTTGGTCTGAAATTGACATGTATGTTCATATAATTTTGGGAAGACATTTTCAAAGTTTTCAGGGGAAAATATTGCACACTCTAGTTCAATATTTCTCAACCTTGGTAACTTTAGGAGGTGTGGGCTTCAACTCCTAGAATTACCCAGCCAGCATGCTGACTGGGGAATTTTGGGAGTTGAAGTCCATAACTCTTAAAGTGGTTAAGTTTGAGAAACTCTGCTCTAGAACCTTTAGGTCTGACTATTGCACATGCAAGATGAGATAACTGTTTCCACATAGTAGGCTAGTTGACAGTCACAAAATGCAAATCAATAATCCACACAAGACACTAGCTCACTCCAGCTCCGTCATCCAGTTTCTTTCCCAGGATGCCTACACACTTGGCATTGTGTGAGGAGGCAATTCATTGATACTGCGGATGCTTAAGGGAAGAGAAGAAACTGAACTTAAATAATAATAATAATAATAATAATAATAATAATAATAATAATAATAATAATAATAATAATAATAATAATAATAATAATAATAATAATAATAATAATAATAAGTTGGAAGGGACCTTGGAGGTCATCTAGTCCAACCCCCTGCTCAGGCAGGAAACCCTATACCATTTCAGGCAAATGGCTGTCCAGTCTCTTCTTAAAAACTTCCAGTGTTGGAGCATTCACCTCTTCTGGAGGCAGGTTGTTCCACTGGTTAATTGTCCTGTCAGGAAGTTTCTCCTTAGTTCTAGGTTGCTTCTCTCCTTGACTAGTTTCCATCCATTGCTTCTTGTCCTGCTTTCAGGTGCTTTGGAGAATAGCTTGACTCCCTCTTCTTTGTGGCAGCCCCTGAGATATTGGAACACTGCTATCATGTCACCCCTCACTCTTCTCTTCGTTAAACTACACATGTCATCAACATCATCATCTGAGAGAGGCATGGGACCAGCACCAGCACTGTCTCCTTTGCAAAATCACCAACTCAGCCAGGCTGGCTAAGGAATTCTGGGAGTTGAAGTCCACAAGTCATAAAAGGGCCAAGTTTGAAGACCCCTGAACTAGAGCCCTATTTCCTTCAACACAGGGTTCCTCAACTGCTGGGCTGTGGACTGGCACTGATCCATGGCCCATTGGGAATTGGGCCATGCAAGTAGTAGGTGACCACTCAAAGCTTCATTTGCACATGTGTGGAAACTAGGTTGCACCCTCGAAAACATCCCCTCCCCCCACACACACGGCTGCCGCTGGTCCATGGAGCCAGAAAGATTGGGGATTGCTGCTTCAATGGATAGTAAGATTTAGAATTAACTTTATGGGATAAGGAAATGTAGACCGAATTATTTTTAACAAGAATCACAGTAGGTGTTGGTGAACAATAAAAGCTATTTGTAAAAGTATTATCCTGCATGCAAGCACTCCTCTTTTTAAAAACTTAATTTTCACATGCCTTTAATTAATAAAAGCTTAGCTTCTACTAGCTGTAAAACTATAGGTGGTCCTCGACTTAGGATCACAACTGGAACCAGAATTCCATTGCTAAGCAAGACAGGCTGTTAAGTGAGTACTGCCTGCTTTTACGATCTTTTTTGCCACAGCTGTTAAGGGAATAACTGCAGTTGTTCAGTGAATAACACAATCATTAAGTGAATCCATCTTCCCCCACAGAGTCACCTCGGCAGGATGGGTGGCATAGGAATTTAATCATAAATAACAAATAAATAAATTAGCACTGCTTGTCAGGATGAGGCTGGAAGGTTTTAAATGGTGATCAGGTGACCTTGTAAAGTCATGCCAGTGAGAGTGGAGGTTTGTTCTCTGAGCCTGTGGGTTGGTTTCTTAATGTTTCATTACCAGGCTAGGTAACATCAGCAGCATTTAGAGAATGACCATTTTGGTGTCCCCAAACTTTCTAGCTTCAAGGACTGGTGGCAGAACACCAATGCTGACATACCATAAACTCCACTGAAGATGTTACCCAGCCTACTGGGATGTTACTCTCATCCTACTCCCGAGCTACAGATATTCACCACTATTGCATACATGCCGGTTGCCAAGTGGCTGATTTGTGATCATGGGGATGTTATGACACTTGTAAGTCTGAGGACTGGTTGTAAGTCACTTTTTCAGTGTCATTGTAAATTCAAATGGTCACTAAATGAATGCCTGTAGGTCAGGGATTACCTGTAGTAGCCTGTAGGACTACCTGTAGCAACCTGTGACAAGGGTTGCTATAGGTAAAGGTAAAGGTTCCCCTGCACATGCGTGCTAGTCGTTTCCAACTCTAGGGGCCGGTGCTCATCTCCGTTTCAAAGCCGAAGAGCCCGCGCTTGTCTGAGGATGTCTCCGTGGTCATGTGGCCGGCATGACTAGATGCCAAAGGCGCACAGAACACTGTTACATTCCCACCGTAGTGGTCCCTATTTTTCTACTTGCATTTTTACGTGCTTTTGAACTGCTAGGTTGGCAGAAGCTGGGATGAGTAACAGGCGCTCACTCTGTTATGCGGCACTCGGGATTCGACCCGCCAAACTGCCGACCTTCTGATCGATAGGCTCAGCATCCTAACCCACTGAGCCACTGCGTCTCTTCAGGCTTGCTATAGGTCCTATATTAAATTCAAGTACATATTTCTATATGTTGAATGAACTTTCAGTCCTTGAAAGAGGCATTTCAAATATTGGGGAGAATTTCAAGTCATGTCATTTTTTTTGGGGGGGGTGGAATGCAGGCCTCCTTTTCAGAGTTATATCCTCCCCCCCTTTTAATCTCACATTCTTAATGAAACCTCCTGCTTCTCCTTATCACTGAAGACAGGAAAAGCAAATCAGAAGGAAAGCGGCATTGAAAAGCAATAACCAGATGCAAAACAACAACAACAGTGTTTATCCATTTGCATATTATCATACCCTTCCTTCTCCCCCCCTCCACTCCCCACATAATTTAGTGGGTGTCTGATACGCTATTTTCAAACTTAGAAAACTAGATACATTTTCCATCGTCCCATTTTATATATGCGAAAGATGTACGAAACGGAGCTGTGATCATTTTCTCTAATTTTTTTTCTAGTAGGAAGATTTACAGAATAGAGCTAATGGACGGTTCTTGCCTTCCCATGATTGATTGATTGGTTGGTTGGTTTTAACAATACTACATTACTTTCCCATCAGACTTCTATCAGCTGCCTGTGTGTTTGCAGACAGGTGTGGAGAGACATCCTTCCTGTCTTATCTCTTTAGAGGACCACTTGACAGCCCTCAGCCACATCACAGCCGTAGAGGAGGCCTCCCTTTCAAGCAAATGTCAAAGAGTGTTCGCTGGTGAAAGTAGTCAATGTCTCTGACAGTTAGAAAGAGGTAAGACCGCGAGGTATTTAAATCTATTCTGACAGCCTTTTTACAGGCAGTTTTGTTGCTAGACCATAAGATGTGATTTTTGAACTAGCGCCCAGGAGAAATATGAAGGGTTATAGAATCCAGAGATTCCTATTCAAATTACCAGCACTAAAACAACCAAGTCAAATCAACTGTGCAGAATTAACATGCTTTCCCATTTCCCCCCCCCCCTTTGCTGTTATTTTTTTTTCCCCTGTAATCACCCAGTTCAATTTTAGTTAGGAAACCAAATTCTTCATTTAGAGCACAGAAATCAAATGCACAGATCGAGAACGCTAGATCCCAACCTCGGCACCATGTGAACACCTATTATTTATTTCTAATTAAATATGAGTCAGCAGTGAGATGTGTCTAAAAATAAAAAAGGAAATACAGTTTTATGATGGAGTATTATTTCCAAATTATGGGAAGTATGCATTTCACTTAACTGCTCTTTGGTCAAGGCCCCGCTCTTTGGGAGGGATGGGGGAGTCAAAATCCACAAGATGACAGATGAATCAGTGTAAGAAAACCCTGACAGTATTGAAGATGCGTTAACATACATTTGTTTATTCTATTTATTGATTCATTACATTTATACGCCACCCATCTCAATATTCAAAGGAACTCTGGGTGGCTTACAGTACAATAGAATCACAAATATAAAAGCATTAAAATGGACAAGAATTAATTTTAAAAATAACCAAACACCAAGAACATGATTGATATGTAGATGGGATCTTCTCTATTACTCTACCATTGCAGCCCCAAAACTCGCAAAGCCAAGTTTTAAGGTCAAAGAGATAAGGGCACCTCAAGTAGCTAGATGTACTCACCTCAAGTAGCTAGATGTTCCAATGGAGGGGCCCAAGGTAATAAAAGCCTCTTCTCCTGGACCCCATTAGCTGAAATTCCTTGATTCATGGGGTCTGGTGCATGACCCTTTTCCTAGAGCACCTTCGTTGGCAGGCCAATCCTATTTATTGTTAATGTCACAAACATGTTAAAAAATGTGGAGCTTACCTTGTGACACTCTGCCATCTTGTTGATTATGGCCCCTCTCAACCCATGTGGACACTCCACACTTCAAGAAAGATTAAGAGGATTTAGAATACTCTAAGAATAGAATAGATCAGGAAGGGACCTTGGAGGTCTTCTAGTCCAGCCCCCTGCTCAAGCAAGAGAACCTATACTATTTCAGACAAGTGACTGTCTAGCTAGCCTGTTCTTAAACACCTCTAGTGATGGAGCGCCCACGATTTCTGGTGGCAAGCTGTTCCACTGGTTAATTGTCCTCACTGTTAGGAAGCTTCTCCTTAATTCCAAGTTGCTTCTCTCTTCGGTCAGTTTCCAACCATTGTTTCTTGTCCTGCCCTCTGGTGCTTTGCAGAATAGTTTGACACGCTCTTCTTTGTGGCAGCCCCTCAAATACTTGTATCATGTCTCCCCTTTTTCTTCTTTTCTTTAGATTAGCCAAACCCAAGTCCTGCAGCTGTTCTTCATATGTTTTAGGCCTTGGATCATTTTAACTATTCTTCTCTGAACTTTTTCCAAAGTCTCAACATCTTTTTTGTAGTATGGTGACCAAAATTGGTTGCAGTATTCCAGGTGTCATCTTACTAGGGTTTTATAAAGTGGTACTAATATTTCACATGAACTTGATTCTATGCCTCTGTTTATACAAGCCAGGATTGTATTCGCTTTTTTGACTGCTGCTGCTGACTGCTGGCTCATAGTCAAGTGATCATCCACTAGGACTCCAAGATCCCTCTCTCAGAGGAAGTGGAATAGGTTTCATCATTTCCTTTTTTTTCCACTAGAGAGCACTTTTTCTATGTAAAAGGGGAGATGGATCATTTGGGAGGTCAGTGTTATCACCTTGGCTTCTTCCAATCATTTTAGGGTTGACAGATTGTTTCCAAATGCATGCATTAACTCTGCTCCTTGAAGAAAAGCAAAAGTGATTTTGAAGCCCAGATATTTTCCAGGCTTAAGATACCAACTAGTGCTGAGCGTTAACAACCTCGATAAATTTTGGATTAAAATGCAAATTGCAGAGAGAAAAGAAAAGCATCTTAAAGAATTGGCAGAGACTTGCCAGAAAATTACGATCCGCAACTTTTTTCTGTCAGTGGGCACCGTGGTGCAGTTTCACACAATTTATCATCCCTCTTTTGTTATTCAAATAAAAACATTGTTTTAAAAATCTCACGAGACGTCATGCAGAAACAGAGATTGCATGAGATTCCAGCCTAATTTTTACTTAAAAAGTTAATATCTCTCTGAATTTTTAAAGGGCTTTGGCTAATCTAAGGAAGCCACATGTGCAAAGGCATTTAGAGGAATTAATTTGTGGTCCTGAACTCTGCCATAAAAAATGACAGAACATTTTAACATTGCTTTTTATTCCCTCCCTGACTGCTGCAGAACAATTCTTATTGTTCCAGATAATATAGAAGTAGAAGGTAAATGGAAGACTTTTTATTTTCTCAGAATGCTCCAAAATAACATTGCATGGAAGGTTGTTTTAAAAAGAGGGGGCTTCAGCCAGCCACTGCTAAGGAAGTGCTTTGTTACCCTGTCTAGAATTGACTATTTCTAAAACCAAGCAGGCTACTTTAATGATGGAAACACCATTAAAATATTTTCCCAAAATGTAGCAGCTCCTTTGAGGAGAGGTTTTCATGCATAACATTCAGAGGTGACCCAGTTGGCGATTGGCCTATCGGAGTCCTATTTAAGGCTCATCCTGCACAACCATTAAGAAAATACAAACATTTCAAATCAAAATGCAGAATTCTACAGAATTCTTTTCTCAGATCAAAATGCAGACAAAAATGCCGTCCTCTTTCCAGATGTTTCTCTGCCACCCATCCTTTGTCTACCCATGCTTGAGTGTTATGCTTTGGGTGCTTGAGTTTCAAAAAAAGTGGGATAACTTTTTCGACATCCTGAAGAGTTTTTTAAAATATTCCTAACCCTTTGGCAGTTTTTCTTGCCCTGGACCTCATGCATAAAACATTTACCCAGTCAGCAGCATCAGGCAAAAGGAACAGCCAGATTCTATTGATCAATGACAGGAGCTGAATTACCGATTTCAAATTTTTTAATAATCCTGGTTTTCTATTGCTGTGTTAGTAAACAATCAACTGTCTGCAATTAGTGCAGGTTCGCATCCCACCAGGCTCAAGGTTGACTCAGCCTTCCATCCTTCTGAGGTAGGTAAAATGAGGACCCAGATTGTTGGGGGCAATTAAGCTGACTTTGTAATAATGCCGCTTGGGAGGGGTGTAAAAGCCCTAATAAGCAGGCATATACATAGAATGAAGGCTACTGCTAAGCTTGTAAGCCGCCCTGAGTCTTCGGAGAAGGGCAGGATATAAATGGAATTTAAAAAAAAACCTAGGGCACTTTATGGAGGAGGAGCTTGTTTATTTTCAGTGCTGTGCGATATGGTCTTTCCACATCAGTTGAAATTTGTAAAATAAAAAGAGGACTGTAACACTTTTGATTTAGTGAACTGATAGGGGTGGCTTTATTTCCTTATTTATTTACTTCCTCCCCCCCCCATTTTTGTTCTATACTGGAACCAAATTGTTGAGATTAAACCATGATGAAGAAATGTCAAAGGGAAATCTATGCTTCCAACCACCAATTGCTACATTTCATTTGTCACTGATCAAAACTAGTATATGCAGTATTTGGAAAGAAAAAAAAAATCATTCCAGATTGTGAAATAAGGAAATAGTTTATTGAATCAAATGATTTCAGTTGTCAAGTCAACTTGGAAGTACTTTGAAGTGCCATTTCAACATGAACTAAATTAATAATTATTTGATAAGGGGGTCCTTGGTGTTTTATGAGTAGACAATCACTTAAATATGAGCCAGCAGTGTGCTGCAGCTGCCAAAAAAGCCAACACAGTGCTAGGCTGCATTAACAGAAGGATAGAATCAAGATCATGTGAAGTACTAATACCACTTTACAATGCTTTGGTAAGGCCACACCTGGAATACTGCATCCAGTTTTGGTCACCACGATGTAAAAAAGATGTTGACACTCTAGAAAGAGTACAGAGAAGAGCAACAAAGATGATTTGGAGGCTAAAACATATAAGGAACGGTTGCTGGAATTGGGTATGTCTAGTTTAATGAAGAGAAGGGTGAGGGGTGACATGATAGCAGTGTTCCAATATCTCAGGGGCTGCCACAAAGAAGAGGGAGCCAAGCTATTCTCCAAAGCACCTGAAAGCAGGACAAGAAGCAACGGATGGAAACTAGTCAAGGAGAGAAGCAACCTAGAACTAAGGAGAAAATTCCTGACAGTTAGAACAACTAACCAGTGGAACAACCTGCCTCCAGAAGTGGTGAATGCTCCAACACTGGAAGTTTTTAAGAAGAGACTGGCTAGCCATTTGTCTGAAATGGTATAGGGTTTCCTGCCTGAGCAGGGGGTTGGACTAGATGACCTCCAAGGTCCCTTCCAACTTCTTCTTCTTCTTCTTCTTCTTCTTCTTCTTCTTCTTCTTCTTCTTCTTCTTATTATTATTATTATTATTATTATTATTATTATTATTATTATTATTATTATTATTATTATTATTAGAAAGAAAGAAAGAAAGAAAGAAAGAAAGAAAGAAAGAAAGAAAGAAAGAAAGAAAGAAAGAAAGAAAGAAAGAAAGAAAGAAAGAATTCCCACCGTACTCCACTCCCCCCATCCCATCCCATGGGGAAAAATATATATATCCATTGTGTAATTTCTCTTGCAACATGACAGCCACAAAAGATAAATGATAGATAACGATATGCTTTAAGCCTCATAGAGCATTTGCAGTCTCACCTAGCTAATAGCCATGTATTTCTGAAGTGATCATATCTCTCACCTGGATATACTGTCTGGCCAGCTTTTGGAGTTTCATACAGTAACAGGTTTTACAGGTTAAGTAGTCTCATGTGATAACTCTCTTCAGAAATCACACATTGGAGCCCTGGCTTCAATTCCTTTCTCCTCAGGTTTCAATTGAAAAGAAAATATTTCCCCTTACTTTTGACAGAAACTGACATACACGCAGCCATATAACTGTCTTGATTTTTCTTTAAAAACAAAAAAAAGAAGGAAGAGGAAGAAAATGGAGGGAACTTTTTTTTACCTCATAACAATATATACAGGTTGCAGAGTTATCAACCTGAAGAAATTCTCCAGGCATTTACAGCCCAAATTTTGGTGTGTCTGAAAATCAAATATTTAGACCAAAAGGAATCAAGTATTTTTTGACCAGAGGGGAAAATGTTGCAGCTCCTAATTGGTTAAGGGTGACATTTAGTTTAATATTTCCATGGCAGAAATCATATCATGGCACTTAATAAAGGAAATATCAACAGATCTAAGACCGGAGGCAATAGATGTGGTGGTGGTGACAGAGGAGAGATTAAGAAATTTTCCTGGCTTGGGTTGCATATTGACTTGGCCAGCATTTCCAAATAATTTCATTAAATTTATGCCATCACAAATATAATATATAGATCTTAGAAAGAGAATTCATACCTAGACAAATGTAACACCATTGAGTTTTTCTTTTATTTCTCCCTCTCCACATTGTGATTCATCATCTGTTCTATTATGTTATAGAGCATGCCATTTTTCTCAAAATGATTTGATAAAGTGTCTCCTTTCTGACAGGTTGAATTATGATTATTAGTATTCAAAAACAACTATTTTGCAACAGGGCTTCAGGAAACCTCTAAAGCAACTGAAAAAGTTTCCTGCATTATATTTTTGAAGTACAGATAGTCCTCAACTTATAACCATTTGTTTGAAGTTACAACAGCACTAAAAGAAGTGACTTCTTTGGCAATGCTGTTGACTTTGCACACTGAGATTTGGGGGATCCAGATCTGTTCTATCCCCACATCAGTCATTGGCAACTGCATCATAGGCAACTTCTCACAATTGAGAAGTGAAAAATTGCCAGCAATTAGGATGACAGCTATTCATACCTACTAACTGGCCCACTTAACATCAATTTCCCCCACTAAGGCCAACATCTGGAATTTGTACTGCAACTTGACCTGGCTATGGACCGTAAGGTGCATGAGAGCCTGAAGCTTTAAAGCCAATACTGTGGGAGGCTCACTGTTGCCAATTGGTCCAGCAGCAGCTTGCCAGCTTTTGTGCCGTGGTGAAGAGAAGCTAACATTCTGTGACAAGGTCATGTAAGGTAGCCTCCATTTCAGCTTTGAAAATCAAGTCTAATTGTGCTACTTCTGCAGTCCCACATGACCTATTGACTATAACAGGGCACTAAGGCATCGGAGAACTTAATGTCCCTTCTCTGTGCATCTGCCAATCTAAGACCAGTTCTTTCTCTTTTCCTTCCCTGGTGGAACATCTTAGCTATGCTGGCTCAGGAATTCTGGGAGTTGAAGTCCACAAGTCATAAAAGAGCCAAGGTTGCCTACCCCTGCTTTAGACTGTCCTTCTGGTAGGATGCTGTTAGGTGCTGGGCTTATAGTTCTTACAAATAATTATCCCCTCTGTTATACCTATGCAACTTGTTTCACTAATTATTGCTGTTCTTAGGAAAGTTACACATGTACACAAAACACTTCAGCCTCCAACACTTCTAGTACTAGTTCAGTAGTAGCAATAAGTACCTACAAGTCTTCCTGGACATCAGATGAGGCTGATAAGTATAGCCTTGGTGTCTTGAGAGCATTATCAGTCATCCTGAAATCACAGCTGATCTTCTCCTGCCCACCAAGCAAACCTTTAACTATCATTTGACACTAGATCACAACACTTTATTATAAATAAAATGTCTAATCTCCCTGTAAATAACTATTCTTAAATAGAGTTGCCCAACTCAATAGTTTGATCACCCCCAGTCTGCTGGAACTGGAATGTGCTTGTATACACAAAACCCTTCCCCCCCCCCACAATACTGAGGTGGAATGTAGAGATGTACATATTAGAGATGTGCACAAAAATAGGGATTAATAAAAAGAAAATACACAACATTAATTATGCTCCCAATTCCTTTTCTGTAGCTCCCCACAGCTCTGACATTTTATAAAAATGCATATCATAGGTTGGAAGGTGCATTCAAATATGTCTACTAAATTATAATAGTTATGTTACTTAAACCAGTGTTTTTCAACCACTGTTCCGCGGCACACTAGTGTGCCACGAGATGTTGCCTGGTGTGCCGTGGGAAGAATTGAAAAAACACTGACCTAGGAGACAGCGGTGAGAGGAGGAGAAGGAGGAGGAGGAGGAACAGCCACGGGCGGAGCGGCGCTGCAAGACTCTCTGGCGGGGAGCCTTGGCTAAGCTGACGGCCCTACTTTGCTGGAAGCAAAAGCCCGGGAAAAGAAGTGGGCTCGACCTCTCTAGGCACCAGGGCTCCACGGCAGCGTAGCTCCGCCCCCTTCTCTGGCTTCGGAGGGTCTCTTGCTGAAGAGAGAGAATCTGGGGAGAGGCGACCGGCTCGCTTATCGGAAGAGGACGGACGGGCGGCCAGCCCGGCTCGCCTGAGCTGTTGCGTGGTTGGTTGCCTGCAATGTTCGAAAAAGCTCTTCTTCCCCAGCACGCGCCGCTTACTCCTTACTCCCCGCACGGCTGAGGATGCGAGACTCCCGCCTGGTCGGCTACCTGGCTCCGCTTTCTTTGCTCGCCACGACCCCTCGCCCCAGCCCAAAATAGAGGGATCTGACCGCTTCGCTCTTGGAGGCTTCGCTTGCGTCTGAAAAATTACATGGCTGATTTTTTTTTAACCTGTCCTTTTGATACGTTGCATAATAAAATGTCCTTTGGACCAAAGCAATTAAAAACCTTTGGGGTTCCCCCCCCCTCTGGAGTGAAGTGCTTTTGATGGTAAAGGTGAGAAAGAAAGAAAAAAGGAAGGGAAAAAAGGAGAAAGGGGGAAGGGGAAAAGGGAGGGAGAAAGAAAAAAAGGAGAATAGAAAAGAAAGAGAGAGAGAGAGGAAGGGAGGAAGGAAGGAAGAAAAAAAAGCAGGAAGAAAAATTAAAAAGAAATGCAAGTAGCTTCCAGTTTCCACAACAAGTAGAAAGCAAGAAATTGAGAGAGGGAGGGAAAGAAAGTGGGAGAGAGAAAGGCAGGAAAGAAAGGAAGGAAGATAGAAAGAAAGAAAGAGAAAAGAAAGAGAGAAAAAGAAAGAAAGAGAAAAGAAAGAAAAAGAAAGAAAGAAAGAAAGAAAGAAAGAAAGAAAGAAAGAAAGAAAGAAAGAAAGAAAGAAAGAAAGAAAGAAAGAAAGATAAATGAAGGAGAAAAATGCAGAAAGAAAAATTAAAAAGAAATGCAAGTAGCTTCCAATTTCCACAAGTAGAAAGCAAGAAATTGAGAGAGGGAGGGAAAGAAAGTGGGAGAGAGAAAGGAAGGAAGGAAGATAAAGAAAGAAAAGAGAGGGAGGGAAGAGAGGGAAGGAAGGAAGAAAGAAAAGAAGGGAAAAAAGAAAATACAGAAAGATAAATTAAAAAGAAATGCAAGCTTTCCTTTTCCTTCACAGCAAAAACAAACAAACAAAAGCCCCAAAATAAAATAAAATAAAATAAAATAAAGAGGCTAATAATAATAATAATAATAATAATAATAATAATAATAATAATAATAATAAGATGGAAGGGACCTTGGAGGTCATCTAGTCCAACCCCTTGAGAACACAGGCCATCCTCGACTTACGACCATTCGTGTAGCGACCGTGGGGAGGTCCAACGGTGTGGAAAACGGTGGAGTGCCTCGTGATTTTTTTCATGAAACAAGTGTGCCTTTGCCCAAAAAAGGTTGAAAAACACTGACTTAAACAATGCTGCTATTTTTATGTGTATATAATCTAGAGTCATCTGACGGACACAGAAAACTTACAAAAAAATAAACAAAAGCATGTTTACAAATATTTATACATTTTGTTTGCCACCATCTGCATTTATAAATTGGACCTAAAAGAAAGCTGAGTGATTTCAACATTGGCAGATTTGTTCATCTGTCTTCCCTCCATGAAACCAGGCCAGGAGACAGGGAGGCAGGGAGAAAATGAATAGGATGTGTGGGTTGCAAAAAAGTAAAAGAAAAAAAAAGATGTTTTCCAGCCAGAGTTCACCATCTGCATTTTATGTGCAGCCGTTTTAATTACCGCTCTGTCAGCAAAGCAAAACTCATTTTAAAAAAATGAGTCTGTGATTTTCCAGGTTGACACAAAATACAGCTATTGCTGGCCCGGCCTTCTCTTTAACTCTGTGCTGGCTGCTGCCCCCCCTCCCCCCCCCCAGGGTGAATGAGATCTCAAGAGAATTTAGAAGAGAATTACCATAAGCGTTTATTGATCCTTCAGCTTTAAGAAAGACTTGGGGTGGCAAGTGCTATTATGACACAGTAATTTGAGCTTGAATTAGAAGGTACTGGAGCTTGACAAAAGTGAAGAACACCAAGCAAGGCAGAATTTTTTTTAAAAAAAACATTAACTGCATTTAGCAGAGGACAGAAGGGGATGTGAAGAAATATCATCCCTCAAGAGTATCATCAAGACAAATGTATTCTCTTTCTCGTTTATTGGCGTCTTTAAAAAGAATCCCCCTTTACATGCTGGAACTGCAAAGATCTTGGGACATATGCATAGACACTTGAGCACATCAGTCACCTAGTTCAGAGTTCCCCAACCTTTTGGGCGCTAGGGACCGGTTCCATGGAGAGAGGTTTTTCCATGGACCAGAGGGTGCATAGTTTTGTGTGCTGCCTGCATCCCACAGATGGGGCTTTGCTTGTTTGTGCAGGCCAGTTGCTGGCAGGCCACAGCCCTGTACTGGTTCATGGACCAGGGGTTGGGGACCCCTGATCTAGAGGGGAAAAGCAACAAATGTAGTAGCTTGTGCCTGTGCCAGTTTTGAAATGTAAATGAGAAATTCTATAAGTTAAATAGAAAAGTAGATCCAACTCACAGTGACAACAAATCCACCATCTTGTTACACCATGTGAGCTAATTGCACAACACACCGGCCTCGCCAGTCAATCATACATAAAGTTATTTCCCGTTCAAGAGCCTGACAGCCCATGGATAGAAGCTGTTCTTCAGACTGTTGGTACGGCTGGCTATGCTCCTGTATCTCCTACCCGATGCTAGGAGAGTAAAGAGGTACTGACCAGGGTGTGAGTCGTCCCTGAGAATTTTCCTCACTCTTCCAAGGCAGCGAGCCCTGGCGATGTCATCCAGTGGTGTCACGGGACAGCCTACGATGTTTTGTGCTGTGCTCACCACCCTCTCTAATATCTTCTTATTTGCGGCCATCAGGCCAGCATACCAAACCACAATACAGTGCAAGAGGACACTCTCTATAGTAGACCAGTAAAAGAATGTTATTAGCTGTTGTTCTACCCTGTTCTTCCACAAGACCCTGAGGAAGTGGAGTCTCTGTTGGGCCTTTCTGGCCACCTGGGTTGTATTGACTTTCCAGGTAAGATCTTCACAGAGGGAGACTCCCAGGAATTTAAAGGAGGAAACTCTCTCTCTCTCTCTACACACACACACACACACACACACACACACACACACACACACACACAGGATGTAAAGTGGGGCAGTTTCCTCTCTTTTCCTCTGGAAGTCTAGCACAATCTCCTTTGTCTTGCTGATGTTCAGGTGCAAGTTGTTCTCTAAACACCATAGGGATAGTTTTTGTACCTCCCCCCTGTACACTGTTTCATCTCCACATAAACAAATCTTCTCTTAAAAAATTGAAGGAAAAAATGGATGTAAAAATGGTTCTGATGGGGTTCTGTACACCTTTAAAGCAAAACTCACATGACTTCTGGCTAACGTATTATCCTTTTATCAGAGCTGTTAATTCATGCTTCTAATTGCATGTGACATCTGCATATATGAAGTAGCTAGATCAGGTTGAGTTTATGATATTGAAAAAGGACTTGGGGTGACACGATAGCAGTGTTCCAATATCTCAGGGGCTGCCAGAAAGAAGAGGGAGTCAAGCTATTCTCCAAAGCACCTGAAGGCAAGAGAAGAAGCAATGGATGGAAACTAACCAAAGAGAGAACAACCTAGAACTAAGGAGAAATTTCCTGACAGTCAGAACAATTAATCAGTGGAACAACCTTCCTCCAGAAGTTGTAAATGCTCCAACACTGGACATCCATTTGTCTGAAATGGTATAGAGGTTTCCTGTCTGAGCAGGGGTTGGACTAGAAGACCTCCAAGGTCCCTTCCAACTCTGTTCCAACATACACACTGTTACTATCAGAGCTATCACAACAAAACCACAATCAAAAACTATCCCCCTCCTGAGTATGCAACAGTGGAACAAAAGGGAAGAATGTGGTCCAGGGAGAATTGCAATTTTTTAATATTCAGCTATGAAACTCCTGCACAGAAAGTTAGCAAGTTATGGAGAATACTTTCAGCTTCTCTCTTATAGGTTAGGTTTTCCAACACAGCAAAGGTTTAGTATTTTTTCATTGGGGATTATCCAAATACAGGTAGTCCTTAACTTACCACCTCAATTGAACCCCAAATTTCCATTGCTAAGTGAAACAGTTGTTAAGTGACTTTTGCCCCATTTTATGACTTTGCTTGCCTCAGTTGTTAAGTGAATCACTGCACTTAAGTTAGTTGTTAAGTGAATCTGGCTTCTCCATCGACTTTGTCAGAAGGTCGCAAAAGGTGATCACGTGACCCCTGGGACACTGCAACCGTCATAAGTATGAGCCAGTTGCCAAGTGTCTGAATTTTGATCACGTAACCATGGGGATGCTGTGATGGTCATAAGTGTGGAAAAACAGTCATAAGTCACTTTCTTCAGTGCCGTTGTAACTTTGAACAGTCACTAAATGAACTGTTGCAAGTCGAGGACTCCCCGTCTATTCTGAAGTGCCTGTTTTTCATCCTTTCTGGATGCTTTTCAGCATGTCTGAAACATGGCTAAAATTCCAGGAATGACCCAGAAAAGGCAGTTCTGAATATCCGATTTTGCAAAGAAGATTCCTGGATCTCTTGAGACCCTTCTTCTTCTTCTTCTTCTTTGCTTTTCATCATTTCAGAAAACGATGCGTGCTTCACTCCAATGCCAGAAAGAGCAAATGCATTTCTTAGCACCATCCAGTAATTGGCCTGCCTCTTTAAAGGACTTACTGATCGAGGCCTCCTACAATGTACTAAATGTAATTGATTCTAATGATATCAGAATGCCTCCCAAGAGGTAAATAAGCAGCCTTGGAAGCATTAATATTTTTCTGCTTTATAAGAACTGTAGGATGTTTCATTAGTGAAAGATCCAGGGAGATTTCTTGTGCTGCAGAGGGTAGCACTTCATCCTTCAGAAGCTACGATCAGGCAGACATTTTCTGTCAGCTGACCCAGCCAATTGAGAGGTATTGATTGGAGCTGGGTTTCTATGGCAACCCATTAGTTGTTGGAGTTCTGTCTCATAGGAACTTATTAACTTGCCTGTTCAATTCCATCCAGAAAGGCAATGAGACAATTTGGAGAGTGGGGTGGGGGTGGGTGCTATTAGAGAGCTACTGTTTAAGTTTACGGTAAGGTACAGGTAGATCAGAGGAGACTTCCTGCTCACAGAGCTAGCCCTAAAATTAGGCAATAAGTGTAAAGGTGTTGTGTTGTGGGTTCTGAAGAGCAGGAAAGACGCCAGGCAGATGAGTACAGAAGAATCATAGCTTTATTGTAACTGAGACTGTACTGGGGGTTTGGGGTAACGTTGCACAATATATATAGTCCCACATACTATGAACAACCAATCAGATTGAACCCATTATTCCCACCAAGTTAACTGCTGCCAGGACTGGAGATGTCCTGTTTGAGTTGCTGGAGAACCGTTAGTTCTCCAGCAGCACACATGATTAAACCCCCCACAAGCTCAGTACATAACATTAGGAACAGCAAAATGTTACAGGATTGTCCTGTGTCCTATTATTCTTCATCCATCACTCAGCCTGCTTTCCTTAGATGTCTGATATTGGAGTGACATTCAGCTGCCAGTCATGTCTGCTTCTGCATGTTTCTTGGTTTTAACTTGCCAATGTCATTGCAACTTCTAATATCATCCTTTTGTATAACTGAGATAGTAGAGAATGGGGTGTAGTGGTGAAGGTGTTGGACAGCAAACTGGGAGACTGTGAGTTCTAGTTCTTTCTTAGGCGTGAAAGTGGCTGGATGATTTGGGGGAAGTCACCCTCTGTCTCTGCCCAATTCACTTCACAGTGTTGTTGTGGGGAAAACAGAAGATAGGAACATTAGGTACACCACTTTGAATTGCACAATGAATGGAGCAGTTCCTTTCCAGCCAGCACAAAGCCTGAGAAGCAAGAAACTCAACAGCCATGGATCTGGAGTTGGAGAACCAAGAAAAATACAGCAATCTGGTGAAGAGTGGCTTTAGATATGGATTAGAATTTTGGATTGCAGAATGATCTCAGCTGCTGCAAAGTTGTTTCTCTTGTTCTCTTTATGTATTCCTGGTCAGAAGACAAGCCATTGAGATACATCTTGGAGAACCGCTTCTGAAAGTGTTTAACTTTAGTGCACATTCTTCCCTCCCCAAACTCAGTTAACAGGAAGAAAAGCAGAGGCAGGAAGTTTGTCACTATAGCCTACACCTCTGTATAAAAGAATTTTATCTGGATATTGGCAACATACCAAGTAGATCCTTGTTCTGTCCCTGCTACACGTTATCCTGACTGCAGCTTGATATGCAGCTAACCCACCTATCCTTCAATAAACCAGACAGTTTGCACAGTTCTAGATGTTCTAATTAAAGGAACAGGATGGTGAAACTGGGAAAAATAGAAATACATACAATAAAAATCCAAGTACAAAATAAGCAGTGTTGAGTTGCTGGTGAGCATAACAGTGAACAAATACAGATAAATCTAAATCAAAATAGCGATGCTGTGTATATGGGACATGAATTTTTGTCCTCAGATGAACATATGTCACGGATTAGTCTGGATTCTTCCCAGTACTTCTGTTTCCTTAGAAGAGGGGTGTCAAACTGCCGGCCCGCATGCTGGATGCATCATAACAAAACCGCACCCACCCCATTGCTGGCAATGGAAAAAAGTCGCGATATGTCACAACATGTCACGTGATGGTATGAGTTTGACACCTCTGCCTTAGAATGCTAAAAGAAATGGAGTCTGGCTTCCCAGGATGCACTTGTTTTTGGAATGAGGGATGATGGGAATATGGAGACCTTAAAGGGCCAGATCAGTTTACAAACAATAAAGATTTGTCCCCGGCCAGTAGATGGGGTTCAACACTTGCCAAAGATCAACAAAAGTATGTACACATATTATATGCTTGAGGCATGACAATCCTCATTAGGTAAAGGATGTTTGATCCTCTTCAGGGAAACCCGGGGGTTCCACTCCACAACATCCCAGTATGTACACGTGTAAGCAAATTTAAAGGCAATAATCTAATATGGGACCTCTGGAACATTTACAGGAGTTTTTTGTTAGCTAGATTGGACTGGAAGTGAGCAACTAGTCCTGAGTAATCCATATAGATTGCATAACTCAAGGTGTATGGTTTTCTGTGGAGCTCCGGGAGATGAAGCGTCGGAGATGAGGTCTAGAGAGCGGTTGGAGATCCACCCGGTCTGAATCTGACCGATTGCAACTAAGAGCCTTTACAAGGTCTTATCTCGCTGCGATGAGGACGGCGAAGTCTAATTACTTCGCTGCCCTCATCGCGTCCGCAGATAATCGCCCAGCCGCCCTGTTTAGGATGACTCGCTCTCTCCTTAATTGGGAGATGAGGGAGGATCCCTTACAGGGATGGGCTGAGGAGTTTAGTCATCATCTGGTGGACAAAATCGCTCAGATCTGGACCGGTTTGGACTCTGACTGGGCAGAGTCAGGCATGGAGGAACCAAGCGGTCTTGAGCATGTTATCTGGACTAAGTTCGATCCTGTTTCCCCCGATGACGTGGACAGGATCATGAGAAGGCTGAGCTCCACCACTTGTTTACTGTACCCGTGCCCCTCCTGGCTGGTTTATGCGGCTCGGGAGGAGACACGAGGCTGGTTCCAGGCAGTAATATCTGCTTCTTTGAAGGAGGGTATCTTCCCTGCCGCCTTAAAGGAGGCGGTGGTGAGACCCCTCCTCAAGAAGCCTGCCCTGGACCCGGCTGTTTTAAATAACTACCGTCCAGTCTCCAACCTCCGCTTTTTGGCGAAGGTTGTTGAGAGTGTGGTGGCGCATCAGCTTCCTCTGTTCCTGGAGGAAGCTGATTATCTTGACCCCTACCAATCGGGTTTCAGGTCTGGGTACAGCACGGAGACGGCATTGGTCGCACTGGTGAATGATCTCTGGCAGGCTCGGGACAGGGGATGTTCCTCTGTCCTAGTCCTTTTAGATCTCTCAGCGGCTTTCGATACCATCGACCATGGTATCCTACTGCGGCATCTCAGGGGGTTGGGAGTGGGAGGCACTGTTTTGCGGTGGTTCTCCTCCTACCTCCTGGGACGCTCGCAGTGAGTGTTGACGGGAGGGCAGAAGTCCGCCCCGAGATCTCTCGTTTGTGGAGTCCCTCAGGGGTCGGTCCTCTCTCCCCTCCTGTTCAACATCTACATGAAACCGCTGGGCGAGCTCATTCGTGGTTTCGGGGTGGGGTATCATCAGTACGCTGATGATACCCAACTTTTTTTTTCCACCCCGAACCAACCCAGTGATGCACTCGATGTGATGTCCCATTGCCTGGAGGCGGTCCGGGTTTGGATGGGGAGAAACAGGCTTCATCTCAATCCTGCCAAGACTGAGTGGCTGTGCATACCGGCATCTCGGGTTAACCAGGTTGTTCCATCACTAATGATGGGGGGTGAGGTGTTACCCCCCATCAATAGGGCTCGCAACCTGGGCGTCCTCTTGGATTCACAGCTCAATTTCGAAGACCATATAGGAGCCGTGACCAGGGGGGCTTTTGCCCAGCTTTGTCTGGTGTGCCAGTTGCGGCCCTATCTGGACCGAGATGCCCTACGCATAGTCACCCATGCGCTCGTGACCTCCTGGCTAGACTACTGCAATGCTCTCTACATGGGGCTGCCCTTGAGGACCATGCGGAGGCTTCAACTGGTGCAGAATGCAGCCGCGTGAGTTGTTATGGGAGTTTCCCAATACTCCTGTGTAACACCTCTTCTCCGTGAGCTGCATTGGCTTCCGGTTGCCCTCCGAGTGAGATTCAAGGTGCTGGTAATGACCTATAAAGCTCTAAATGGCTTGGGTCCGGATTATCTAAGGGAACACCTGCTGCCGGCATCAACTTCCCATCGTCCTGTGCGCTCCCACAGGGAGGGCCTTCTTAGGGTGCCGGCGGTTAAGGAGTGCCGGCGGGTGATTCCCAGGGGGAGGGCATTCTCTGTGGGCGTGCCTGCCCTTTGGAATGAATTACCGGTGGAACTTCGGACCGCCCCCGATCTGCGCTCATTTCGCCGGGACCTGAAAACCTGGTTTTTTGATCTATCAGGCCTGGACTGAAGGGGTTTTAGCTTTTAATATTGTTTTAATTGTTGGGCTTAATTAATTTAATCTATTTTAATTTTATACTATTTTTATATTGAATTTTATGTTGCCCTGTAAACTGCCCTGAGTCCTTCGGGAATAGGGCGGTATAAAAATTTAAATAAATAAATAAATAAATAAATAGTGTTCAACCTGGATGTTCCTGTTTCTAGTACAAAATCTTACCTCCATAAGAATGGCCTTATGGTGTGCTTTCTGTACAGTCATGGCTCTTCCTTCTTTTGCTTTCAAGACAGCCCTGCCTTGGAATTCTCCTAATCATGCTAATGAGTGAATTTTTGTCAGGCGCAAATGGCCAGGAGCACTGACTGAGTTCAAAGTTTATTATTGCTATCTATACACAAGAAAAAGTGTGTATAGTCAAGGCTATGGTCTTCCCAGTTGCAATGTATGGCTGTGGAAGTTGGACCATAAAAAAGGCTGAGCGCCAAAGAATTGAGGCCTTTGTACTATGGTGCTGGAGAAGACTCCTGCGAGTCCCTTGGACTGCAAGGCGATCAAACCAGTCAGTCCTAGAGGAGATCAACCCTGACTGCTCTTTAGAAGGCCAGATCCTGAAGCTAAAACTCAAATACTTTGGCCACCTAATGAGAAGGAAGGACTCACTGGAGAAGAGCCTAATGCTGGGAAAGATTGAGGGCAAGAGAAGAAGGGGACGACAGAGAATGAGGTGGCTGGATGGAGTCACTGAAGCAGTAGGCGTGAGCTTAAATGGACTCCAGAAGATGGTAGAGGACAGGAAGGCCTGGAGGAACATTGTCCATGGGGTCGCGATGGTTCGGACACGACTTCTCAGCTAACAACAACAATACACAAGAATCTAGCCAACAAATGGTCAAAGCTAAATGAATGCTAGAAAAGGATCAACAAAATTCCTGGAGGGGAGGGGCTGAACTTGGGTCCCTTGTGAGTGTGCAGTGACTCCAAACTGATGACACATTTAACCCTGCCTTCTAGTTCTGCCTGCTCATCTCCTACAATTTTAGCCCCAAGGTCTTAGCCTGATGCATTATCAAAACTGACAATTTTTATTTAACTGTCATTCAACAGTATCAAGCTCTTCCTGACTCTCACTTCTCAGCATCCAACCTTTCCACTACAAAGAAATAAACCTTACCAAATACAAATTTGTCATTTGACTATGTCTCCTTGTACATTATGGTGTTTTCCCTAGGAGTGAAAAATAACCTTTGCTTTTTTTTCATTCATAGTCCTCTAATTTTTCATTTTCTATCATTTTTCTTCCACTTACCAGTTGAAACTTTGGGGCTGTCAACATGGCCATAGTACTGATTAATTTTATACATCTATGCCTTTTAGCAGCATATAAATATGGTCAGCATTTTTTTTTTTTGCCAGTCAAGTAATTAAAACAAACTTCATTTCTCATTGATTGTAAGTTCAGTTGCTGCAAAAGGATTTCCCTGAAGCTAAGAGTTAGGAAAATTATAAGCAATTATGTGGAGACAATTATTCTTACCCACAAACAAGACCAAAGTCCTCATCAAAAGCCCATCATAGGAATGAAAATTAATAATTAATTATGATTAATTTATGATTCATAAAATTTCTTCTTTTTTCTGCCCCACTTCAATCCCTTCAGTTCCCTTGTGTTATTGCTAGCTGAATGTAAAATAATCATCATCAACATCATCAACCTCTGATGGGCTCTCCACTTTCTGCTTTCTTACTCCAATGTTTAAAATATGCAAGGAACTTTATTATCTGAGAAAGGAATACAATTATGTCTTCCAACTTTGGAGGAAGGACACTTGTTATGCATTTGCCATAGGGAAATTTCATCCCATTATGAATTTGTATTCTGCTAAGTGCCCCTCTTAATAACTTCCCCTGTTGAGTCTCTTCCACACGACAGTGTTAAAGAAAAGATTATCAAAGCTTAAGGACTTTTCCTTTCTCGCAGGAGATGAGACAGTGACTTCGATCCCAGACCAAATAAAAAAAAAACCTAGCTCTCCAAATGCTACGTCTGATAATAGTAATAAAAAAAAATCAAACGTACAGAGAGACTCTCTGGAACACAGTTCAAACTAATGTATTTCCTCAGGGAAAATAGATTTTTAAAATGCTTAATAAAAGATAATATTGGCAACACCTGAACTAGTTTCTAACCTTAAATGCGAGATCAGTCAACGAGATACCCAGGGATTTTACTTTGTCTCCATGCAGTAATCTCTGTCTTTTAACTGCAAAAAGCAGTTTCTGCTGCTGACATTTTAGCAGCAGTGGCTTGGGATTTCTTGGCTCACAGACATTATTTTATTTCATTCTTTTTTTCCTTTTAGGCATGTTTTAAAGGACACTTTTAGGGCATGACTTTGGCAGCCATGATGGTGCAATTAACAGCCTGTGGTTTTTTGTGCATCATGTGCACAGAGCACATTAAAAAAAAGGGCTGGGTTTTAATCACCTGTCACTTTATCATTCCCTACAGATTTCTCTGCTTCCTTTTCAGAGGAATTCAGCATGGACCACTTCTAGGGGTCTTAGTTAATTCCAGACACCTGACCAACTTGGGATGGAGTCAGACCCCTGAAAACTCAAAGAAACTTGCAGGAAACACTGTACCGAGCTGTAAGATGGCCTTTTCCTCTTTCCAAATTAGAATCTGATGCCATATAGGCAATCTCATAAATTAGGAACTTGGCTTTTAGCTTGTTGCCTTTTATTATTAATATAGCATCTAGCTAAAGAAGAGTCCTGCAGACGGGGTATTTTACGCACTGTTGATTGTAGCTGCCTGGTTGATGTTGCCAACCAGTAATTTGAGTTGGCATTTTTCATTTCTTCTGTAGCTCTCCATCCCTTTAGCCTAAGAACATTGAATAATGGAAATTCTGCAGCCAGTCTGGCCCTCTTGTTCTGTTCACCTGTCTGATGATATACTGTTCAGAATATTTGTCAGATCCTCAAAGAAATGTCTTATTATTCTTTTAATCTATATATGCTTGTATAGCCATTTTTGGGGGCCTGCTATTCTGTTGGGAGGGGGGATTCTAATATGGATATATACCAGTGATAGCGAACCTTTTAGAGACCGAGTGCCCAAGCTGCAACCCCAAACCCACTTATGTATCGTCAAGTGCCGGGTGGGCGTGGCCCATTGGGTGGGCATGGCTGTGGTGGTAACAGCAGATTGGATGGGATTAAAAAGTTTGATCAATTCCAACTTTGCGAGATCTTTTTTTTCCCGCGAGAAGTTGAAATTGATTGATTGAACCTTGTTGGTTTTTTTGCACACGGCAGTAGAGGCCTAAAACGAAAAGGTTTTATAAAACTCAGCTGAAGACCTAGGACTGGGGCAATGGTGCGCATGCCCACAGAGAGGGCTCTGCGTGCCACCTGTGGCATGCGTGCCATAGGTTCGCCACTATGGATATATACCATATGCTTTGCTTGGTCTGTGCTGTATTGCCCTTCCTCCAGGGGAAGGAATGTGCCTGAATACCAGTGCCCTTATCTGGAAGACGGTTTGTGTTTGGAGCCGGAGGGAAACAAAACCGAGAGAGACCTTGAAGAGCATGCTGAAAGAGTTGGTTACCAAAACAATATACCACCTGTGGATTGGCCGAGATTCAAATAGTGAGACCCTGGGGGGAGGAGTAACGAATGCTGCTTTTGATATATTGTTTGCACGGGTTTTTTCCTCAGACCTCGCTTTGATTCCTTGCTATCATTAGCTCCTAATAAAAGTTCCTTTTGAGACAATAAAAGTTCCTTTTGAGACAAGAGTTCTGCTTTCTTGGGAGACCTAGTTGAGGCAGGTCCTTACTCTTTTCTTTGTAACAACATTTTTCAGAGGAATCTGCAGGGGGATGAGTTAAAAAAGCAAGATGTCGGCGACAACAAGGCAGTCTCGATCCCACCTCTTTTGTACATGCCTTCCATTCTCACGCACTTTCCAAGCAATGGAGCTTTGTTTTTGTGATTGCCATTATGACTTCTTTGTCCCTCGCCAGATGCCACTGCTATCTTATTAGATCTGGTATATCATTCAACATCTGGAAAACAAGACCATTCTTGGGGATGAGGAAATATCTTAACATAAATATGGTTTACCATTTCCAACCTCCTAAACTTTGTATATCCAGGTATATACATATCTCAAATCATTTTGTTCCAGTGTTGTTTTATACTTGGTTGTCTCCCTTCTCTATTTTATTTGGGATTGAGAAATGATTGTGTAACACAGTTTTTCCTGTTCACAGCACACAGTCCACTCCTAACAATTGCATGATCTTGGCTATTTTTGCTGTAGAGGTATCAGTTACATTTCTTTTGGTTAGCCTGCCAATTGCTTTTCATTGCCCTCCTACACAAATATATCTCCATGTACATCTTCTGCATAATAACAAGCTCTCCATATAACTGTTTTTTTTAATATATATATACTGTAGTAGTATCAATGCTCATTGTGTGGACTTGCCTCCTATTTTTAATATGTGAAGCATATCAGTTTGATAGGGGAAGTGGGAAACAAATATTTTAAAATCAATATCAAGTGCTAGTGGATGTTTATAGAGATTCTCAGTCTGAATCTTGTCCTGATGGGTTTGCTCTCCTATGTCGTGCCATGCATTTATGAAGTGGTTGAAGAGGAGAAGAAACCCATCAGGACAAGATTTAGCAATCCATCTGCATTTGAAAGACAAAGGCCACTCTTTTGAGAACAGCAAAGTCCACACTTTGGACAGAGAGGACCGCTGGTTTGAAAGAAGGGTCAAAGAAGCCATCTGTGTCAAAACTGAACAGCCCTCTCTCAATAGAGGGGAAGGGATATGACATCATCTATCTCCAGTCTACAACACAGTTCTTTCAGCAGTTCCAAGAAGGCTCCACACCCATTTGCACTACTTGGGTGATCCTGAGGACACAGAAAAACTTTCAAGTGCCCTCAACATCTCTCTAAAAGAATGCAAATGATCATCTGTTAGCAAGGAGTATAAATCTTTCCATTCCCTACCATCCAGTCAGAGCTGAAGAAACTTCTTGGATAAGCAAAACATCTTCAAAGAAAAACAAGAAAGTCCAGTTGCCTTGTGAAAAAGCATTTTTGGGACAAGTGCTAATGGATGTTTTTACATTCACATCAAAAAAAGATTAGCAGGTGCAAATCACTCCACATTTGCCTTCATCAAACAATGTTCAGTTTATAATTTTAACCAAAGATAATAGGAAAAATTGTTAGCAGATGGGTGTGAAATGCAGCCCCCAAATAAAAAATTGGGACAAGAGACACTTAGAAGTGTGGTTTGTGGCCTGCAAATATTTGTCAATGTTTTGTTGCAAATAGTATCAAAAATGAAATGTTAAGAATATTTATGGAATGGTTAAAGAACAGGGCTTTTTTTTCTCATAGAACGCTCAGAACGGAGTTCCGGCACCTTTTTTGGATGGAACCTTGTAGGGTAGGCAAGGTGGGTTGTATGACATGTGTGAGTTCCGGCACCTTTTTCTTTTACAAAAAAAGCACTGGTAAAAAACATAGAACATTTAAGAAGGATTTAAAGGTAAAGGTAAAGGTTCCCCTGCACATGCGTGCTAGTCGTTTCCAACTCTAGGGGCCGGTGCTCATCTCCATTTCAAAGTCGAATAGCCAGCGCTTGTGTGAGGATGTCTCCATGGTCATGTGGCCAGCATGACTAGACGCCAAAGGTGCACGGAACACTGTTACCTTCCCACCGTAGTGGTCCCTATTTTTCTACTTGCATTTTTACGTGCTTTCAAACTGCTAGGTTGGCAGAAGCTGGGACGAGTAACAGGCCCTCACTCTGTTATGCGGCACTCGGGATTCGACCCATCAAACTGCCGACCTTCTGATCGACAAGCTCAGCATCCTAACCCACTGAGCCACCGCATCCCTTAAGAAGGATTTATAAATATAGAATAGAATAGAATAGAATAGAATAGAATAGAATAGAATAGAATAGAATAGAATAGAATAGAATAGAATAGAATAGAATAGAATAGAATAGAATAGAATAGAATAGAATAGAATAGAATAGAATAGAATAGAATAGAATAGAATAGAGCTGGAAGGGATCTTGGAGGTCTTGTAGTCCAGCTCCCTGCTCAAGCAGGAACCTATACCAATTCAGACAAGTGACCCACAATTTCTGATGGCAAGTTGTTCCACTGGTTAATTATTGTCACTGTTAGGAGTTTCTCCTTAATTCCAGGTTGCTTCTCTCTTTGATCATTTTCCAACCATTGTTTCTTGTTCCTGCCTCTGGCACTTTGGAGAATAATTTGACCCTCTCTTCTTTGTGGCAGCCCCTCAAATACTGGAATACATGAAATATGTTATCCTGTCATTCTATCACAGACATGTCAAACACAAGGCCCGGGGGCCGGATCCGGCCCGCGAAGTGGTTTCATGCGGCCCGCGAAGCCATCCTGGAAACAGTGAGGGAATGGCCCCGACTGCCTTGGCCCTGGCCCAGAGACCCTCCTCCTGCCAGAGACCCTCAGATCTGTCCCACTCCTGCCCAGGCCCCCATAGGCACCCTTGATGCGAACGATGTAGAGCTGGCCATGCCCATCCAGTAGGCCACGCCCCCCAGTAGGCCATGCCCCCCCAGTAGGCCACACCCACCCGGCCCCCTGAGGGCAACCGCAATGCTGATGCGGCCCTCAATGAAATTGAGTTTGACACCCCTGTTCTATCAGGACATTCCCTGCTGTGACAATGATGGGTAAGTAAAGACTTCTTCTGATCAAGCTTAGCTCCTTGTGATTTATTGACTTTTCTTGGCAGCAATACAGAATTGATTTGCCATTATCTATTTCTAGATATTTCTCTGTCTTCCCAGTCTAGTCTGCAATCCTGTTATTCACTGGAATTTCCTACCCTGGTGCTAACCGGATACAGTCCTTAGCTTCTGCTGGCCCCTGATGAAATGATGTCTAGGTCACCAGAGTTAATTGAAGGACTAAAGAACTTGGGGATGAAAACAGTGCAGAACATAGAATAGAATAGAATAGAATAGAATAGAATAGAATAGAATAGAATAGAATAGAATAGAATAGAATAGAATAGAATAGAATAGAATAGAATAGAATAGAATAGAATAGAATAGAATAGAATAGAATAGAATAGAATAGGACTGGAAGGGACCTTGGAGGTCTTCTAGTCCAGCCCCGTGCTCAAGCAGGAGAACCTATTCCGTCTCAGGCAGGTGAATGTCTAGTGTCTTCTTAAAAATCTCCTGTGATGGAGCACCTACAATTGCTTGGGGAGGAGGACAAGGTCACTAACTCTATTTGTTCTAACCTAGATGATTTGGTCCCAATCTGTTCTCCTCAAGTACTGGCCCCATGTGATTAAGACCACAATTTTCAGTAAGTGGAGTGATTCTTTACCACACCTCCAACTTACAGATATTCTTACAAAGGTACTTTAAAAGGTCAAGAGACGTAGTTGGCTGGCGTAAAATGCAATTTCATTTAATCCATTGCCTTGCCCCTGTAGAGTCTCCACTGATACAGTTTTTTTTTTTCCTACAGCAACTACACTGGACAAAAACAGTCTTTCAAAATTCTTTTGGCAGAGAAATTGGATGGGTAAGATCTCAAAGGGAAGGGAGAAATTCTCCAGTCATTCCTCAAAGGAATGACTTTCTTCTGGCAGTGACAATAGTCATTTATTAAAAATGCCCAAGGGAAAAATTTCCTCAAATGTCTGTGTGGAGAGCCAGGGAAACTGCAAACACCTGAAAGATGATTGGGCAAAGAAAGAAGAGACTTTTACCTTGACTACCATGTTGCTACATAAATGCAGGGGATATCATGATCCACACATGAGAATTTATCGTGCAATGTTTGGTTTTAAAAATATAACAAAGGCAGTTCTCTTCCACTACCCTGTCTATTCTATAGTTCTCAGTAGGAAGAAGAATGTCTGTAGCAATAGCAGTCCTAATTCAACCCCTCAGTCTGAACAACCAAATCTGTTAATTTGACTTTCTCTTGTATTTAGCCTTTTTAAAACCTCAAGTTCTTTTGATCATGTTTACAAAGAAACTTGAAATTATTAGGAAGCTTATATATAAGATTTATTACACATATGCACCCAGCAGTATTAATGTAAATATGTACAAACTTAAATAGGAGACATGATTAATGTGATCCAACATGTCACAGAACATGCACCTAAACCCCAAGGAAATTGAAACCAAACAAGCAAACCAAAGGCTAAAAAAAATAATAATCACTCAAGGGCCATTAATTTGCTATTGGTGCATGGCAATGTAGCATTTTTTTGTGAGGGAGGGGTTGCCCTCGCCTTGATCATGCAATTGTATGGAATAGCACAACTGTCTCATTGATATTTTCATTCTTTGTCATTTTGATTGGGTTTTGAATAGAAAAGAGGAGGAGGAGGAGGAGGAGGAGGAGGAGGAGGAGGAGGAGGAGAAGGAGAAGAAGAAGAAGAAGAAGAAGAAGAAGAAGAAGAAGAAGAAGAAGAAGAAGAAGAAGAAGAAGAAGAAGAAGAAGAAGAAGAAGAAGAAGAAGAAGAAGAAGAAGAAGAAGAAGAAGAAGAAGAAGAAGAATTTTTCTCCATCATTACATCCTCAACTTATTAGGGACTGGAGGCTAAAACATACAAGGAACGGTTGCTGGAATTGGGTATGTCTAGTTTAATGAAGAGAAGGATGAGGGGTGACATACAGTAATAGCAGTGTTCCAATATCTCAGGGGCTGCCACAAAGAAGAGGGAGTCAAGCTATTCTCCAAAGCACCTGAAGACAGGACAAGAAGCAAGGGATGGAAAGTAATCATGGAGAGAAGCATCCTAGAACTAAGGAGAAATTTCCTGACAGTTAGAACAATTAATCAGTGGAACAACCTGCCTCCAGAAGCTGTGAATGCTCCAACACTGGAGGTTTTTAAGAAGAGATTGGACAGCCATTTGTCTGAAATGGTATAGGGTTTCCTGCCTGAGCAGGGAGTTGGACTATATGACCTGCAAGGTCCCTTCCATTATTATTATTATTATTATCATTCCGCCGGGACCTGAAGACCTGGCTCTTCGAGCTCTCTGGCCCAGGCTGAGAATATTTTTAATTTTAATTTTAACTGGGTTTTAATTTTCTCAGGGTTCTATTTAATCTCTTTTAATTTGTTTTAACGTTTGTATTGACTGTTTTTTAAATGCCCTGTAAACCGCCCTGAGTCCTTCGGGAAAGGGCGGTATATAAATCTAAATAATAATAATAATAATAATAATAATAATAATAATAATAATAATAATAATAATAATAATAATAATAATAATCGCACAGTCAGCCAGATGTTCAGGTTGTATTTGACATTTTTGTCTTGCTATCGAGTCCTTACCAATGACCTGGGATAGGCAGAAGTTGATGTTTGATGATATTATAGATATCGTCGTAGGATGGAAGCAGTTCCTAGTAAGGCGGCCTTTTGCAATTGACTAATAGTGAATTTCTCAATGCCGATTATCATTATGATGATGATGATGATGATGATGATGATGATGAACATCATCATCATCATCATCATCATCATTTATTATAACTCTATGAGAAAGTTAAAAATAATTATGTATAGGATTTTATAAATGCAGATGTGCATCCACAATTGAAATCAGAATTGTCAGAAGCAATCAAATGAATATGTTCACTTTTTGGTACATTCTGTACTGAATTACTTCTGGCTATTAACGTTGTGATGGCACTCCCCATCGAACACTATTGTTCAAGTTTAATAACATTTTCCCAAAGACTACTTAACCATAGCACAACTCTCCTGTGCCATACTGCCATATCCTGCCTTTAAGCTTGACTGAATGGTCCCACTGGGTGGCTACCTGTGACTGCTATATTTAATGAAATTAAAAGCCAGATATTATGCTCCATTTGGTATCAAATGAAATAATGCAAGGGATTTTCCTTCCCATTAGAGGGCAATAGTGATGGGGTGCAAATGCTAATAATTTATTAACCACACGTTTGTCACCCAAAGTCTGAGTTTCTTTGATTCTTCTAGATCAGCAATTCTCAAAATGTGGTCTTAGGACCCCTCAGAATCTCCAAGACCATTTCAGGGGTCATGAAGTTAAATAAATAAATATTTACAAATACCTTGTTTTAATTTATAATAAATTAAATATTGATAAATATAAACCAAATCTTTGGGGGTTCTCAATCATTTTTAGGAATGTAAAGGGGTCCTAAAACCAAAATGTTTGAGAACTGCTCTTCTAGATAAATAGAGCGTGACCTGGATATTGATGGTTATGATCAGTAACCATATCTGGGATCATGGTGGCATATATATAAAAAAAGAAAAATGTATCACAGAAATGATCACAAACAATCTGCATGAGGGAGGCTAAATATAGGTAGTCCTCAACCTATGACCACAATTGAGCCCAAAATTTATGTTGCCAAATGAGACATTTGTCAAATGATTTTTGCCCCATTTTACAACCTTTCTTGTCACAGTTGTTAAGTGAATCACTGCAGTTGTTAAGTTAGTAACACAGTGGTTAAGCAAAGTCAGTGGGGAAGGCAGTTTCACTTATCAGGTCAAAAAAGGAACCACAGGACTCCAGGACACTGCAACCATCATGGGGATGATGAAACAGTCATAGGTGTGAAAAATTGTCATAAGTCATTTTTTCAGTGCCATTGTAACTTTGAACAGTCTCCAAATGAACTATTGTAAGTCGAGGACTGCCTGTATTTAATTTGGATTATCTAAAAATGACCTCTTTATTGAATAATTCTATTCTAGATAGAATTCTAATTCTAGATAGAATTCCAACACAGGCTAGTCCTCCACTTATAACCATTTGTTTGAAGTTGTAACTATTCGAAGTTACAACTTCATTAAAAAAAGTGACTTATGAGCATTTTTCACACTTACAACAATTACAGCATCCCCATGGTCACATGATCAAAATTGGATGCTTGGCAACTGGTTCATATTTATGAGGGTTGCTGTTTCCTGGGATCATGTGATCACCTTTTGTGACCTTCTGACAAGAATAGAATAGAATAGAATAGAATAGAATAGAATAGAATAGAATAGAATAGAATAGAATAGAATAGAATAGAATAGAATAGAATAGAATAGAATAGAATAGAATAGAATAGAATAGAATATCTGGTGGACATGTGATAAAGTAAAGGCCTATTGGAAAAAAAATACATGTTTGGTTAGAAAAAATATTAGGAGAACATGTAGTATTTAATCCTGTGTTTTTTTTCTATTAGGTATAATACCAGAAAAGATTAATAAGCAAAATTCATATTTGGTTCTACATATTACAACGGCAGCAAGAATAATCTACGCGCAATGTTGGAAGAATGAAGGAATGCCATCAGAGGAAGAAGTAATTAAAAAAATACTGGAATGCATTGAGATGGACAGACTAACTATGAGGCTGAAAGATAAAGAAGAAACAGAATATTACCAAAGCTGGAATTTATTTTACAAATGGCTAGAGGAGAGAACCAAAGAGTAGGACTCGATTATATATTAGCGTTTTTTGAACCCAGATCACACGCTGATTGAAAAATTAACATATGTATGTAGAGAAAAAAATAATAATAAAAAGCTTACTTATAAAAAAAAGAATTCTAATTCTAGATAGAATTCTAATACAGGCTACTTATAACCATTTGTTTGAAGTTGTAACTATTCAAAGTTACAACTTCATTTAAAAAAAAGTGACTTATGAGCATTTTTCACACTTACAACCATTACAGCATCCCCATGGTCACATGATCAAAATTGGGTGCTTGGCAACTGATTCATATTTATGAGGATTGCTGTTTCCTGGGATCATGTGATCACCTTTTGTGACCTTCTGACAAGAATAGAATAGAATAGAATAGAATAGAATAGAATAGAATAGAATAGAATAGAATAGAATAGAATAGAATAGAATAGAATAGAATAGAATAGAATAGAATAAACTTTATTACAACTTTAAATGTACACTAATCAGCATACATTAAAATGAAATTCCATTCTATTCAGCTCTCAAAGGGTAACCACCTCCAATATACAATACATAAACATGACAAAAGATTATGCATATACCGACATACACACACATATGACACAAAGGAACAACACAATCTAGTTCAGATGTATACATATGCATGGCGAGAAAAATGAATTCTGCAAATTTACAAGACAGATGGCATAAGGAACAAACTTGTTGCAGAGACTAGTAGTCCTGCTAGAAATATTTTGAAACCTCCTCCCACAGGGGAGCAACAGAAACAGAGTGTAAAGTGAGTGAGCGTGTGGGGTTTCTAACAGTGCTTTGAGCTCTAAGCACATAGCACTTATATACTGAATACCAGGAAGCTGTCCTTACCATTCTCTGTCTTCTCGGCTGTCCTTACCACTCTCTATATGGACTTTCTATCTGAGGCACTGCTGCCACCAAACCAGACAGTGATGCAGTTTGTTAAAATGCTCTCAATCGTGCCTCTGTAAAAAGTGGCCAGGACAGAAGGGGAAAGATATGCTCTCCTCATCCAAAGCAGGAAATGCAGAGGCTGGTTTGCACACTTCACTAAGGATGATGTATGAAGAGACCAAGTCAGATTGTTAGTTATCTGTACCCCCAGATACTTAATACTGTTGACCACTTCCATAGCTGTAGCCTTGATACAAAGTGAGGTATGACTATGCCGACTCTTTCTAAAATCAACAATGATCTCCTTTCGTTTTATTGCACCTCCTCCCTATAAGCACCTTCACTGTCATCCTGGATAAGACCCACCACTGTTGTGTAATCCAGATACTTCACAATATGATTCATAGCATATGGGTCATCAAGGTGAACAGTAACAGACTCAGCCCTGTGCGGAATCTGTACTCAAGGAGATGGAATTGGAAACTTTTCTTCCAACTCACAGAAACTGGGGCCTATCAATAAAGAAATCAAGTATCCAGTTACATAAAGGAGTATTACAATCTAATAGGCCCGGTGTGTTCACCAAATGCTGAGGAATGATTGTGTTGAACGCTGAACTAAAAACAACAAACAGCATTCACATATGAGTATTCTTCCCCTCCCGGTGCACCAAGCTAAGATGAAACACACAAGAAAGTTCATTTTTTATAGAGTGGTTTTTCTGATAGGCAAACTGAAATGAGTCAAATGTAGGGGAAAGGTATGAAATCATGTAGTCCTTTACAATCTCTCAAAACACTTCATCATAATGGAAGTGAGTGCAACTGGACAGTAATCATTAAGTCATGTAATCATAGATTTTTGGGGCACTGGTACAAAGAATGCATCTTAAAACATGATGGAACCACAGCCTGATGCAACGAAAGATTGAAGATGTCTGTAAGAACAATGGCAATGGTCAGCAGACTCCTTAGGTACTCTCCCAGCAATATTATCAAGACCCACAGCCTTTCATATGTTGACTTTCCACAGGATCTTCCAAACAGCAGTTGTATCAAACCTGAACACTTGTTCATCAGGAAGGGGAACAGCCTTCCTTGTTGGAACATGATTTGATGCCTCAAACCATCCCAAAAACATATCCATGTCACTCTTGCATGTCAGGGAAGCTACTTTATAGTCAGTAATAACCCAAATACCTTGCCACATACATCTAGGGTCCATAGGATCTTGAAAAAAATTCTATAATTTCTGACTATACACCCACTTGGCTGTTTGTATAGCACATCGCAAATCAGCTCTTGCTATGGTAAGTGCTGCCACATCGCCTGATTTAAAAGTGACATTTCTCACCTTCAACATCACACAGACCTCCAGAGACATCCAAAGTTTCTCATTTGCCCACATAACAATAGTCTTAAGAACACTGACATCCTCCATAATTTTTTAATATAAGCAGACACAGTAGAAACATACTTGTTCACATTAGTATGGTGTCCATTCGTTGCAGCCTCTTTAAATGTGTTCCAATTTGTGCACCTCAAACAATCTTGTAGAGCTTCCATGGCTCCTACCAGCCACTCTCACCTGTTTCACAGTTGATCTCTCTCTAATTAACAAAGGTTTATGTGCTGGCATAAGCATCACAAACAGATGATCTGAAGAGCCAAAACGAGGACCAGGACCGATGTCAGAGTAAGCTAAATCCATAGAATTCACACCTCTAGTAGTAAAAGAGCCTTGGTGGAGCAGTGGGCTGATGCCTCCTTAAGTAACACCAGCTGCCTGCAATCAGTGCAGGTTCGCATCCCACCAGGCTCAAGGTTGACTCAGCCTTCCATCCTTCCGAGGTAGGTAAAATGAGGACCCAGATTGTTGGGGGCAATTAAGATGACTTTGTAATAATGCCGCTTGGGGGGGGGCGAAAGCCCTAATAAGCAGGCATATACATTGAATGAAGGCTACTGCTAAGCTTGTAAGCCGCCCTGAGTCTTCGGAGAAGGGCGGGATATAAATGGAATTTTTTAAAAAAAATCACGTATTGATGAAAATTAGGGAGAGCCGTTTTCAAGTCAATCTGATTGAAATCCCCTACCACAATGAAAACCCCTTCCAGATGGGTAAAGAGCACTCAAGGCTTCATTCTTTAATTTTGAAATTTTAATTCTAACATTTTAATTTGTAAAAATACTGTTTTTATATTTTGACATTTTATTGTACACCACCCAGCATTTGAGGAAGATGGGCAATTCAGAAATGCAATAAATGCAAAACAAACAAGTAAACAATAAATAAATAAATCATTACAACTGTGGTCTTGTTAATTTGGACTTAGTGTGTTGCATGAACTCAGCCACTGGATTCTTTGAACCAGCTATTTCTGAAATAAAAAATCTTCTCAGTGAGCAAGATCTGGAGAGAAATCCTATCACGTAGGATTCAGAATCAGACTGTCTGTATAGTGGAGGTAAGAGGCTTTTACTAGAGCTCAGACAGTTACTCTGCAAACCGGATTTTGCGCTGGAATCCAGATGATTCTGTTATTAATTTGAAACCTTCCCCATTTTTTCCCAACTGTGTCTTCCTTTTTCTTTTTCCTTGTCAGAGAGGGAAAATAAGGATTCTCCAAGCTCTGCAAAAGTTCAGGATGAAGAGTGAGTAGCCGTGGTTACATTAGGAGCATCAGTCATGCAGATCAGTGACCGGCTTCAGATTCTTTTAGTGCAATGGTTGGAGTGGAAACGAAAGAGTTTGGAGGTGCTTTACGGAAGTTGTTTGAAAGATAAATACTACCTTACACAAAACCACACAGAGACAAAAAAAAAGACTCATGGTGATCATGAGTATAACAACAGCTAATATAACCTTATTGTTCTCCCTCTCCCCCTCTCTCTCTTCCCTAAAAATTCCCATCCCATCCCAAAGGCAAAATTGCTTCTTTCTACCTCTCTCCCCAACAGGGCACCATGCAAGCAAATGGGAACAGCTAACCTTTTTTAAAAAAACAAACAAACGGAGACTAGAATCCCTCTTTGATGCAGAGTGGCTTTTCCAGCATGAGCTTTCTGGTAGTCCTCATTTAGCAATCACAATTGGAAGCAGCAATTTGGACATTAAGCAAAGTGGCCCTGAAGTGAAATCATAGCAAGGAAGATCGTAAATGCAAGGATGAGTCACAAAGTTACTTTTTCGTCACTGTTGTGAACCATGGCTAAACGAGGCAGTCACTAAACGAGGACCACCTATGTCAGAAACGTAGCTCTGTAGAAGATTGAAATTAAAGCTCCAGAAAATCAGATGTGTCTACTATCCCCTCTTGGGTGAGTTAAAGCAAACAATACAGTGGAATGCCACCCTGTTTCGCAATACGCATTGAAGTTCCCTTTCACCAAATGGACTGATCCTTCTGCTTGTTGAATTCCATGCACAAAATAGGAGGAGAAAATGCCTTATCTCTTCCAAATTTCTTGGCCACTCTTCTTTCTCCCTGCATAGCGTAAGATTCAACTCATAAAGCAGTTGTGCTGCTGTAGGCTGTTTCTATAAGGCAGTGGTGGCGAACCTATGGCACCTATAGCAACTGTCCCTCTTCAACCAGCCACCCGAGGTCCCACATGGCCGGATGCATCCTGGCACGGCTGGTTTCCCTCCCACCCATCCCATCCCTCCTGGCCTCACATGCTCTCCTTTTCCTGGGCACGACCCACTGCATTGCCTCCTCAGCTGTCAGCCAGCTGTCCAGCTCAGAGGCAGCTTCTCTGAACTGCTGGCGGTGGGCTGTGGAGCCCCAGAGTGCACCAGTCGAGGAGCTGGCAGGCTGTGGCTGCTGACAGACACCGTTGGCCCCCATGCACTCGCTGGCCTCTGTGTGGGGGGGCCAATGGTGTCAGGCAGCAGCTGCCCTGGCCCCTGCCTCGCCTTGCCCCGTGGCAATGGCACTCCCACCCTGCTTCACCTCACCCCGCAGGATGAGCCTCCTGCCCACCACCCCACCTGCCAGAGATCCCATGGATCTCCCCCAACCCTTCGCGGACCCCACAGGCATCCCTCCCCACGAGCAACATTGAGGTGGCCACACCCACTTTAGCCACACCCACCCAGTCTGCCATGACCACCACAGCCATGCCCACCCAGTGGGCCACGTCCCACCTGGCACCCAGTGATAAACCAGTGGGTTTGGGGTTGCAGTTTGGGCACTCAGTCTCTAAAAGGTTCTCCATCACTGCTATAAGGTACCCTCCCCATCCAACCATTGCTTGGAAAGACAATTAGGTTTACTTTCAGGTTTGTAACGTTGTTTGTTGTTGTGGCCATGAATGCTGGAATAAAGAACCTATGTGTAGAAACCAGTCAATAGGAACAAATGGAAAGCATTCCCCACAATTACATGATTTGCAATTAATTTCTATCTGGAACTGTCAAAATAAATGGACTCAGATCTCAGATCTGCTCGGTGCTTCCACAAATCTCTCCCTTTCATAAATGTGTTTTGGCAATCTCTCTCTCTCTCTCTCTCTCTCTCTCTCTCTCTCTCTCTCTCTCTCTCTCTCACACACACACACACACACACACACACACACACACACACACACAAACACACACCTTCCTTGCTACCTACCTTCTATCTGCTTTGAGGGTCTTCATTAAGGCACCCTCACGTGGCAGCAATTGAGGCTGCTGATGTAAAAAGCAGAGCTGGCAAACGTCTTCTCCCCTCATACAGATCTCAGCTGTTCAGCAGAAACCTGGCAAAACTTAGCTAATTGTTTTAAATGTCAGTCAGAATTATGGAGCAAAGAAAAAAAAGGGCTTTACAGCAAAATGAAGACTTCTTCTTTGTCAGCCAAACCAATTTTCTCAGCAGGCCTCTGGTAGAGAAGGGGGGAGTTCACTGTGGGAAGAGCTGCAGGAAGAGATGACTCCAAATAGAAACCTTTTGGAATGATTCTTTACCGAGCGACTCACCATTATGAGATAGGATAGGATATACAGTAATTGAATAATTTGAACAAAACTGGAGGAAAAAGTTGGACCTTCATTAGACATAGATTAACATGATGACACTCATTTAAAATTACTTTTCAACTCAAAGTTCAAAATGATGTCACCCAATATATTTCAAACCCAAAATCTACAAACTTATTCTTGTTAGTGTTCATTCCATATATACAGGTTTTTTTATGAGAAGACAGAGATCCATGTTCTTCCCCATTCTTTGCCATTCATGGCTGAACTGGTTGAGGATTTTAGTGTGAATAAGGCTTGTGGAGTGCAGGGGATAGGAATTAGGCATCTGGCTATTACTTTTCACTTTGTCTTAACAAATCTTGCATTGATTTTTCTTTTCTTTATTTAACAGCAGGTAGTCTTCAACTAGTGACCACAACTGAGCCCAAACTTTCTGTTGAATTTGTTAAGTGAGTTTTGCCCCCTTTCTACAGCCTTTCCTTGCTTGTCAGAAGGTTGCAAAAGGTGATCACATGACCCTGGGACACTGCAATCATCATATATACATGCCAATTGCCTAGCGTCTGAATTTTAACCACGTGACCATGGGGATATGGCAACAGCAGTGGTGGGATTCAAATAGATGAACAACTGGTTCTCTGTGTGGATGCTGCTTCTGGAAGTCCGTTCTGGACCTGGGCAACAAAAGATTAGCTACTGGTTCTGCCAAATTGGTGCGAACTGGCTAGGCAACAGTCATAAAATACAGTCATAAGTCACATTTTTCAGTGCTACTGTAACTTTGAACAGTCACTAAAAGAATGGTTGAACTTCTTTTATGTCAGTGAAACATAAGCAATTTTCTGTGTATATTTGCACACAGCCATTCTGTTGCAAAGAAGGGGAATACAAATGGAAGCATGCAGCATATTATGAATTTTGGAACCCTTCAAATTTGCCACTGCAAATCTGTTGATATGGAAAGCTTTGCCCAAAAGAAAGAAGGCAAAAAATACAATCGTATTCAGTAAAAACAAAATATATGCATATCATAGATAAGCACATCTCAAGAAACACATAACACAATATTTTCATTTAAAGCAGGCCTGTCAAACTCGCGACGTCACGTGATGTTCCACAATGTATTACGACTTTTTCCCCATTGCTGGCAATGGGGTGGGCATGGTTTTACTAATATGCATCCAGCCTGTGGGCTGGCAGTTTGACATGTCTGATTTAAAGTATACTGCAATTTTGGTTATTTTACAAGAGTCGCTGTGCAGATCTAGTCAGAGGTGTCACTGAGTTGAACAGAACTAGAACTTAGCCACCCAGAATAGCACTTTTATGAGATGAGTGGTGAATAAAATAAAATAAAATAAAATAAAATAAAATAAAATAAAATAAAATAAAATAAAATAAAATAAAATAAAATAAAATAAAATAAAATAAATAAAATAATAAAATAAAAGAAAATAAAATAAAATAATAAAATAAAATAATAAAATAATAAAATAAAATAAAATAAAATAAATAAAATAAAATAAAATAAAATAAAATAATAAAATAAAATAAAATAAAATAAAATAAAATAAAATAATAAAATAAAATAAAATAAAATAATAAAATAAAATAATAAAATAAAATAATAAAATAAAATAAAATAAAATAAAATAAAATAAAATAATAAAATAAAATAAAATAAATAGAGCATATTAGCATTTGAATCAATGGGATGGCCATTTGTTTAATACTGGTTCAAATTTATGATGGCCTTGGAAAAAGTGATGTATGACCTGTAGACACACTTATGACCATCATATCCCCTCCACCCTCATGTGATTGTATCCGGCTTGCATGTATGACTGATTGCAGCATCCTGATCCTGATTTGTGACTTTTTTTGCCAATTTCCGGCAAAACACCTGGATTTGCTTAACAGCTGCATCATTTGCTTAATGACCATTGTGATTCAGTATCTACAATAGTTCCATGAACAACTGTTGTAAAAATAGTCATAAAATTGAGTTTGACTTGACTTGTGACTGCAGTGATATACGGCAGAAACTCCGGTCCTGGCTTGTCATAAGCTGAGGACTGCCTGTAGTTTTTTACTTGTTTTAATTATTATTTTTTATTGAAAGAGGGTTTTACAAAGATTTTACAAATTACTGAAATATAAAAGAAAAAGAGAAAAAGCGATTCTAAAGCTCTAAAAGAAAAAGTGAAGAATAACAAAAAAGCAAGAAAATGTTATCTGAAGAAGCAACTGCCAATTTTCTTTGCAACTGTTACAAACATAGCAACTACACCTTCATCCTCCAATAGTGCATATCCCTTCTTCCCATAAATAAACCTTTTAAATCAATACATTCCCAATCAGCAGTTCATTTTTATCCATTTTTACCAAAGAAAAAATCTATAAAGGTTTACAGTCTTTTATAATAATAATAATAATTCAAGGTGCTGGTTATCACCTATAAAGCCCTACATGGCCTGGGTCCGGGATATCTGAGGGAACACCTGCTGCCGGCATCAAACGCCCTTCGCCCAGTGCGCTCCCACAGGGAGGGTCTGCTCAGGGTCCCGCCGGTAAGAGATTGCCGGCGGATGACACCCAGGGATAGGGCCTTCTCGGTGGGAGCGCCTGCCCTCTGGAACCAGCTGCCGGTGGAACTGAGAACTGCCCCCGACCTCCGATCATTCCGCCGGGGCCTGAAGACCTGGCTCTTCGAGCTCTCGGGCCCAGACTGAGGAGAAATTTTTAATTGGGGTTCTTTTTTAATTGAGTACAGGGTCAATTTAATATTTTTTAATTTGGTTCTTAACTTTTGTATGTTGGATTTTTAATTCCCTGTAAACCGCCCTGAGTCCTCAGGGAATAGGGCGGTATATAAATGTAACTAAATAAATAAATAAATAAATAAAAGTAGTTGCGATTCCTCTCTTAATCAAAACAAGCCAATTTAGTCATCTCTGCCAACTCAGCCATCTTCACCATTCATTCCTCCAATGTTGGTGTTTCTGTAGTCTCCCATTTTTGTACATATAACTGCATTGCTGCAATTATTGTATAGAAAACATTGTCCATCAGGCTTTTCTAGTTGACTGTAAGTCCTAATAACAAAAGTTCCAGTTTCATCTGAATGTGAATTTTTAAAACTATCTGCATTACTGTATGTATTTTTTCACTTCTTCACAAGTCTGCACGCGTGATCAAATGTTCCTTCAGGTTTTTCACATTTACAATAGTGAGTAGATGTATCTTTATATAGGAGCCCTGGTAGCACATTGATTAGAATGTAGTATTGCAGGTTAACTCAATGCTCACCGACAGTAGTTCGATCCTGATTGGCTCAAGGTTCACTCAGCCTTCCATCCTTCTGAGGTTAGTAAAATGAGGACTCAGATTGTTGGGGGCAATATTCTGACTTTTAAAACCTCTCAGAGAGGGTTGTAAAGCACTGTGGGGCATAAGTCCAAGTGCTGTTGCTATATAAAATAAAGGTAAAGTTTTCCCCGCACATGCATGCTAGTCGTTTCCAACTCTAGGGGCCGGTGCTCATCTCCGTTTCAAAGCCAAAGAGCCAGCGCTTGTCCGAGGACGTCTCCGTGGTCATGTGGCCGGCATGACTAGATGCCAAAGGTACACGGAACGCTGTTACCTTCCCACCGTAGTGGTCTCTACGGGAGAAAACTTTACCTTTCTCTTAAAAATCTTTTGAATGTTCCACCAAATTTTGATCCAAAAAGCTTTTATATTTCTACAAGTCCACCACATGTGAAAATAGGTAGCTTCTAAACTACCACATCTCCAACATTTAGACTGTAAATTAGGATACATGTTGGACAACTTCTTGGGATCCAGATGCCATCTATAAAACATTTTATAAAAATTTTCTCTTAAATTTTGAGCCTGAGTAAATTTAACATTTCTAACCCAAGTGGTCTACTTGCATTTTTACGTGCTTTCAAACTGCTAGGTTGGCAGAAGCTAGGACGAGTAACAGGCGCTTACTCTGTTATGCAGCACTCGGGATTCGACCCGCCAAACTGTCGACCATCTGATCGACAAGCTCAGCGTCCTAACCCACTGAGCCACCGCATCCCATGTTGCTATATATCTTATATATAAATATAAGATATTTATATATCTTAGACCAGGGGTGTCAAACTGCCAGCCCATGGGCCGGATGCATCATTCGGAAGCTGCACCCACCCCATTGCTGGCAATGGCAAAACCATCCCGATACATTGCACGACGTCACGTGACGTCGTGAGTTTGACATGTCTGTCTTAGACAATTCCTCTGGTGTCATATATCAATGATACATCATTTTTTAGAAGTTTCCCTTTCAATTGTTAACACAATGTGAATTTTACACCTTTCAACCACATTCTTTCCCATCGAGCCATTTCAATATAATAACCAAATATTTTTATTTGGCCTATTTTATCATACATTCTTTAACTTGCTTTTTCCTCAATTTCAAATTTCAGCAAAAGTTTATACATTTTATTCATCCATTTATTTTTCACATTTTTAAACTGCCTATCTCCCTCAAAGAGGGATTCAACAAAATGTTAAAATATAAAAGCAGCATATAAAAATTAAAAATCTAGAATTTAAAAAGAGGCAACGATTATTAAACCCTGTTAAAAATTAATTTAAAAGGCGATTTTAGCAATCGCATGTTCATCGTTTCTACATAATTCATTTTCATATTCCATTTTATCACTTTCTTTTCCTGGTATTATTTTATCTATATTAAATCTTTCTCTTAATTGTGCATATGAGAGCCATTGAAACCTAAATCTCTCTGCAGTCAATTGTTCTCTTGAGTTCATCTTAAGTTCCCCATTTTGCTGCCCTGTACTAGCAAATCTCTATATGGTTTACTTTAGTTTCATTAATTTTAAGAGATCTACTCTATGTGTTTTGAACTAAACAATCCCGATTCAATAAGTCTGCTCTGTAGATGACAGAACCTAGCTGACTGACTAGTCTCAAAAGAGTTAAGCAGAGTCAGACTTGGTTACTATTTGAATTAAGAGATCACCAGAAAATCCTGAACTTGTAGATTAGATGGTGATACTGAATGGGGATGGTGGAAGAAAATGGCTTCCAAACTGTTGCCAAAAACATAATCATTGAACTGAATATTTACTCTGTCCTTGCCTGCTTTGAATCTAGTGTGTTGAACTTAATGGCCCATATTTCTGAAAAATATGAATAGTAGTATTCAAAGTAAGCTACTTATGGAATTGCATTGTAACATGTTAGCAAATGCTGGTTATATTCCCATCTTATGTCCTTTTCTCTAAGCAGTGAAAAATCATTTAGAAACCTACAAGAATATTTTTAAAAATTGAGACCAAGCACAACTGAGAGGATTCAAACACGGGGGCTTGCTATTCCCTTCGATTCCCATGTTTATTTAAAGATGTTGGTTATGATGACTTAAATCTTTTTTTTGTCTAACTTCTCATAAAAGGTCAGCCAGGTAGATATTCCATTTATCACTATTACAAAAGACTCTAGCTCCCTGATGAAAAGGGAGAGAAATTAATTACAAGTCTGGAGCTGCAATAACTCTCTCTAATAGTGACAAAAATTTTAAATTAATGTTTCTGACACTCAGAGAAGTTTGATTAATTTTTAAGATACTATCACTGCAATGTTGGTGGATAAGAAAACATCATTTTCTGCCATTCAGATGTGGATCATTCTTGTAACACTCTCAACAAAGCTACAAGGCACCTTCACACTTTATTAACAACTTCAGTCAGTGCCATATGAGCAATAATTAGTTTGAAAAAAAGAATGGCATAGCAAAGATACCTTTTGTGGTAAGATGGGTGAGTAAATAGATATGTCTGGGAGTTAATGCAGTTTGAGTGGGAAAAGTACATAAAAGCCAAGAATCATGGGTGCTCACTTTATCTTGATAGCAGAAGAAACTGGCCACACAAAGAAGGATTTTTTCACATTAAGAAGGCAAACCAACAAAGGCCTAAATGCACATAAGGTTAATGCTTCCCTGGAACACCTCAGGCAGGGCAACTCTTACTTGTGGATGTGTAGGAAAGGAGGAGGCAGAGTCTGAGGGTGGAGTCAAGCAAGTAATAAGCCTACAGTCTTTATGTCCCTACAAGCAGTCCAAGTCCAGCCCTCCTCAAATTCCATTAATTCTTACCTAGCATCAATTTAATGCTGACTATTAGTTGACTAGATGCTTGTGTATAGGCTAGAGCAATAAATTATCTTAAGTGGAACTTAATGTATGATCCTGATTCTGTGCACCTGACGGTGTCTTCAAATATCTGTACCAGAATGGGCCTAATTTAACCATGATGTAAACAAGATGTTGAGACTCTAGAAAGAGGTCAGAGAAGAACAACAAAGATGATTAGGGGACTGGAGGCTAAAACATATAAGGAACGGTTGCTGGAATTGGGTATGTCTAGTTTAATGAAGAGAAGGAAACTAACCAAAGAGAGAAGCAACCTAGAACTGAGGAGAAATTTTTTGACAGAACAATTAATCAGTGGAACAACCTGCCTCCAGAAGCTGTGAATGCTCCAACACTGGAAGTTTTTAAGAAGAGACTGGACAACCATTTTCTGAAATGGTATAGGATTTCCTGCCTGAGCAGGGGGTTGGACTAGATGACCTCCAAAGTCATTTCCAACTTTATTGTTGTTGTTGTTGTTTTTATTTATTGGCAGGAAATCAAATTTTATCTTTATTTTTGAGGGGTGCTTTCTGAAAGGACATGGTGATAAGGTCATCAGAATGCACAAGAGGGTCATTTTCAGCCCAGTTTTAATATTTTTTGTGGAGGGGAAAGAATGGAGGATTAATATTCTGCAGAAGAAAAAAAACAGTCAATCCATCATAAGAAGGGGAGGGATGCAGATTTGAGGGCAGCTGTCCAATTATTAAGCAAAGGCACCTGAATGAGATCCCAACATATTTAAAAATCATTGTTTTGACTGCCTTGACCCAAATCAAGGAGTGGAGATTTTTGTACACAGCTTTAAAATCAGAGATACACATTCTAGGGCTTCTGGTCATGTGCTACTTCTCAAACACTCCAAAAGTTATTATTAAATTAGAATTCAGAATAACAAAATTATGAAACTGGAATGCAGTGGGATCACATTCATTAGAATTAATTCAATGTAAATTAAATTAAGCCAAAATTAGCTCCCTTTTTTTTTCTTCGCTCAGCTTAGTTATTTTGGGAAATGGGTCCTTGTCCAGAAAAAGTTACACACATCTGTCTGAAGTGATTTGTGACCAGATTTCCCTGTCCTGGTTGAGTCAGACTTTAAGATCAGCTAGGAAGCTCTCAGACTAGCCTCCTAAATTGTGTCGTTCAGTATTTGAGTCCCCAAGCAGGAGAAAATAATAATAATAATAATAATAATAATAATAATAATAATAATAATAATAATAATAATAATAATAATAATAATAATAATGATGATGATGATGATGATGATGATGATGATGTTGGAAGGGACCTATACATTTGGTTTTTCTTGCCTAAATGTAGAACCTTACTTTTTTCACCACTGAATTTCATTTTGTTAGATAGCAACCAATGTTCAAGTCTGCCCAGATCCTTCTGTATCTTAAGCCTGTCTTCTAAAGTATTGGCTATTCCTGCCAGCTTGGTGTCATCTGCAAATTTGATTAGTTCCCCATCTATCCCCTCGTCCAAATCATTGATGAAGATGTTGAAGAGCACTGGGCCCAGAACAGAGCCCTGGGGCACCCCACTACACACTTCCATCCATGTAGATGTGGTTCCATTGAGGACCACACGCTGAGTAAGGCCGGTCAGCCAGCTACAAATCTATCTGGTGGTGATGCTGTCTTACCCACAGTTTTCTATCTTATCAAGTAGAAGGTTGTGATCTACTTTAACCCTCCCAAATTGTTGAATTTCCAACAAGTGAACTCAAATCTCTTCACTTGATTTTTTGGAATGCAATTTCGGCCTACTACGCGATGGTATGTGGAAATGATTTGAGTGTCGAGAAGAAGAGATGCTGCCTAGGGAAGAATCAGACAAGAGAGGGAGAAACCTACAGTTGCATGACAGACGGAGAATGAAACTTAGGAAGGATGCATCCTACTTTTTACATCAGGCTGTCAACAGAAATAGCAGGAGATTTGGACTTTCAGACTTAAAGGATTCTGTCAATGTAGCCTTATAATAAAATAGAATTGCCTTATCTGGCCATGTTTCCTGGCTGGTTTAATTGGAGGGCTGGCAGCTTGGGACTTGTACAGATGGGAAATTATGCTGTAGTTATGCATATTAACTTTGTGAAGTAATGATTTTGTAGTGTTATTGAGGAACATACCATTTTCACTTTGATAGGAAGCCTGTCAAATAAGTGAACTGACCAGTAGAGCAAAGCTTGTTTTCTGAATTTACAGCTATTCTATATAAATGCACTCTATCTGGACTTATTAACTCCATGTTACAGCTTTTTGTGTGCTTTTTACAAATGGTTTTAGAAACCTGCAGTGCTTTATGCAGTTTTCTAGGCTATCCAGAAAACCTTGGCTATTGAAAATGAGAATAGCAGTACAGGAGTTTTTTTAAATCAATAACGGGCATTTCATAAATTCTAAGGAAGGAAAATAAGCAGCAGTGCTTCAATGCAGGTCAATAACTCATCAAATTTGCAGACGACAACAAACTGGCAGGAATAGACAACACTCCAGAAGAGAGGCTAAAGATACAGAATGATTTTGACAGACTTGAACTTTGGGTGCTATCTAACAAAATGAAATTCAATGGTAAAAAAAAGTAAGGTTCTACATTTAGGTAAGAAAAATCAAATGCACAGGTACAGTATAGGTGGTACCTTGCTCAATAGTAGTAACTGTGAGAGGGATCTCGGAGTCCTAGTGGACAATCACTTAAATATGAGCCAGCAGTGTGCTGCAGCTGCCAAAAAGGCCATCACAGTGCTAGGCTGCATTAACAGAGGAATAGAGTCAAGATCACATGAAGTGGTAATACCACTTTATAGTGCCTTGGTAAAGCCACACTTGGAATACTGCATCCAGTTTTGGTCACCACAATGTAAAATACCGTATTTTCAGGCGTATAAGATGACTGGGTGTATAAGACGACCCCCTACATTTCCTGTTAAATTATAGGGTTTGGGCTATACTCGCCGTATAAGACTACCCCTCTTCCAACGCACACCAAACAAAAATTAAAAAACATCAGATTTGATTTTAATATGGTAATTTTAATTCAAATGCTTATGACATGCAGGTACTTAGTAGGAAAACTGTCACTTATAAACATAAGGCTGTTTGTCATCAAACATGTAAACATAAAACAGTGCAAGTGGATTAAACATAATAATAATAATAATAATAATAATAATAATAATAATAATAATAATAATAATAATAATAATAATAATAATAATAATAATGTTGGAAGGGACCTTGGAGGTCATCTAGTCCAACCCCCTGCTAAGGCAGGAAACCCTATACCATTTCAGGCAAATGGCAGTCCAGTCTCTTCTTAAAAACTTCCAGTGTTGGAGCATTCATCACTTCTGGAGGCAGGTTGTTCCACTGGTTAATTGTTCTAACTGTCAGGAAGTTTCTCCTTAGTTCTAGGTTGCTTCTCTCCTTGACTAGTTTCCATCCATTGCTTCTTGTCCTGCTTTCAGGTGCTTTGGAGAATAGCTTGGCTCCCTCTTCTTTGTGGCAGCCCCTGAGATATTGGATCACTGCTATCATGTCACCCCTCAACCTTCTCTTCATTAAACTACACATACCCAATTCCAGCAACCATTTCCTATTTTCCTAATTCACTTTTTCACTTTTCCTAATTCACTCTAAAGCTTTCCCTGTGCAGAGCCTTAAGTAACACCAGCTGCCTGCAATTAGTGCAGGTTTACATCCCACCAGGCTCAAGGTTGACTCAGCCTTCCATCCTTCCGAGGTAGGTAAAATGAGGACCCAGATTGTTGGGAGCAATAAGCTGACTTTGTAATAATGCTGCTTGTGGGGGGGTGTGAAAGCTCTAATAAGCAGGCATATACATAGAATGAAGGCTGTTGCTAAGCACATTGATTTGTGCTTTAAATTTTAAGCCGCCCTGAGTTTTCGGAGAAGGGCGGGATATAAATGGGATTTTTTTAAAAAAGACCAAATGGGAGATCCGCTCCAGGTTTTCCAGCCAGCCCGCCCAGTTCCTGAGTCAAATGTGTCCTTAGAGCTAAGCAGCTTCTCTGGCTGCGGCATTCCCCACCTGCCTTTCAAGTTGGGATAGACTACAGCTGCTCTTCAACTTTAGAAGGAAAGACGCCCAGACCCCTGCCTGTAAAAAATCACAGACTGCAGCTTCTTCTCAAATTGGTCCCGCTTTCCCTGCACAGAGTAAATGGAAGATCCGCTCCAGGTTTTCCAGCCAGCCCTGTCCCTAAATTTTCAGCACCCAGCGTATAAGACGACCCCTGACTTTTGAGAAGATTTTCATGGGTTAAAAAGTCATCTTATACACCGGAAACTACGGTAATATGTTGAGACTCTAGAAAGAGTACAGAGAAGAGCAACAAAGATGAGCAGGGGAGTGGAGGCTAAAACATGTAAAAATGGTTGCTGGAATTGGGTATATCTAGTTTAATGAAGAGAAGAACTAGGGGTGACATGATAGCAGTGTTCCAATATCTCAGGGGTTGTCACAAAGAAGAGGGAGTCAAGGTATTCTCCAAAGCACCTGAAGGTAAGACAAGAAGCAATGGATGGAAACTAAGCAAAGAGAGAAGCAACCTAGAACTAAGGAGAAATTTCCTGACATTTAGAGCAATTAATCAGTGGAACAACTTGCCTCCAGAAACTGTGAATGCTCCAACACTGGAAGTTTTGAAGAAGAGATTGGACAATCATTTGTCTGAAATGGTATAGGGTTTCCTGCCTAAGCAGGGGGTTGGACTAGAAGACTTCCAAGGTCCCCTCCAACTCTATTATTCTCTGCTCCAGAGATGAAGACTTTCTGGGTCAGGAGACCAAGTGAAGGGGGGCCTTGAAGGGAGAAATTGACAGATCCTTCTTCCCCCACCTTCCCCATCAAATTTGGAACTACCCCATTCCATTATTTTGTTGATGAGTAAAGTCCAGAGACTGTTGACAAAACTTTTTAATGTTCCATGGGCTTGGAAAAAAATTAAATGGAGATTATTATGGAGCTTATTTGGGCAACTTGTTCTTTTCCTTCTATGGACTAGTAAACATTTCACATGTACTGTAAGGGCTGTGATGGAACCTGAGAGAGCCAATTTTGGAATTTTCCCTAATGCAGGGATAGGCAGTTCAATTTTCCCAATTGGTCACATGAGAAACTGAAAATATGGTACAGGGCTAATAACAATGGCATTTAGGCTTATATACCACCCCATGGAGCTTTATGGCAGTCTCTGGGTAGTTTACAATTATTTGGATATTGCCCCCCAACCATCTGGGTCCTCATTGTACCAACCTCAGAAGAATGGAAAGCTGAGTCAACTTTGAGCCAGTCAGGATTGAACTCCAGGTTGTAGGCAGCATTTGCCTGCAACACTGGATTCTAACCACTGCGCCACCAGGACTCCTCACTATGTGAGGGCTGTGAAGGTGCAACATGTCCAAAGAAAAGAAGAATTAGGGGAGACATGATAGCAGTATTCCAGTATCTGAAAGGCTGCCACAAAGAAGAGGGGGTCACATTATTCACCAAAGCACCAGAGGGCAGGACAAGAAACAATGGTTGGAAACTGATCAAAGAGAGAAGCAACCTGGAATTAAGGAGGAACTTCCTAACAGTGAGAACAATTGGAACAGCTTGCCATCAGAAATCGTGGGCACTCCATCACTGGAGGTTTTTAAGAAGAGGGTAGACAATCACTTGTCTGAGATGGTATAGGTTCAACTGCTTAAGTGGGGGGCTGGACTAGAAGACCTCTAAGGTCCTTTCCAGCATTATTCTATATGTAAATTGGGAGAAAAAAATAGCAGTTGCCTTTCAAAATAAAAGCAACCCATGTGGACAGGGATAGCCAAATGGCCAGAAAGACCCAGGGACCATAAATTGACCAGTTCTGCCCTAATGCCTAGTTAATGAGACCCAACAAGAAACCTATCCTGACTCATCCTGGCCAGTGCTGTTTATCTGTTCCTTTCACAACCACGGCAATGATCAAATCCTCAAAGGGGAAAAAAATACGATATAATAAAACTTGTTACCACTTGTTCTAATGAAAATGTATCGTATTGATAGCAATCAATGGCATCCAGCTCACTGTGAAAACATGGCTTGCTGTCTCCACTCAGTTCCCTTCAGTCAACAAGGTTGAAGTTTTGCAGGCTGGATCGATGCACCATTCATTAGGGGAAGTGAACCTGTAAGAATAAGTATTCACTTCTCTCTGTCAAGATCAAACACAGCCTCTACAGTAGTGTTGAAACTGGAGATTTTAAATGATCTTGAAATTGCTCACTCTTTAGAGAAAGTTTCAGCCCTGGAGGTTAACTTTCTTGTAACCATCTCAGACAAAGACCTGGGTGGGAAAGAGAGAATAAAGATACCTTTTATTTCCCAAGCTCTGCTCTGTTGACTCCAAAGTAGATTGCATTAAAGTCAGCCGTGTTTGTTCTGGAATTAATGGCCAAGGAGTTGCAGCTTCAGAACCTTTGGGTGCGTGATAGATCCAGGAGTTTTGAGGATTTCCGAAACAGATTTAATTTACAATAGAATTAGAATAAAATGCTGGATCTATTTCTTAGCAATCTACAAAATTCTGCAATCATTTTTTTCCTTGTCCTTACCCTCCATTTTATAATTGCTGTTTTGCAATTGTTAAGCCAAATTTAATTTAATTTAATTTAATTTAATAATATTTATATACCGCCCTTCTCCCTGAGGACTCAGGGCGGTTCACAGGGCAGAATAAAATACAAATACAAACGTTAAAACAGGATTAAATAATTGCCCATATTAAAACAGTTGGAATAAAATTCTAAAACACCAAGTTAAAATTAAAGCACAAAATTAAAAAAAAAAACCCCACCAATCCCCATCAGGCTAGGCCGGCTTGAACAAACAGAAACGTCTTGAGATCGCGACGAAAGGAGCGAAGATCGGGCGCCATCCGGAGCTCTACCGGTAGCTGGTTCCACAGCTCCGGAGCGCCCACAGAGAAGGATCTCCCCCTGGGGGCCACCAATCGACATTCTCTGATCGGTGGCACCCTGAGGAGGCCCTCTCTGTGGGAACGCACAGGGCGCAGGGAGCTTGATGGGTTTAAATGGGTTTAAATGAATGTCAGTAGCATTCTGACACTGCTTGTTCTAATAGAGAGCTTATTAACATTCACCATTTTTTTCCCTTTCTTTCAATCTGGAAGTCATTGTTTAACATGCACTCTGGTTTATTATTATTGGAGAGGTTTTCCTATTTTTGCTTTGTTTCTTGGCATAGGTTAGTTTTCTTTGCAGGTTAAAAGCACTCTACACAATTTTATATCTTAAACTATTCAAAAGAAGTGAACTTTGCCATATGGCACTGAGATCAGGCAAATACAAATTTTGCAGCTGGAATCACACACTTTGCATTGGGTGGGAGGCTTAATCCTTCATCAATGCATAATATTGGGTCAAAATATGTTTTGCAATAACCCGGGTGTTTTTTTTGTTCCCTTATGAAAGAGGCTTTGGTTTCTTTATTTTGAAGGTGCTTGTCAATGCTTTTGAACTTCTGGTGTTTTTGGAGCTTTCTTTAGTGTTGAAGATGCTGGTATTACTGATTTCAATTACACGTGTTCCATCAGCTGGAAGCCTCCCTGACACCCTAATACATCCTAATACTAAAAATAAATAATAATTAAAAATCCCATTGGAAAGTGTTTTCTAATTATGTCTTTGCTTAGATTTCAGTGCCAATGGAGGAAAACAGGGAGGATGAAGTCCTTTGGAAAATCTTATGTACAATGTAAGACAGGGCTATTACTGATAAACATATACATTCTCTTCTTCTGCATTTGGGAGCCATCCTGGCTATTCCTTTGAGTAGGAGTCTAAATATTGTTTTGCCATAAAGCAGAAGTTCACTGAAGACACTAGCTGAAGATCTAACTGTATAGATAGGCACTAAGGCACATGTGGTCTGCCCCCCCATTAAGTAACTCGAGCTTTGAAATGCATTTAAGACGAAACCAGAGCTTTGAACTATGGTGAGGAAGAGGCTAAAAAAATCATTGCAAAGGATAAACTACAGGGATAATGTCATCAAAGCACTCCGTCTTGGTTAACAGTCTTCCAAAATATTATTTCAGACTAATTTAATCTTCAAAGGCAGGCCTGCTTAATGGATATCCTTAAGTTCTGAAACACATGCCAGTTGGTGTGCACCAACACACCAAAACGTCTTCCCCCACTGCAAGTTGCTGATTGGAACAGCAGGAAGATGTTTATCAGTGCACAGATTTCTCTGATCAAAAGGGCAGTGTAAAATTTTCAAATGCAGTGATAAATAAAATGGCCTTTGCAAAGCATTTGTTCGTTTACACAATTTATCATCTGTTTTTTCCCCCTCATAATCACATTAATCCTAAAGCAGGGATACAAAATTGCATTAAAATCTTAAAATAATAGGGTCCCAGCACTTTATAACTAGGGCCAAAGCAAATGAAGTTAGGAGAGAACTGATTCAATTAAAAGTTGTGAGGTTGCATAATTTGAATCCATCTTAATGAAACACACTTGCGTGGAAAGCACTTTCTCTAGAACTACTATATAGCAAATTCTGAGACATGGTTAAGAGACCATCTCTGTCTGGAGTTTGGAAGACTCGTCCATTTGAGAAAAGCAACCCTTCAAGAGAAATAGGAGGACTCTGCTCTGTGAGTTAGTAGTCAGATAGTATAATGCAGGGATATCAAACTGCCGGCCTGTGGACCGGATGCATCATAGCAAAACCATGTCCACCCCATTACCATCAATGGCAGAAAAAGTTGTGATGTGTCACGACACATCACGTGATGTTGTGAGTTTGACACCCCTGGTATAATGTAATAGTATTTTAATGTCTTCTACAAGAAGGGTCATTAGTTATCATGTGAAGATACCCAGAAAATGAGTGTTTATAGAAAAGGCATGGAATATTCTGTGTTCATAATGTTATCTTTCAACATCCTCTAAAGTCATCACTATTACGAGGAGGATGAGATGAGGTGGAAATGTTTGTTAGACTTCCAACTCATTTGCTAAGCAGGATTGTCTCCATGCCATGACATTTGTCCACCCATCCATCCATTTATCTATCCATTTATGCATCCATCTATCCATCCATCCGTACATCCGTACGTACGTACATACATACATATGTACATACATGCATGAACTTTAAGATGAGAATAGATAGTCTTCTTTTGGCCAATTATTAAATGTACCATGTTAGGAAGGGCAAGGAATGTGATGGATGATGTAATGCTTCAAAGGCAGGCTGTCACCTTGCAAGGGAGGCTATTATCTTTTTCTCTGGTTCTAAAGTAAAGTTTTGAGGGAGGTTGTTTCACTAGGTGTGCTAGTTATAACCTTACCTGCCCCAGGATGCCCTGGTGATCTAAATCATGCTTTATTTATCATTCATTTGGGCTACAGTCTATGTGGGACTTAAAGGTAATAATAATAACAATAACAATAACAATAACAATAACAAGAAGAAGAAGAAGAAGAAGAAGAAGAAGAAGAAGAAGAAGAAGAAGAAGAAGAAGAAGAAGAAGAAGAAGAAGAAGAAGAAGAAGAAGAAGTTGGAAGGGACCTTGGAGGTCATCTAGTCCAACCCCCTGCTCAGGCAGGAAACCCTATACCATTTCAGGCAAATGGCTGTCCAGTTTCTTCTTAAAAACTTCCAGTGTTGGAGCATTCACCACTTCTGGAGGCAGGTTGTCCCACTGGTTAATTGTTCTAACTGTCAGGAAGTTTCTCCTTAGTTCTAGGTTGCTTCTCTCCTTGATGAGTTTCCATCTGTTGCTTCTTGTCCTGCCTTCGGGCGCTTTGGAGAATAGCTTGACTCCCTCTTCTTTGTGGCAGCCCCTGAGATATTGGAAGACTGCTATCATGTCCCCCCTCGTCCTTCTCTTCATTAAACTAGACATATCCAATTCCAGCAGCCGTTCCTTATATGTTTTAGTCTCCAGTCCCCTAATCATCTTTGTTGCTACTCTTAGAAATGTTTTGCAATTGGTACAAAATATGGTACCCAGATTGTCAGTGGAACAACAATAAGGATAGGAGTCCTTGCAGCTGTTTTGCTCTGGATTTTGGCCTGAGCTTCCAGTGGATTATTGGGGCATCCAGCATAAGAATTTGCTATTATGTGATTATGGGTTGATTATTTTATTTTATACTATTGTTTGCCTACGTTATAACTGTATTGTTAAATTGTATACCGAACAGTATTGTTCTTTTGCATGTTATCACATTACTTTAATTGCTTCTTATTATTCATTTAATTTTTGTTTGTTGCTGACAATCTTTCAGGAGTGAGGCAAGGTTGTGTGTTTGTACAAAATGCTTTACTTGATGGTAAAGCTCCTAGAGGTTTCATTTTTCCCAACATGAGAAAATTGGTTACTTTAGTATTTCTTATGTGTGCGGTTTAGCATTCTGTGCACACACCCAGGCCATTTGGTTAGTTCAATGTCCTTTGCGGACCTAGAAAAGTAATCACTTTAGCAACCAAAATCAACCCTATTTTGCAAACACCAGCTGAAAATGTCGAGTGGCTTCCTTTCTAAGACATCTCAGGGACCCGGGTGAGTGATGGCATTCCAAAACCAATAATAAGTCAGAAAGTGGAATATACTATAAATATGACTGCCGGTAATAAAAAGAAAACAAATAAAAGTACTGTGCTTGTCCTGTTAAAAAGGTTGACATTTTCTATTTAATCTCTGAAAAGTTCCAAAATCTTTTGTAAAATACAATGCAATGCTATTTATTTATTTTATTTTATTTTATTTGCATTTGGAATTGCAGTAAATCACAAATCCTCTACGTCATTGGTTACCAACCTTTCTGGCTATGGAGACTGGCAGCGGGGGTGGCATTGGGGAGGGGATAATTTCACTGAATCCATTTTACCAATGGTGTCAGAACCCATTCCTTTCCTTGGGGGGGGTGCAGAATCTATTTCAATTCTTTCTTTCTGAGGGTTCTGCCATTCTCCTGAGGGGGAGGGGGGAAGGCTCTGTGGTATGCTTTCTGCTTTGCTACAGTGTATCTTTTCCGCTGTTTCTACATACTTGCTCTTTGAACTGTCTCTCCCTTGATGTCAGCCTGGGGTGAGAAAGGAATGTGCCTCCGGCCATCTGGCTTATCTCTCGCTGCGGAAGAGAAAGTGCAAAGACCCAACAACATCTTCACAAGCATGGGAACGGACCCCGTTACCAGCTCCATTCCCACAGTGGACTAAACACCTGGGCATTGGCCCATTCAAACTGACTGGATGAATTGTTTGCTTGGGACTTTTTTAACCTATTGATCTGAGTGGGAAACCCTCAGATCCTGCCTTCTATGCCTGCTATCAGCTTCTCCTAATAAAAGTTCCTTTTCAAATGAAACTGTTCCAAGAGTCCTGCTTTCTTGGGATGAGGTTTTGAAGTGGGCCCTGACAAATGGGCATTTTAACTAGTAACTATAAATAAACACTGAAAACTGGCAAAAAGTGCTGAACATCACAGGCATGTGACTGTGGGACATTGCAAATAGCTGTAAGTGTATATGGACTATAGAATTATAGAAATTAATTGTTATTTATTGTTTTTTAAACACTAACCCAGACAACACAAATATTAAGGTGTATGTTAAAATTAATAAAATGTATTTTTTAAAGCGTGAGCCATTGGATCATGACCATGGGGAAGGGGTGGGGCTATCAGAATTGAGGAAACAGATCGTAAGTACCTTTTGTGGGGTCCATCATAACTTCATACTGTGCTAAACAGCCAGTTGCTAAGTGAGGACCCTTACTCACCTGGCTCATACAGGGTGCGCCACTTGGGAGCTTGCACAGCACACACAAGCAACATGGATGCTCCAGCCAGCAAATTGTGCAGCCAATCAGTTGAACAGGAAGGTTGACCCATCCTTTTATCCCACTTCCTGCCTGCACAAAAAGACTTGGTTTGGCTCGTTGTATTTTTTAATAGGCAGTCCTTGTCTTACAACCATTTGTTTAGTGACTATTCAAAGTTACAGTGGTACAGAAAAAGCAATTTATGACAATTTTTCACACCTGCAACCCTTGCAGAATCCCCATGGTCATATGATCAGAATTCAGACGCTTGGCAACTGACATGTATTTATGACGGTTGCAGTGTCCTGTGATTATGTAATCACCCTTTGCAACCTTCTGACAAGCAGTCACTGGGGAAGCCAGATTCACTTAACTACCATGTTACTAACTTAACAACAGCAGTGATTCACTTAACTATTGTGGCAAGAAAGGTTGCAAAATGGGGCAAAACTCAGTTAACCACTGTCTTAGTGAGCAAACAGAAATTTTGTGCTCAATTGTCATTATAAGTCGAGGGCTACCTGTGCTGCAGTATGCATACCCTGGTCACAGCTACTTTTTTTAAAAAAAAATGCCTCCGAAGAGTTAAGACTTCTTCTTTCAAATTATTTTGGCTCCAGGTATGATAAATTAAGCCAGATTTTTTTTCTTGCAAGACATGCATTATAAAACACATTACTTAGTTTTCTGGGACATGATATGAGACTGATTAATATATCTGAAAAAAAGTCTTATTGGTGCTGAATAATATAACAGAGAGGGCATTTTTTTAAAAAAAGACAAACATTTGACCTCCTATATTCCGTACAGTGTTTGGATTTAGCATTGGTGTTAAAGCAGATATACTGGCTTGTTCAACAAATCAGATTAAAACAAATCTGACTAATACCTAGAATAGACCTACCAAGTCAGTTTCATCTCTTTTGTGGGGAGGTTGCCTCTGAGTCAGTACAGACTTCCAGTGACTCCTAGATAAGTCCTTGCCATTTTCCTAGCAAGGCTTTTCAGAAGTGATTTGCCATTGCTTCCTTCCTTAAGACTGAGAGAGAATGACTGGCCCAAGGTCACCCAGTGCCTTTGTGCCAAAGACGGGACTAGAACTCAGTGTCTCTTGATTTATAGCCTGATGCCTTAACCATTAGATCAAACCATCTCTCTTACAATATTATTGATAGTAATTATAACTAGCTTGCTAAATTTTCAAGGTGGAATCTTTCAAACTGTTTTGGTGGATTGACTTCTTTCCTGGGATTGAATCCAGGGCAATCTGCATATAAACAGATGCTTTGTCTCTAAACTTCAGCCCCATTTAAGTTTAAGTTTAAGTTTTATTAAATTTTTATACCGCCCTTCTCCCGAAGGACTCAGGGCGGTGAACAGGGCATATCATAAAACTACAAAAATACAAAAGTTAAAAAAAGAATTAAATTATTGCCCACAGTAAAAACAATAGAAAATATATATAAATATTAAAACCCTAAGTAACTCCCCATCAGGCCAGGCCAGCTTGTTCAAATAAATGGGTCTTTAACCCGCGCCGGAAGGAGCGGAGATCCGGTGCCATCCGGAGCTCAACTGGCAGCTGATTCCACAAAGCCGGAGCGCCCACAGAGAAGGCCCTCCCTCTGGGGGCCACCAGCCGACATTCTCTGACTGGAGGCACCCTGAGGAGGCCCTCTCTGTGGGAACGCACAGGGCGGAGGGGAGTCGACGCCGGCAGCAGGTCCCCGAGGTATTCCGGACCCATGCCATGTAAGGACTTAAAAACCATCACTAAGACCTTGAACCTTTAAAGTGTCACTCCTTTTTTTCCTCAGGTTATAAAATATACATATTAGGTAAGTCAGAAAGTAACCATAGTGCAGAAGACAATATATAACAGCTCAGGACTGAATTATTGGGTTCTTGATGATAACTGTAGATAATACTAGATAACATCTTGATGATAATACTCGATAACATCACTAATGAAATGTCTGCAGGAAGTGAAGCAGCCTCAGAGAACACCAACACATGATAAAGTAAACACCTTCCCATCAATTTAGACTTAGGGTGAATTGTATTGACGTGTCCTTGTAGTATTTTTAACAATATGTTATATGCTATTTATATATTCATCAAATTTAGGTACCACCCATCTCACTCTCAGAGTGTCTCTGAGTGTTTTTGTTTTTTTTGCCTTCTTCTGAGATGTTAATGATTTTCCAGGCTAGCCTATAATCTTGAACTTCCATTCAACCTCCCGCAGATTCAACCATGCTTAGCTTTCTAGATCCAGGCGGTCACTGAGCTAACCTGATCCTAAACCCTCCCTATTTTTTTTTTCATTTGCAGAAAATACAAGACACAAAGCCAATATTTTTGAGACTCTTTCTGGGTCAGGCAAAATAATTTCCCCCAGTCTTAAATAAGATTTTCAAATATGGTAAATTCAAGATGATAGCTTAGAAAGTTGATAAAGAATCATTTGCCTTTTAATAATTTTGGTCCAACAGCTTCAATCAAGGGACATGGATATCAAAGATGCAGTTTTGGGAGGTGATTAAAAAAACAGAGCCAATATTAAAGCAGTAATAAAACAAAAGATGCCCCGGGGAGTTAAAGGTTTTTAAACAAGCCTGTCAAAAAAGTGTAATAATGTTGTCAGATCAATTTGCTACCCAGTGCAGGTTTAATGTGATAAAGCTTCAGAGTGGAAGTTCTTAGCAGATTATGTTTTCAAAACTGCCAGTCAGGAGCTACACTTATAAGTAAGAAATTACAAGATACCAACCACAGAACTAAAGATGCGGCAATACTCCACCGTGTTTGATTTTCAGGAGACCCCATATCTTATTTTCCTTGGAGAACACAAGTACTCGGAACCACCCAAAATCAATCAGGTTTAATTTCTATTGGGGGGTGGGGAAGGACTTTGTGGAAATTGTGGCTCATAATGAAAAATTACATAAGGCTGGATTGGAGCTTAGTATACCAAAACAAAATTTATAGGGTCCTTGGTGCTCTCTGAGCTTGATTGTTTTCTTGCAGACATTTCATTACCCAAACTAGGTAATATCATCAGTGCTAGAGTAGACTCGCACTGATGATGTTACCTAGTTTGGGTAAGGAAACATCTGAAAGAAAGCAATGAAGTTCAGAGAGCACCAAGGACCCTTCATTTTAACCCTGAGCTACAAATATTCTCCTTTATTGGAACAAAATTTGTGCGCATAAAGCATATCCGTGGTTTTTCATTCATTCTATTTTTCGGACATCCATGAAAATACCTTCTAGCTTCCTTCTGTTCTGCTAGTCTAGATAGTTTGCGGTTCATAACTTTGGTCAGTTAGGGAGGGATGATTTATTAAAGGATACACTCGCAAACTTTCAGTGGACATTTATTTTTATTTATTTTTTTATTTATTTAGATTTATATACCGCCCTTTCCCGAAGGACTCAGGGCGGTTTACAGGATATTTAAAAGAAAATAAATACAAAAGTTAAAACAAATTAAAAAAGATTAAATGAAACCCTGAGAAAAAATAAAAACCCAGTTAAAATTAAAAATTAAAAAATTCTCAGCCTGGGCCAGAGAGCTCGAAGAGCCAGGTCTTCAGGTCCCGGCAGAATGAACGGAGGTCGGGGGCAGTCCTAAGCTCCGCGAGCAGCTGGTTCCAAAGGGCAGGCGCGCCCACTGAGAAGGCCCTACCCCTGGGTGTTACCCGCCGGCAATCTTTAACCGGCGGCACCCTGAGAAGACCCTCCCTGTGGGAGCGCACTGGACGAAGGGAGCTTGATGCTGGCAGCAGGTGTTCCCTCAAATATCCCGGACCCTCGCCATTTAGGATTCAAGAGTTCAGGATCTTCTGCAGTAGAAAAATGCTCAGGGGAAGATACAGCTCACAGAAAATCTCTGTTTACCAATAGAAGAGAATATATGTAGTTCAGAATTGAACTGTGGGGTCCTTAGTGCTCTCTGAGCTTAGGTCATTTTCTTGCAGACATTTTATTATCCAATTAGCACCGATGATGTTATCTAGTTGGATAATGAAATATCTGCAAGAAAACAACCAACTTCAGAGATCACCAAGGACCCCACAGTCTCTATTTAGTTATAAAAGCTTTATTAAATGCAATTCCATGAACACAGACTTGCATCACTACAATAGTGGCCAAGTGGTGCTTCAGGAATGGGGAACACAGGATCATCAACAAAGTTTGATGGCAGTTTATCCAAACAGAAGTACAGCTTTGCCTTTTATCCTTTCAAGACCATGTGATGTAATAGTACCTCTTTACATTGCACCAATGAGACCATACTTGGAATACTGCATCAAAATAATAATAATAATAATAATAATAATAATAATAATAATAATAATAATAATAATAATAATGATGATGATGATGATGATGATGATGATGATGATGATGGTGATGATGATGGTGGAAGGGACCTTGGATGACCATGGTATCTTGCTGCGGCGTCTCAGGGGACTGGGAGTGGGAGGCACAGTTTTACAGTGGTTCTCCTCCTATCTCCAGGGACGTTCGCAGTCGGTGTTGGCAGGGGGGCAGAGGTCGACCGCGAGGTCTCTCATTTGTGGAGTTCCTCAGGGGTCGGTCCTCTCGCCTCTCCTGTTCAACATCTACATGAAACCGCTGGGTGAGATCATTCGTGGTTTTGGAGTTGGGTATCATCAGTACGCTGATGATACCCAACTTTTCTTTTCGACCCCAAACCACCCCAGTGATGCCCTCAACGTGATGTCCCGTTGCCTGGAGGCGGTTCGGGTCTGGATGGGGAGGAACAGACTTCAACTCAACCCCGACAAGACTGAGTGGCTTTGCATACCTTCATCCCGGGTCTATTCGGACATTCCACCTCTGGCTATGGGGGGTGAACTATTACCCCCCGTAGATAGGGCTCGCAACTTGGGAGTCCTCCTAGATTCACGGCTCACTCTGGAAGACCATATAGGAGCTGTGACTAGGGGGGCCTTCGCCCAGGTTCGCCTGGTGCGCCAGTTGCGGCCCTATCTTAGCCGGGATGATTTGTGCACGGTCACTCATGCGCTCGTGTCCTCTCGTCTGGACTACTGCAATGCTCTCTACATGGGGCTGCCCTTGAGGACCACCCGGAGGCTCCAACTGGTACAGAATGCAGCCGCGAGAGTTGTGTTGGGAGTCTCCCGATACTCCCACGTTACACCTCTGCTCCGTGAGCTGCATTGGTTGCCAGTTGTCTTCCGGGTGAGATTCAAGGTACTGGTAACGGTGTTTAAAGCCCTCCATGGCATGGGGCCGGAGTACCTTAGGGAACATCTGCTGCCGGCATCAAGCTCCCTGCGCCCTGTGCGTTCCCACAGAGAGGGCCTCCTCAGGGTGCCACCGATCAGAGAATGTCGATTGGTGGCCCCCAGGGGGAGATCCTTCTCTGTGGGCGCTCCGGAGCTGTGGAATCAGCTACCGGTAGAGCTCCGGATGGCGCCCGATCTTCGCTCCTTTCGTCGCGATCTCAAGACGTTTTTGTTTGTACAAGCTGGCCTAGCCTGATGGGGATCGGTGGGGTTGTTTTATCTTTGGTCTCTTAATTTTATCTTGGGGTTTTTAAAATTGTACTTCTATTGTTTTAACTAGGGCAACTGTTTAATCTTTTTTTAATGTTTGTATTTGGTATTTTATTCTGCCCTGTGAACCGCCCTGAGTCCTCAGGGAGAAGGGCGGTATATAAATGTTATTAAATTAAAATTAAATTAAATATAGTCCAATCCCCTGCTCATGCAGGAAACTTTACACCATTTCAGACAAATGGCTGTCCAGTCTCTTCTTAAAAACTACACCTACAATTTATGGAGGCTAGTTGTTCCACTGATTAATTGTTCTCACTGTCAGGAAATTTCTCCTTAGTTCTATGTTGTTTCTCTCCTTGGTTAGTTTCCATCTGTTGCTTCTTGTGCTATCTTCAGATGCTTTGCAGAATAGCTTGACTCCCTCTTCCTTGTGGCAACCCCTGAGATATTGGAACACTGCTATCATGTCACCCCTCGCCCTTCTCTTCATTAAACTAGACATACCCAATTCCAGCAACTGTTCCTTATATGTTTTAGCCTCCAGTCCCCTGATCATCTTTGTTGCTCTTCTCTGTATTCTTTCTAGAGTCTCAACATCTTTTTTACATCGTGGTGACCAAAACTGGGTGTGGTATTCCAAGTGTGGCCTTACCAAGGCATTGTAAAGTGGTAGTAACACTTCCCGTGATCTTGATTCTATCCCTCTGTTAATGCAGCCTAATGTTGAGTGCCTAGAAAGAGCACAGAGGAAAGCTTTTGTGAGCTGCAACTCAGCTCATCAGACACATTGCAAAATTACTAATAGATCTCTCCTCATCGACTAACTGGAATGAAATGAACCTATTATCTTCTCGGTTGGCTTATGAGCTTCTCAAATAAACCTCAAGATGGCCACTGTGTAGTTGATACCTAAGAAAAGAAAAGAAAAAAAAAAACCACCAGATATTTTAAAGCCTGTGCTGAAACAACAATGATCTTGACACCTAGAATTCCAAAGGAAATACTGCAATTTGAGAAAATGCTGATTCTTATAATCTAAGAACCAGTCTACCTGTTTGATTTAAACTAGATTTTAGGGGGTTTTTCCCCCCAATTTGCTATTTCCTATTTTCTTAACAAGAAAAGACAGTTTTATGAAGAAGTCTTATTTTCCCTGTTTACTCAATATATCCACTCTACAGAAGCATTTTGTCTGCTCATCATCTTAAGTGATGCTGAAGAATTTCCTTTACCCTCTAAGTCAATGCATGGGAAGACCAGTAGATGAATTGGTATTGAACAGAGGTTTCCAGGTTCTACAAAAAATAGAGTCCTTAAAAAAAAGGAGAAGCAATAAATGGAAAACAGAGCAGCTTCTATTGATTGTGTGATGTTTCCTTCCCTCCTTAACTCAATTCTCCTGGACAGCTCTGTTCTTCCACCTGAAGCATTTGACAATGAAAGCTGAAAGAGTTTTGCACCATCTACCATGTACCAATAGTGTCAGAATCCATTTATATCACATTTCATAAATGTATAGGTAGAACATTGTGCTTATTCTGGGGAATTCTGCCATCTCTCCGAGGGGGGGGAGAGGATGGTTACTTAGATTGAAATAGGCAATCTTCAAACAACAGGGAAACGTTTGATCTGGGGGAGGGAGGGGGAGAGACGGATCTGGATCGCATCTTCATTTACAACTGAAAAGGAAGAAGCAATAACAATAAAAACAAGGAGAGTTCCCTTTCCCACGGAAGGGCCTGACACCTAAGTAAATGATGGGAGCCTGACCAAATGGATGAGGGGAGGGGGCTGAAATGGGAATGCTTTATATAGGATTGAAATGTAACTTTGTTAGATTCCGTCTTGTATTGCCACAATCGATTCCATCCTAGTAAACATTTTCCTTTTGGACTAAACTTGCATCCAAGAATTCTTATTTCCTAAGATGTGGATTGAGGTGGGTCCTGACAAATAGTTTGTTTGGAAATGGAACACTTTGATTCTTCAATAGACATTCCCATGTGCTATTCCACCCTCGAGATCTGGTGTGCTCATTCAGCAGAGCTTTGTAAAGACCCAGCTAATGCCATGTATATGCTGATAAAAATGGGATCGTTGAGGTTTAATATTTTGTTATCTTTTCCAGATTTAAGAATATGTAGTTTGTTTCCTTCCTTTCTTCTTTCTCTCCCTTCCTTCTTCCCCTTCCTTCTTTCCTTCCTTCCCTCCTTCTTTCCTTTCTTCCCTCCTTCTTCCTTCCTTCCTTCCTTTTTTCTTTCTTTCTTTCTTTTCTTTTCTTTCTCAGCAGCTTTTTCCAATTTTTTACTTTGCCATTAACCAAAGAAAAAACAATGAAGAAGAAGAACTGAGAATTCATTCTTAGTAAAATCCATTTTAGGGAGCTCTAAAGACACCTGAAAACAATTTTATTTCGTCCATTTCCAAGGCAGGAAATAATTCTCCTGCAGCTAACCTAACAAAATGGGTATTGGACACATTATTTTGCTCCTAACAAATTTTTACTTTGTTCGATCCTTTTTAAGGCTTTGCCATTAGCTTTGTGGCTATGTGAGCTCAAGAACAATTCCTTTGATGGGCTTATGTCCCAGTTTGATATAAAAACTACAAGTTCAGCTTTTGGGCAATGTGCCATAGCACAGAATATTTCTGCACGACAGTAACATCTTCTTAAAGAGGTAGTGCCTGGCATAGTGGTGCTTGCCAGAAAAGCACATGGTTCAAAACAAAACAAAACTAATAACTTCGAAAGTGTTCTCTTTCTTTTTCTAAAATCAGATAAAGACAGCTGTATGGCATGGTCCCAAACTTGGGTTCAACTTTGTGTACAGTATTAGATTGTCTCCCTGCATTTTGCAAACTGAATAGGAATTTAAAGAGCTTAACTTTATTGACCTCAGTCCAAATATATCCACTATATGTGCAAATGTATAATTTTAAATAAGTGTGTGTCTGTTTGTGTGTGTGTGTGTGTGTTTATACAGATAGTCCTCACTTAACATCCAATCATTTAACAGTGGACCTCTCCAGAGCTACTTTCAACCCCTTTTTGAAGTTCTGATAAACCATTTTGGGCACTTAGCAATCACACCGTATTTACAACCATTTGCAGCATGCTACAATAATGTGACCATAATTTCTTTCTCTTTTTTTTTTGGCTGATTTCCAGCAAAAAACATCCATTGGTGAAAACAGGTTTGTTTAATTACAGCAGAATTCACTTAACAACCACCACAAACACAATCAGGCAAAGTCATATGGTGATCCATTTAATTGTCACAACTTATGGCCAAAATTCTGGACTCAATTTACGGTTGTCAAGGACATGTATGTATATATACATGTGGTCATATGAGTAGGTGGATTCTGAAGGGTCTTACAAATTAACATTCTATTGAACCCTACACTCATTAGCATTCAGGATGTTACCTAGTTTGGTAATGAAATGTCTGCAAGGAAACAGCCAACCTTAGAAAGCAGCAAGCATTATCTTCCTATCTACCTATGACTAAAATAGTAAATCAAGTCATCCCAGACTTTCATTCATACCATGTGTCAATGTGGGGGTGTTTCACTGATCTTGCAGACTCTATTAGAGACTTACTCCCTACCCCATTGGTTTTACTGAATTGGGAAAAGAAGATCTGAAGCAGAGGAAATACTCTAAATTCCAGACATAATTAGAAGCCTGCATGATCACAAGAGTGGTATGCATGGAAAAAGTAGAAAATCCGTATTTATTCCCTGTAACCAAAAGATGAAAGGGAAACCAATTGTGTAATGTAACATAGCAAAATACTGCAAGAACACTACCTAGTTGTGTTAGCTAAGCCTAAATTAGAAAAGTATCGTTCTGTTCTCTCATGAGACAATTTAGTCATGGTACAGCAGTTGGCAATAGTTAGCCAAGCTATTCTGTTTAGTAATAGCAAAAAGATTTTAAAACTTGAGTAAGTCTTTACTTTTATTTAGTGCCGTACCTAACATGCCTGAAACCTGGAGCAGAGCACTGTTAACACATACAGCTCTTGTCTGTCCCTGAGGACCAGTTTAGTGGAGGGGTTAAGGCATCAGGCTAGAAGCTAAAAGTGCAGTGGCTCATGAGGTTAGAATGCTGAGTTGATGATCTGCAAGCTCATGTTCAAGATTTGATTGCTCCCGCAGGGTGGGGTGAGCTCCCGTCACATGCTCCAGCTCCTGCCAACCCAACAGTTTGAAAGCGGGCAACCACGAGTAGATAAATGGGGACCACTTCAGTGGGCAAACTCATAGAGACCCAAAAGGAACCCCAACTGGGTATTCCCTAGGCAATGGTGATGTCACTGGCATACCCTTTCATCCTGGAAGCATTTTGGTGCTTCTGACAGAAAATTAGTAGTAGTAATAGTATCTGACTAGAAACCAGTAGACATGCCTTAGACACAAAGCCGCTTGGGTGATTATGGGCCACTCACACTTTCCTCTCCCTAGAAAGAAGGAACTGGTAAACCGCTTCCAAAATAGGTTGCCAAGGAAATTGCAGAGGGCAACCATCAGAAATCAAAACTGACTTGACAACATTTTTTCCCCTTTTGTTGCTGACTGCCAAACTTCTCATTGGTGGGCTGGCAATAGTGACACAACTCCACAACCACTGCTAGCTTTTTCCTCATTTTTGGCAGCACCCCTCTTGTTGCCAACATCCAGGACAGATCAACTCCCTCCTGGTAACCCACTGTTTTTATCATTTGCATATAAATATTTATATGCAAATGATGAACCCCTTCTTGGTACCCCACTGGTACATTTATAATGCGTATATAAATATTTAATATTTATCAGATATATAATATCAGATAAATACATACTTACTTTTCTGTTTATGCTGCAGTGAGAAGGCTATTTCCATATGAAATATTACTGGGTACAGACATTGCACATTGCTTACATATGAGCTCATTTACAAAGATAATCATGATAATTCACATATGCAAAGACTATAATCTGGCCTGAAGTGTGTTATCCTGAAAGTAATTTTGAATTAATCAGTTATAGTATTAACTGAAGCTAAGTGTAATTAACTTGGAGAGTCAGTTTGGTATAGTTGTTAAGGTCTTATACTAGAAACCAGGAGACTGGAAATTCTAGTCCCACCTTGGCCACAGCCAGCTGGGTGACCTTGGTCTAGTTGCTTTCTCTCAGCCTGTAAAACCTTGCCCATAAACTGCATGGACTTGCCCAAGAGACAGCACTGGTTTAAAGGAAACCACAGACACACCAAAGTTGTCTATGAAATTTTATGCACTTCTAGTAGGGAGGTGTAGGAGAAGAGCAGGCAGAGCTAGTGGAGTTAAAGGTGTTATCAACTTAGAGTCATTGCATTCCCACAAGCTCTCCAAGTCCTACAAATGCTCTTGCGCCTAGGCTTGAATAAATCTTCTCTGCTGCAACCTAACTGGTGGTCCTGATTCTTTGCTCCTGACAGGAGGCAATATCATCCACTATTTCTAAAACCTGAAATAAAGCTACCCGACTGTTTTGCTTCTTAGGCCTTGTCCAGTATGTCCAATAGCCAGTAAAATGAAATAAAGTGAAGCAGTTTGGTGAAGGAAATGGCAAGATCATTGTATCTTGAGAAAGTGAACTGTACATCTGCAGCACAAATTACTCCAATAGCCACATTTTTAATGACTTCTAGAATATGATTAGGATGGGAGCTACACTGATTTATGAGGGGGATGATGGCTTATTGCCCCAGGATCAAGAATAGAATAGAATAGAATAGAATAGAATAGAATAGAATAGAATAGAATAGAATAGAATAGAATAGAATAGAATAGAATAGAATAGAATAGAATAGAATAGAATAGAATAGAATAGAATAGAATAGAATAGAATAGAATAGAATAGAATAGGAATAGTTGGAAGGGACCTTGGAGGTCATCTAGTCCAACCCCCTGCTTAAGCAGGAGACCCTATACCATTTCTGACAGATGGCTGTCCAGTCTCTGCTTGAAAGCTTCCAGTGATGAAGCACCCACAACATCGGAAGGCAAACTGTTCCATTGGTTGATTGCTCTCATTGTCAGAAGATTTCTCCTTATTTTAGAATCTCTCCTCGATCTGTTACCATCCATTGTTCCTTGTCTGGCCTTTGGATGCCATATCAAAGACATTATGGGTCACCAGTTGCTGGAGGACAATAACAGGAAGAAATTCTTGCCCCTCCCCATATCCCATTTCCTAGCATCCTGAATATTCTCAAGATGTTCTGTCTATCTCCATCCTTTGGCACTTTTATTATTTTTATGCTTTAATTGTGAATTGATTTCTCTTTTATTGGGGAAGCCACTAGTGATAGGCTTCCTAGTTACTTCAGTTGTCACTTTCTTCAGAGTCCGACTATTTATCACATTGTACTGAATGCCTCAGTGCAAGGACCTGTTTTCTAGAGGACCTTCTCATGACATTGCTGGATGGTGTGTGCCATCTCATAGAACTGTTGCCATTGTATTGGCATTCCTGCTATTAGTACTACTGTTTCTTAAACGAGCATATTTTCCAAGTTACCTTATCTGTTTCACCAGAGCAGGGAGGCACAGTTTGCTACAGATCCCCTCTCTTAAGGAGATCCATTTAGGGGGACCAAGAAGAGGAGCCTTTTCTATGGTGGCTCCCTTCCTGCAGAACATTCATCCCCATGGAGATAAGATTGGCCCTCACCTTCTCATTCTTCCAAAAGGTGGTGAAGTCCTAAGTTGTGCCGGTGGGCCTGGAGACCCTGGATGATGTGAAGCACTTCAAGTGATTGGTTTAATTGTTGATGAGAGAGGGTAGGGGTTTATTGAGTTTTATATGTGAGGTTTTATTTCTTTAAGCCCTATAAATTTTCTAAATAAATAAATAAATAAAATTTCTAAATAAATAAACAGTATGGTGGTGCTAATTATTCTGATCTCTGTTTTCTGTCTGAATCGCTTTGTTTCCTCCTTCAGGTTTAACTCTAAGTTCTAATTCCTCTATGAGCTGTGCAAATAAACAAATGCATCCATGACACACATACAATTGCAAGCAGACAATTATATTTTTTCCTCCCTTTATTCCAATCCTACTTCTTCTTGATTCCTGAGATACACAGTTTGAGATGTATGAACATCACTGAGTTATTCAGTTTAGTCATTTATATGTGTCTGTTTTTTATGTGTCACAGAATTTCTCTTCCACAAGTAGCTCGAAGAAAGGAAAAATGATGCTGTCATTGAACACTATTGCTGCTCACACAACCTTGAGCTATTAGACCATTTTGTTCCAAGAGAATTTCAGCTGTGGCAATTCCAAAACTAAATCTTTTTTTTTTTAAAATCTCCTGGATAAAGTTAGTGGCTATTAATGGGAGGATAGAAGTTTGCACTGGATCATTTTATACAGATAAACAAGCAACAATGGCTTAAGAGTGGTGATTCCAGAATTCTAAGGCACTGCTTGTCTCAAATGTTTACATAACTACAGAAAACCTGGAAAACAGAGAAGGAAAATTGAAAGCATAAAATGGTGGATTCTGTTCCTTTTCTATTAGTTCATCTGCCTCTCCCTTTCAGCAGAGAATTGCACTTACAGATATAAAGCTTATAGATAAGTTTTATGACTGAAGTTTGTAGCTTAGCGGCAGCATATATACTTTGAATTCTAAATGTCACTTTGACATCTCTAGATAAGGACAGGAAAGCTTAAATCTGAATCTCTGGAGAGTTTTTACCAGTCAACAGAATTAAATTTGATAAAGCAGTGGTGCAGCTTCCAATGGCATTCCGACACCAGATTTCAGACTTATGCTTTGAAACTGTTTCTATTTCTCCATCATTTTTACACACATGCTCTTTTACAAAATAAGGAAACTGTGTGAATTCAAACAATTCATTTTTTTAATGAACTGTAGAAGTTGAGTTATGTTCTCCATTATTTCTCCTCACAAAAATGGCTGCTGGTTGCTGGTAATATGTAGAGCACACCTTTGTATTATTTTTGGCCATTTATGTCAGTGCCCCAGTTTTTGTGAATATTATAATTGAAAACATTCCTAATGTCACAATGAAATAAGAATACATTCTTCTCTCATAGCAACTATAATTGTAACACAGAACTACTCTTACTTATTCAAATTAACCCATGTGGACACACTGTAGATTCTGCATTCAAATTGAACATCAAAGATAGACAAGAGGTTAATTTCATTTTGTTTGTAAGTGAGATTAAAAAGAGTTGATTGGAATCATGCAGCATCAAAGTAGACTAAGGAAACAAATCAATAAATGCAGATGTTAAATTTAAACAATCTGAACGTCAAAGAACACAAAATGAGTGCACTGTCCATTCAGACAAGTGATATTTGGGGACTGAGCTCTTGAAAAGCTGGATTTGAAAGTATACTCAGCCAGTATTTCTGGTGTTGAATTAGAGTTGCCATTCTTTTGTTAGGATAGTCTCCTCATCTTTAACATCTGGCACCGAGGTGGAGGATATGTTCCTCTCTATGTTTTGTGAATTGTGAGTTGCATAGTCATTGTATAAGATAGGCACCTATATAAATCCAATAAATAAATAATAAACAATCAATGAATTACTGGAGGTAGATACAAGATGATACTATTGATTTTGACTAGTTCTGCTTTAACCAATTGCTGTATCTATTGAATTGACACTGACCTGACGTGACCTATTTATATTATATTGAATAAATAGATGACCATTTAATTTGTTTTTAGTAAGAACCTTTCAAGATTTGTAAGAGTCTTTATAGATAGGAGGAGGAGAATTTAATAGAACCGAAGAAGAATATGAAATAAATAGATGGCCATTGCTACCAATCAACTGCTGTATCAATTAGTAGTTCCAATATTTAAGTTGTAAAGTTTATATTTCAAATAAAAAAATGAATTTCCTTTCATTTGAATGAAAGTTGGACCCTTATTAAGATTTCAATCAAAGGGAAAGAAAGGAAAAGCAAATTTGTTTAACAGTATGTAACCACAATTCAGAACGTGTTCTATTGTCAGAAATATTCCCTTGTAATCTTGTTTTTATTTATATTTAATTGTTTTAGTGGTCTTTGTAGAATGTTTTAATTGTTAATTTTATTGTACACTGCCCAGAGTCATCCTAGATGAGATGGGCAGCCACATAAATTTGATACAAAATAAATTAAAATAATAAAAAGTTAAAACAAACAATTACCCTAAAGTTAAAATTAATAAACAATTAGAAGCCTACTGAAAGAGCACCATCCTTGCATTCTTTAGACTCACAGTGACACAAAGAAATCCTTTCCCACCTACCAGATAAATGTGCTTCTTAAATGAAGCAGTTTTAAAAGACCTCATTTGCTGGCTAGGCAGATTTATAATGAAAGAGATGGTACCTTGGATAGTTAAAAGGTCAATATCAGCATTTTAAATTGTGCCAGTAAATCTATATAATACTAAAGCTCTTCTGCCTGTTTGATGATTTTGTAATCTTCAATTGGACAAAACTGTGCATCATAGGTTAACAATTGGGTTAGTTTGCAGAATGTATCCAAATGTTCTGTCCCAGCCTACGTGAGTCCTTGTTATGCTCACAAGTAGAAACCCCTCTTCCAAGAAACAGGCAGGAACTGCAAGAAAAAACCAACCCCTTTTATTCTCACAGACCTGAGTCAATGTCCAAAGCAAACAAACACAGTCCACAGAAACTCAATCCTCAAAACGAATGGTTGCCTTCAGCAACCAGCACCTCCCACACCTTCCCTTTTATAATTCAGCCAAGGCGTGGCTTCCTAATGTCTTCTCCTTTGCCTTTGGAGCTGCCCCATTGCATTCTTCTGTCCTACTCGCTTGTCTTTCCTGTGCATTTGTGCACCCAGGATTTGTCCCAACTGTTCTTCATCACTGTCCAACTCAGGCTCCCAGCACAGCTGTGTCTCAGCCTGAGCACAAGTAGAGGGGCCAGGCTCCTCATCCGACTGTAGGTCTTGAAACTTCTTAGAGCTTTCCTCTGACTCTAATGTCACTCCAGGCCCCTCCTCCTCATCTGATTCCTCAGACTCAGCTGCCAGATACACTGGCTGGCAAGGAATCACAACACCAAAATCTAGGACCCATGACTCGCATGAGATTGAAATTTGGCAAAGTTGTGACCATTTCAGTGCTGTTATGCGGTGCCACAGTCAGCCGTGATCACCTAATTGTCATTTTTGACAAGTTGTGCTAGTTTCCTACAAGGGAAGCTGTTAGGAAGTCAGATGTCACTCCCACTTCACTGGTTATTCTGTTTCTCTGTTAAGGAAAGGAAATATCTGATGCCCTGCCCCAATTGGTCTAGTATAGTGGTACCTTGGCACTCATCATTAATTGGCCCTGGGAGGTGAATACCAAACTATTTTTTCACCTAAGGAATAATGTAGTGAGTTACAAGACAGCCAACACTGACAAGTTCTACAGTAGCTTGTGCATCGAGTACCAAGCAAACAATGAGTATCAGGACAAGATTTTCATGTCAAAATGTGAGTACCAAATTCAATGAGTTTCAAAGCAGCTGAGTATCAAAGTACCAAAGTACCACTGCAATTGATAATCTGAGCAAATCTTCCAGTTCAGTGAACATACAAAGCTTGAATTTAGCACAGAACCAATTGAAACTTTCAGACACTTTTTTAATAATAGTTTATGTAGTCTGTTATACAATAGTCAAGATGGAATGTTGTAAAAAAAAGGGTTAGAGCAAAAGTCAATGGCTTCTGAGCTTTCCCCTATTGGAGTAGATTGTCCCTGATGTGATCCTGCAGAACTCTTATGTTCTAAGTATATACATCAAAGAATCAAAGATTATTATAATAGCTAAGGTGAAAACTCAGGCCAAGCCAATTACACCAAAAACTGAATTATTTTTCATCAAATAATTATCTCAGTGACCAGCTGAATGCCAGTAGAAAGGCCAGAAAAAATAATGTAGGTCAAAATCTAAATTATATTCCTAATTGTAGCTGAAAACAAACTGTTTGGACTAAAAGAAGCAAAGATACTTCCTTATGTCAGTTTTCTAATGCTAACAATCAGAAGGTATTATGTAGCAATTCAGTTCTTTCTTCTTTAATAAATTAGAAAAAATGGCACTGGGAAGACACTATTTTCCCTGCTCAACTTGCTTCTGTGGATCTAAACCCATCTGTATTTCTGTTTAAATTACCCACTCCCTTTTTAAAGGAAATGTGTGGCTGAGGATCCTTTTGCAAGCTGCTGTTTGGAAGAGTCTTTGCAGATAAAGTTGCTCACATTCACTCCAAGTTTGATTCCATTTTGAATAATACAATAGAAAATCCAGGATTCTTTGCAGACTTTAGAAATTGAAAATATGGTCAGGAACTCTGAGGCATAAGTTTTGTCCCAGTAAGGTTGATCCATGGCTCATCTGCCTCATTCATGCAGCTAGAAAAGGCATGGGTGACTGGATTCAAGAGGTGATGACATTTTTTGTTGTTGTTGAAGGACAGAGTGGTATGAACCATCTTATAGAAAGCCACAGTGCATATTTATCTGAAAAAGTCATTTTTTAATCTGGCTACTTTTATGCAGCTAATGGCTGAATCCAACCTTCTGTTTTGAGGGATTATTTTAAAGAAGATAGTGGAGATTCAGTTTCAATAGGTCCAAGAGAGGAAATAAATTTTCCTGGACTCCTTGTGGTCAGGATTCAGAATTCAGATTCAAGGTCAGGGCTAATCTTATCTCTAGGTGAGTGATAAGAGAATAACAGAGTTGAAAGAGATCTTGGAAGTCTTCTAGTCCAACTCCTGCTGAAGCAGGAGACCTTATACCATTTCAGACAAATGGTTGTCCAATCTCTTTTTAAAACTTCCAGGGATGGAGTCCCCACAACTTATGACGGGAAGTCATTCCACTGATCAATTACTCTGTCAAGAAATTTCTCTTTATTCCTTATTTGGTTTTCTCCTTGATTAGTTTCCATCCATTGCTTCTTGTTTTCCTTCAGGTGCTTTGGAGAATAGATTGACGCCCCTCTTCTTTGTGGCAGGCTCTTAGATATTGGAAGACTGCTATCATGTCACCCTTAGTTCTTCTTCTCATTAAACTAGATATACCAAATTCCTTCAACCGTTCTTCGTATACTGTATTTTAGCCTTCAGTCCCCTAATCCTATTTGTTGCTCTTCCCTAAACTCTTTCTAGAGTCTCAAAATCTTTCTTTATTGTGGCAACCAAAACTGGATGCAATATTCCAAGTATGGTCTTACCAAGGCATTATAAAGTGGTACTAACATTTCACGTGAGCTTGATTCTATCTCTCTGTTAAGTTAACTAACAATTGCATAATAATACTTAATCTTAAATCACCTAAGTGAATTTGATTCAGTGTTTCTTATTTTGGGGAAATAAGCCTTAAGTAACTGTAGCTTTCTTCCCTTCTTTGTGGATAGTTATATTACTTTTCCCATATAATAAGAATTGGAAAACCATTGTCCCAAAATTGCCTAGTGTCCAATGACTGCAGTTAGTCTTATGGATGTAAGTTATGATGGTCATTAAAGCATGTCACCATGTGACCCTGCCTGATCCTATGATCTTTTTTGTGGTGGTCATTAAGCAAATGCAGCTGTGCTAAAGCAAATGCAGTGGTAATTAAGCAAACCTATTGTTCATCATGGGATGTTTTTTGTCTGAATCCAGAACTAAATTCCAGGTACTGGCAAAAACGTTATCAGTCATGGTTACATGACAGCAAGACACTGCAAATTGTGGGTGGGTTGCCAAGTGCACAAACTGCAGTCACATGACCACAGAGAAGGTGACGGCCATCAGAACTTTGATTTTGGATCATAAGTACGTCCATCATGTTGTCACCAAGCAACCAGTTGAAATTCAAGAAATACCTGTACTTGCTGCCATATTTCAGCCAAGCAATAAGAACCTATCTCACTAGAGGAAATCATGGTGGCAGGAACACTATCCTTGAATCCTTAGAGATCTCATTTCCAGAAGGGTAGAAAACATCCAACATTCCTTTGCCAGATGACCAGAGAAGATGTTCATCTTATTTAAACACCTGTGACAGGTTGCAAAAGTCTTCTTCAGCCTAGCAAACATTAATTTGTTTCAGATAAACATTAGAAACCCTTGTTTTTCATAAGGCACTAGGCATAAGACAGTGAGTCAACATGTGTGTCTAGAGTTATTAATTTCAAAATTATTAATATTAATACATTATGTCTGTGGGATTTTATTTATTTATCTTACACAATTGACAAAGCATGATTGCATCTATATTCTTTCCTCAGTTCTTTATGGGGACCACAATTTGCTTCTTGCAACCAGCCTGAGGCATCATAATTTTTCTACCCGCATTACATTTTCTCCTGGAGTGTTGGAAGTTGAATTAACACCTATGGTCAAAGAAATCACCAGTCTTGTCTAAACTGACTGAAATAATTATCCTTGTGCCTCAGAAGAGGACAGAAATGACAGCCCGTTTAGAGGAAGTGTATTATCTGCAGCAAAGAGAGGGCAGATTAAAAATTTCAGTCAAACCCACTTAAAATTTACAGATGTGATTCCTTTCCTCTTATTGGAGATGCAGCTCAGAAGAACATTTTTACCAACTTAAGGGGGAAAAAATAGAAAGCAATTTTGGCACTGTTGCAGAGTTAAGGGCTGAATCAAAGCAAAGGGGGGACATAAAGAACATCACACAGCAACCAGAAAAAACTGCGATGAACAAATGATTTATTTAGTAAGGAGCAAGCTGAAAGGAGAACAATATGGAAAGGCTGTGATAAAGAATTGTAAGAGAAGAAGCAAAGCTATATTAAATAAGAGAAATGCAAAGTATTTGAGAAAGACATTTCATAAAACATGAAAATCATTTTCACAAGGAAACAGGCTGGGGATATAACATTTTATCATTTTGCTGAAGCTCAGGAAATGCTGCACCATCAAAAACTGTGGCTATTAAACCTAAAATGCTGGTTAAATCTCTCATGGGTGTTTTAAAGGTGGTGGTGGTAGTAGAAGCAGGGCTTTTTTTCTCATAGAACGCCCAGAACGGAGTTCCGGCACCTTTTTTGGATGGAACCTTGTAGGGTAGGCAAGGCGGGTTGTATGACATGTGTGAGTTCCGGCACCTTTTTTTTTAATAAAAAAAGCACTGAGTAGAAGTGATAATGATAATAATCAAACACTCTGGAGTGAGATGGATACCTATATCAATTTGATAAGAATGAATGAATGAATGAATGAATGAATGAATGAATGAATGAATGAATGTTTTTACAGTTGATCCTGACAGGGCAGACTGAAAACCCTCACTTCTGAAGAGAATTAATGACTTGTTCCTGGCAGAGAAAGGAGAAATAACACAATGTAGAAGCAGAGAGGCTCATGATATAACTTCCACGCACAGTGCTGTACCAATTTTCTGAGAACCTTATTTTTATATATCAAAGGAGCAATATCAAGGCTGTTTTGCTAAACTGGAAGCAAATGCCTATTTCTGTTCTGTAGATCAGTCACTGTTTAACCTGTCCATCACTGCAAGCGGCAAATTTCATAAATGTCAAATATGAGTTACAACCCTAGGCAAAATTATTAGGAAGTAAGTTTCCTGAATGTAACAGGATATACTCTTTGAGTAATCAAGCTTAGAACTGCATGAGAAGTCCCTGAACAAACCAGTTCTGAAGAAAAGAAGGTTGGTGTGAAAGCAGAATCAACATCAGCAGCTGGAGCCCTGTCAAAAACCATCACCTTCATGGGGTTGAGAGCATGAGGATCACAAAACCTCCTCACCTGACCTCTAACAATCTGGTTGTCAATCCTCCTGACCCTCAGTGTGAGGGTGGCTGAGTGCTCTGTCCCAGTTAGGTAATCCTACAAGCTCCTTGGTTTATAGAAACCCTAGAAGAGACACCAGGAGGAAGATGAAGAGTGAATTTGACTAAGCATGGGCATGAACTGTTTGATCCTATCCTATGATAATAAAAGTGCAGTGCATGCTTGTTTTATCATTCCTATTATTGTCCGGTGACTTTTTTGCCCATGGTCCCTTAGGGAAGACTGATAAGAGAGAAATACTGCCCATTGTGGCCAGTTAACACAACATTTTAATAATAATCATAATAATAATAATAATAATTTTATTTATATACCGCCCTTCTCCCGAAGGACTCAGGGCGGTGAACAGGGCAGATATATAAAAAATACAAAAAATACAAAAGTTAAAAGAAAATTAAACATATGCCCAACTAAAAACAGTAAATACATATATTAAAAATGACAATAAAAACCCAACCCATCCCCCATCAGGCCAGGCTGGCTTGTTCAAATAAGAGTGTCTTCAGATCGTGATGGAAGGAGCGAAGGTCGGGCGCCATCCAGAGCTCAACCGGCAACCGATTCCATAGCTCCGGGGCGCCCACAGAGAAGGACCTCCCCCTGGGGGCCACCAATCGACATTATCTGATCGGTGGCACCCTGAGGAGGCCCTCTCTGTGGGAGCGCACAGGGCGGAGGGAAGTTGATGCCGGCAGCAGGTGCTCCCTAAGATACTCTGGACCCATGCCATGTAGGGCCTTAAACACCATTACCAGTACCTTGAATCTCACCCGGAAGACAACTGGTAACCAATGCAGCTCACGGAGCAGAGGTGTAACATAGGAGTATCAGGAGACTCCCAACACAACTCTCGCGGCTGCATTCTGTACCAGTTGGAGCCTCCGAGTGGTCCTCAAGGGCAGCCCCATGTAGAGAGCGTTGAAGTAGTCCAGACAAGAGGTCATGAGTGCGTGAGTGACCGTACATAGGGAATCCCGGTCTAGATAGGGCCGCAACTGGCGCACCAGGCGAACCTGGGCGAAGGCCCCCCTAGTCACAGCTACTATATGGTCTTCCAGAGTGAGCCGTGAATCTAGGAGGACCCCCAAGTTGCGAGCCCTATCTACAGGGGGTAATAGTTCACCCCCCATGGAAAGAGATGGAATGTTCTGAATATCCCGGGATGCCGGTATGCACAGCCACTCAGTCTTGTCGGGGTTGAGTTGAAGTCTGTTCCTCCCCATCCAGACCCGAACCGCCTCCAGGCAACGGGACATCACATCAAGGGCATCACTGGGGTGGTTTGGGGTCGAAATAAAAAGCTGGGTATCATCGATGATGATTTTGCTGGTAAAGTCATAGATTCATATGTAATCTTTACTCTTCCTAGGTAAAATCTGATGCGTACTTGAAGTGTTAAGAGAATAACAGAGTTGGAAGGGACCTTGGAGTTCTTCTAGTCCAACCCCCTGCTCAGGCAGAAAACCCTTTACTATTTCAGTCAAACAGTGGTCCAATCTCTTCTTTAAAACCTCCAGTGTTGGAGCACTGACAGCTTCTGAAGGCAGGTTGTTCCACTGATTAATTGTTCTAAGTGTAGGAAATTTCTCCTTAGTTCTAGGTTGCTTCTCTCCCAGAGCTACAAGACCAGTTATTCTGACATCTATAGTTACAAAAACCTTTGAAATATTAGTGATGGCCCACCTGAAAACCATCATGGATCTACTGTTAGACCCCTTCTGAGTGAATAGATTTCCAGATGATGTTGTTAATATGGCTCTGCACTACATCCTACAACATCATGAATCTCTAAGGACCTACGCAAGGGTCCTTTTTGTACACTTCAGTTTGGCATTCAATGCCATCATTCCAGATATTCTTCTTACTAAACTAATTCAGCTAGCTGTGCCTGACCACACTTGTAAGTGAATCATAAGCTTTCTAACAGATAGGAAGCAACAGGTGAAGCTAGGCAAAATCACATCAGATACCAGTACAATTAGCACAGGGGGCCCCTAGGCTGTGTACTTTCTCAACTTCTCTGCTCTCTGTATTCCAATGACTGCATCTTAAAGGATCCCTCTGTTAAAGTACTGAAGTTTGCAGATGATGCAATAGTGATTGGTCTCATTTGAGACAACGACGAATCTGCATACAGATCAGAGGTTGAACAACTAGCCTTCTGGTGTGGCCAGAATAATCTTGAACTGAACACACTCAAAACTATTCTACCACCTCATACAAAACTAGACAACACAGTATCAACAGTAGAGAACTTAAAGTTTCTAGATTCTATAATATCTCAAGACTTAAAATGGACACACCTAACATCAAAAATGTCATCAAAAAAGCACAACAAAGAATGTTCTTCCTGTGCCAGCTCAAAAGGCTCAGACTACCCAAGGAGCTGATGATACAATTCTACAAAGGAATTATTGAATCTGTCATTTGCACCTCTATAATTCTCTGGTTTGGCACTGCAACCAAACAAGACAGACACAGACCTCAATGGATCATTAGAACTGCAAACACACACACACACACACACACACACACACACAATTGCTATCAACCTGCCTTCCATTGAGGACCTGTATACTGCACAAGCAAGAAAGAGGGCTGTGAAAATATCTACAGACCCCTCACATCCTGGACATAAACTATTTCAACTTCTTCCCTCAAGATGACACTGTAGGGCATTGCACACCAGAATGACTAGACACAAAGACAATTCCACCCACCATGCCATCACTCTACTAAACAACTAATTCCTACAACACTGTCAAGCTACCTAGTAAGGCTGTATTATTATTATTATTCTCATCTTTCCTATTACCAATCTTCTTATGACTATAACTTTGTTGCTTGTATCTAATGATTTATATTGTTTTATTTAGTATCCTAGTATGATTTATGTTGTTTGCATGTTTAGTATCCTATGACTATCACTAAGTGTTGTATCTTATGATTTATGATGAATGTATTTTTATGTTGATTATGATCATGATTTATCACCTGTTGCTTGTATGTACACTGAGAACTTACGCACTGGAGACAAATTCCTTGTGTGTCCAATCACACTTGGCCAATTAAGAAGTCTATTCTATTTCTATTTCTGAGGGATCTTGGAGTCCTAGTGGACAATCACTTAAATATGAGCCAGCAGTGTGCTGCAGCTGCCAAAAAAGCCAACACAGTGCTAGGCTGCATTAACTGAGGGATAGAATCAAGATCATGTGAAATCTTAATACCACTTTATAATGCCTTGGTAAGGCCACACTTGGAATACTGCATCCAGTTTTAGTCACCATGATGTAGTTGAAGTCCACAAGTCATAAAAGAGACAAGTTTGAAGACCCAATCAATCCATTTATTGATTTGAGTGTGAAGAGCTTTATCCTTTGGCAGGATTTGAAATAAGCAATCCCGCCAAAGAGGCCAATGATAAAAACACTTTTCAAGTCACGAGAGGCAAGCATGGTCATTCATCTATGATATCCTGAGGAGTGAGACTGTTACTGTTATGCATTTCTGTGGTCAGAATATAACCATATTTAATGCAGTATATTCCTTTAAGTGCCTGATTAAAATCTTTTGTAAGTGATTTTAAGTTAATTGGGGGGACCTGGCTATTGTGTTTTCTTCTTTTTCCTTGCTTCAGTTGGTGTGAATTTTAATTATCTTTAAGCAGGATTCCCTTTGGATTTGTTAATGTACTTGGCACCTCATTCTGGTTTAAAGGGCAATATAAAAATATTGCTAATAGTGTGAATCTGCTCTGAAAAAGGCTGTTAAGAAAATAACTTTTAAAGACTGAAAATTAAAATTTGGTCTCAGATTTCAAAATTAAAGAAGACGAAGGAAGAGGAGGAAAATTATTATTATCTCTTCATAACAATGTGAAGTCACAGCTGCTGGTTATTTAGCTGGTGTTGACCTCCACACCCATCAAGTTCTTCTCAAGAACCTAGGATGTCATAATATATCAGCATAGTATGTATGCAGATCCAAGCAAATGTGGCCATTTGCAACTGTCAGACAGAAATTGTTAGAACTGTTACAGATGGTATGGAGCATTTGCTGCTGGTCAGAATAGACGCTCCCAGTCCAGAAGAAGTGTGATGACTCCCCAGATGCTTCCCCAGATACTTCTCCAGATGTCAGCTCAGAGGATGATGAACCAGTACTAGGCATATCAGGAGGGGAGTTGGTCAAGCACCCATCTGAGAGGGATTTGTGTTGTAGCACAGCTACAACAGGACAGGCCCAAGGCTTCAGGTGGGGAAAGCACACAGCTGCATCCAATCAGCATTGAGGAAGAGGAACTGCCTTCTGCACCTGATCCAAGAACCCATAGGGCAGAGAAAAGGCAGGAGCAGCAACGATCAGCCAGATCGGCACCTTTGCCCTTCTTGATGGACTGCACCGGCAGCTGGCTATTTAGCATAGCAGACAGATGGAGGCGATGCTGGGAACAACGGGTTTGTTTTCTTGTCTTGAAGTTTGGATCGTGTCTCTTCAGCTGTTTCCTTTGCCTTGCTTTGGCTTACCTCTGCCTGTGCGATTGCCTTTGTCTTCGAACTTGCCTTGCCTTGGGAACATGCTTTGGCCTAGTGGACTGGACTTGCCTTTGCTTTGAGGACTATAGCTGGCTTCATTTGAGTACCCTGTGGAACTCATTGGGGTTGAGCTGGTGCCAGAACAAGAATTTCTGGGGAATACCAATACTCAGAAGCCTTAATAAAGACTCCTTACACCCATGGTGTGTGTGTGTGCATGAGTGGGACAGCACAAGAACATCCAATATGTTATATGGCAGTTTCCTATCAACTTAATAGGGTGGGTTTTTTTAACTCGGCCTCCAATCTGCATCTTCCCTTAATAAAAAGGCATCCAGCTCCCTGCTCTGTAGTAGTAGACCTACCAAAAGCCTTGGTGCAGCAGTGGGCTAATGCCTCCTTAAGTAACACCAGCTGCCTGCAATTAGTGCAGGTTCACATCCCACAAGGCTCAAGGTTGACTCAGCCTTCCATCCTTCCGAGGTAGGTAAAATGAGGACCCAGATTGTTGGGGGCAATTAAGCTGACTTTGTAATAATGCCACTTGGGGTGTGTGTGAAAGCCCTAATAAGCAGGCATATGCATAGAATGAAGGCTACTGCTAAGCTTGTAAGCCGCCCTGAGTCTTCGGAGAAGGGCGGGATATAAATGGAATTAAAAAAAATGCCCACTATAAAGCTCCAGATATCTAGGACTCCTCTGCTGAAAAACTGCTGGGGGAAAATATCAGCATCCCAAGATTTCCTTTCCAAGATGCTTGTTGAGAAATCAGATATCATTAATTTGGAACAGAAACTCAGCTGGATCAGACATTTTAACATGGTATTTATTTTCTTTAAAAATGAGCTTTTAAATTGTGCTAGCTGCTGGGCTTGTTTGTTGTTGCCTTCAGAAGCCTTCATTTTGCATAAACTCTATAAACACCTGTCAGATGAGCATCGGGAAAAGGTTTGGAAGAGCCATTAGTCCCGAGTGTTGGACAGGCTAGCAAACTTATTTTACTAGCTGAAGTCTATTAATGTCTTATTAGGGTTTCTTATATGTGTCTACTAATAAGAATAACCTTGGGGAGCAAGAGCAATTTATCCCCACCTCTAGCTTACACAACTTGTCATTGTCAGTATTGTTTGCTAACCCCCTTGGATTCCTTTTTCAGCTCAGTAGAGGTGTCCTCATCTCAAATACATTATTTCAACTTGACAGAATCTAAACAGAGCAATTACACAGCCCGATGTAGACGGAAAAGGTTGATAACTAAAGCTAAATCCTGCATTGTCATTCTAATGCACTCGGCTAAAGCCTGGACTTGGGAGAAATGGGAGGAAGACAAGGCAGCAGGGTCAGTGAATGAACAGATCTGTTAAGCTTATGAAAGCAAAGTTAGCCAAGAAAGTAAGAAAAAGAAAAAGGGAGGATGTTGCTGGAAATGATGCAGGCATTACAGAGAAGCGCTAAAAAATGCACTGCTTTCATGTGACTGCAATGATGTGGACAGCTCATGGATCATAGATCATACTGGCTTCAAACACCCTTTCTGGGTAGCCCCCACTCAAATCGTCATACCAAAGTTAGAAAGCACAAGTGCATTTTCTAGCTTATTAAAGCCAGTTTGGTCTAGTGGTTAAGGCACCAGGCTACAAACTAGGACACTGTGAGTTCAAATTTCACCTTAGCCATGAAAAGCCAGCTAGGTGACCTTGGGCCAGTCACTCTCGCTCAGTCCAAGCCACCTCACAGGATGGCTGTTGTGGGAAAAATAAGAAAAGAAAGCTATGTTCACCGCTTTGAGTTGTTTGTAAAAAAATAATAATAAAGGGACACATATAAATAAAATAAATAAATTTAGTAAACAAAACAAAAAGGGTGTAAACCATAAGGTGAAGTTTCTTTCTTGTCAAACATGGTGTCTGCTGATAAACTATCCATCTCTCTCTCTTTCTCTTTCTCTCTTTCTCTGTCTCTCTCTCTCTCTGTCTCTCTCAAAATCTCTCTCTTCTATCTATCTATCTATCTATCTATCTATCTATCTATCTATCTATCTATCTATCCATCTACCTGTACCTATCCATCATCTTTTTTATCCCATTGTTGTGATTCAGGGTCAGCCTGTGGGTTCGGCAGTTGGGTCGGACGACTCAGAGGAGGAGGGGGGTGTTGAAGACCTTGCTGAGGGGGCTGAAGATCTTGCTGATGATAGCCCTCAGCCAGGCCCCTCCCACTTGGTCACCACGGAGACCCAGCTGTGTGAGCCTGACAGTGTGGATGAAGATGACCCACAGCTGGCCCTGTTCAAGGACGCCCGACGCAGGAGGCAGTCAATTAGGAGTAAACAGAGGAAGGCAATGGGGCTTCTCGGAAGGAGGCAGAGAGAAGCCACGCCCTGAACTCTATATAAGGGGAATGTCTGGGAGGGCTGGTTTGCTGAAGGCAACCGCTCGGATGGTTCATGTTTCTTAAAGCTCCTGTTTCTTGGTTCGTGTCTTGTTTGTTTTTGTAGCTATAAATTTGGCAGGCGTAGTTCCAGCCTCTTGCCGTTTGTGGAGGGGTTGTCCCTGCCTTTTCTGCAGGGCTGGTAGCAGGCTGGTACAGAACACCCATGCACTTAAAAAAAACTCTGTATGGCTCACACAAATATATATATACTAAAACAATAAATGAAAAATAGAACATATACTATATATAATCCTATATCTTAAAATTTAACAAATATGCTAGAGTTCAAATATAAACCCATACTGGATATTGCTCAAATTTTAAAGGCATGTTGACCAAGCCAGCTCTTTATAGCTTTCCTAAAAATTAACAGCTTTGATTAAACCATGGAAAAAATGCTGGAATTCAACAGGAGAGGGTATAGGAAGGAACATTGTCCTCAAGTTACAAATGTCAATCAACTAATTGAAATGGCTTCATTATAATATATAATAAATTATTTATTTATGTTGTGTCAAATATCTGGATACCTTTTACCAAGTTCACAGCATTATCTTCCCTTTGTTCTTAAAAGCCTAACATTCTATCATCATTTTTCCTTAATTTTGAAAGCTTGATTCTTTGGAACAAACCAGCTAGGCTCTAAACTGCCCACCGGTATTTTCAAACAGTAATGCTGAAACACCAAAAACCATTAATTTATTCTTTATTGTTGTTTTCCCTCTTTTAAAAAACCTGCTTTCAACTCTAAGTAAGGAGTTGCAGACTTACAGCCAATTCCTGCAATCGAGAACCTTATAATCAAGGTGGAGTAAAAATTGATAATACATGTGGTTAAGAACTACAGTATAAGGAATATAAATGTCCATGGGGGAAAAATATGGTGTATGTAATGTATTAGCCTTATATGCTGTAAATGCTTCCTTATGTTGCACTCTTCGCTAATGGCTGAATTCACGTGTATGTTTTGTAATGGTTGCTGGGCTGGCCTAGACTGGCTGTCTCCAGATGGTTAAGTAAGTTTTGGGTGGGAAACTGCTGCTTTAAATCTATTGGTCACCGCCTATCAGCCAACCATATAAATAGCTGCACAGCAGCTCCTAGTTTGCTTCTGTTATGTTCTAACCTTCAATAAAGCCTGTTGCTGTTTGAATCTTCTGTCTTGCTCAATGCCTGCAAGAACCGAATACACAACATTGGCAATGAGGATGGGATGTGCTGCTTCTTCATAAGAGCCTGAAATAACTAGGGGATAAGGCCAGCACAGAGCCTGGCAAGAACTACATTCCCCCCCTTGGTCTGCCTAGCAAGCCACGTTGGAGACCACCTTGCCCTGAGGATACATCCCAGGGCCTACACAGAAGCCAGCAGCACAAGGCAATGAGCGACACAAGCTGCAAATAATACACCCCATGGCGAAGGTCGGAAAGCTTGAAGAGTTCGACGTGATGCACCCAGAGAGATGGTCATGCTACGTTTCCCACGTAGAGAACTACCTGTGTGCCAATCAAGTCAGTGCAGATGGGCTGAAGGCCACGACCCTCCTCTGCATGTGTGGCCCAGCCACCTTCGATATTGCTGAGAACTTGGTCACCCCGGCATTACTGGAAACGGTCACCTATGCTGATTTAAAGAAAAAACTATGCAACCACTTCGAGCTGAAGCTATCCATGATAGCATGGAGGCATGACTTCGAACAATGCAAACAACCTGGTGAGTTGGCAATAGAATTCATCACAATGCTTCGTCAAGCATCGTGACTCTGCAATTTCTCTGACTTAGAAGAGAGACTAAGAGACCGCTTAGTCTGTGGACTCAGGAACAGAGAGCTCCAACAAAAACTCTTTACTAAGGAGACTCTCTCTCTTCAAGGAGACATGGCAGACAAAGCTACCGGAGGGACCGTGAAGGCATTGCGCCCTCCAAAAGTGCACCAAACACAGAAACCATCCACCATGAGGATGCAGAATGGTTGGAAGAAACCGAATCCAACCACAAAGATGACCAGATTCAGAGACACCAAGAAAGGGGACCAAGGCCATCTGACAAGGCAGTTCTGTTCCCCAGGTGCTTGGGCTGCAGAGACCGCCATCAACGTGTGGATTTTCATTTCAGAACAGCCACGTGCTGGGCATGTGGGAAACCAGGCCACATTGATGCTGTCTATTGAGGTCACCAGAGGGACCACCAGCTGGACAAGCCATTTAGGAGAGGTACCAGGGCTCTGGGGCAACACCGAGTAGGGTTCTGCTCCAGCTGCTGGAGCGTTTTTCGCACTGATGCCCACCGACCTCTTAAACAGAAGTTGTGACTGCAGGTTGAACTTCAAGGAGTTCCATGTAAAATGGAACTGGACACAGGTTCAGCTGTGTCCATCATCTCCATTGGAACCTTTCAGCATATTTGCAGCTGTAGCAACAGATGGGTCAAGCTTTGACCATCTGACATTTTACTCTCCGACTTCCAGAACTCCAGAGTGGCGGTCAAGGGTGAAGCCACTTGCGGTGAAATTCAAGTGGTTTTCAGGCCCACTAGATGTTATTGTGGTAGATGGCCTCATAGGGCTCGATTGGTTTGATGCGTTAGGCATACAAGTAACCGGCATTCACCAGACACAAACGACAGAATTGTCTGCTGTCTGCAAGGAATTCGCAGATCTTTTATGGCCCAAGTTTGGGAGAGTACAAAGGCCCTCCGACAGCATTCAAACTTGATCCCCTTGTAGCACCAATCCAGGTTAAGCCACGCCGTGTGCCATTTGCATTTAAAGCATAAAATTGATGCAGAGCTGGACAAACTTGTCAGTCAGGGGTTTTTTCATCCCGTAGACAGTGGGGAGTGGGAGACCCCCATTGTAATGCCACTCAAGGCCAACAGAGAGGTACCAATATGTGCTGATTACAAGTGTGCCATTAACCGGGCACTACAGTAGCACGCGTACCCTGTCCCAGTCGTCAGCCATATTCTGGCGTCATTGCAAGGAGGCCATGTGTTTGCTAAATTAGATTTAGTGCAGGACTATCAACAGCTGCTGGTGGATGAGGCCACAGCAGCCGCCCAAATGATTGTTACACATAGGGGGGCCTTCAAGGTCAAGCGCCTTCAATTCAAGGTGAGTGTAGCCCAGGGATTTTTCAAGGAATCATGGAGCATGTGCTCAAGGGGATTCTGGGGGTCTGCCCATACTTCAATGATGTACTCATCACTTGGGAGTCCACAGAAGTTCTGGCAGAGCGGCTCAGGGCTGTCCTTCAGCGGTTCCGCACTGTGGGACTTAGATTAAAGAAAGACAAAAACAAAATTGGGGTTCAGTCTACAGAATTCCTTGGGTTTCAAATCAGTGCTGAGGGCATCCATCCTGCAGAGTCAAAGCTGAAAGAGATTCAGCTGGCACCAAGCCCTAGGCCCAAGGGGGAGCTTCAAGCCATCTTGGGCCTTCTAAACTTTTATCATGCATTCCTCCCAAACAAGGCCGCAGTGACAGAGCCATTGCACTGGCTCTTAGACAAAAACACTCAATGCCAGTGAACAAAGATCCACGAAAGGAGTTTCCAGGCAGTCAAAGCACTGTTATCTTCGAACTCGGTGCTCACAGACTTTAACAAACAGCTGACAGTTTGCATCGCATATGAAGCGTCCCCATACATGGTTGGGGCTGTGCTGAGCCACTTGTCGGCTGATGGGAAACAGTCTCCCATCACATACGTATTATTTGAGGACCTTGTCCTCAGTGGAGCACAATTATGCGCAAATTGACAAAGAGGCCTTGGCCATCATGGCCAGGGTTAAAAAGTTCCATGACTATTTGTATGGGAGGCAGTTCACAGTCTTTACTGACCACAGGCCCTTGCTACACTTGTTCACAATGAACAAGCAGACACCTCAAATTCTGTTGCCACGAATGTTGAGGTGGTCTAAATTTTTTTTGGCCTACAACTATAGGCTGATTCACAAACCTGGCAAAGAAATGGGCCACACAGATGGCCTTAGCAGATTGCCCTTGCCGCACTTGGAGCCAGATTCAGCTCCAGCTGCACGCATTTTAGCCATACAGGATTTGCCTGAGTTTCCTCTGCATGCAGGAGACGTTGCTGCAGAAACAGCAGCCAACAAAACCCTAAGTTGCATGTTGGCATGGATTCACACAGGATGGCTGGAAAATAGCAGGGGGACCCGAGTTCCACAATTTCTTCATACGGAAAAATGAGCTTTCAGCTCATAAGCGGTAAATATTTTGGTTATTTTGGTATTTATGGCCCTGTTCACCACCCTGAGTCCTTCGGGAGAAGGGCGGTATACAAATTAAATTAAAAAAATCCTTTCGGGCAGTAGGGTCATAGTCCCCCAGCTCACTCAGGCTCAGGGTTCTCCAGTCTCTGCACAAAGGCCATCCGGGCATCATCCGGATGAAGGCACTGGCAAGGAGCTACCTCTGGTGGCCAGGGCTAGATAAAGCTATTGAGGCCCAAGTACACGGGTGTTACACATGTCAACAATCCAGACCGGAGATACCGCAGGCCCCTGTCCACTAATGGGAGGAAACACACACATCATGGTCAAGAATCCACATAGATTTTGCTGGGCCCTTTCAGGGACAGTTGCTTTTAATAGTGGTTGATAACCACTCTAAATGGTTGGAGGTGGTTCCAATTCCCAATATGACTACTGCAAGGACCATCCAGGTGTTGCAGTCACTTTTTGCAACACATGGGCTTCCAGACATCATAGTCTCCGACAATGGAGCCCAGTTCACCGCAGCAGAATTCCAAGCCTTTCTCAGGGCCAACCTCATAAGGCACGCCACGTCAGCTCCCTTTCACCCATCATCGAATGGGCAGGCAGAATGCATGGTTTGTACAACCAAAGAATCTCTCAAATGCATTACCACAGGGGATTGGCACCACAGGCTGGCCAATTTTCTATTATGCCAGTACAACAACACCTTACACAGCCACAGGCAACAGCCCCACAGAGCTTTGCTCGGGCAAGAGGCTAATCACTAAACTGGATAGGCTGCACCCTGACAGAGTAGCCTCAGACATGGCATGTCTGAAGGCACCAAGGAACGTACAAGTGGGGGACTAGGTTTGGACCCAGAATTACAGGCAAGGGGCTTTGTGAGTGGCAGCGAAGGTTGTTAAGGTGTTAGGAGCACTCTCCTATGAGGTGGTCGTGGAAGATGGGTGAATCATTCACCGACATATTGATCAGTTGCGCCAATGGCTAGCAGAGCAGTCGCTGGCTCAGGACTTCCAAGAGGGACAGACATTGAGTCCACAAGCCAGTATTCCTGCAAAGCAGTTTGCATGCACTGAAAGATCTCTTGCATAAGAAAACAGGAATGGGGCCATAAAAGCACTTCCCCCAGAGACACAGGCTGTACCACAGGAGCCAGACAGTCATCCAACAACCAGTAGCAGTCCTGCCAATTTCGCGGCACAATTGGACATTGGTTGGGGATGACCAGGACAGGCCAGCCAAAGGGACTTGAGTCGTTTTGACTCCACCAAACCACAGAGCCCGGGTCTACCTAGCACGGCAGGCAAGCAGGCAGACGGGGAGTCCCCGGAAACCCCTTGATGCTCCAAACGAGTGCGAATACCCCCCCAAGTACCTAAAAGATTTTGTAACCAAATGAATGTGTGTGCTATCCAGGGGGAAGGGGTGTAATGTATTAGCCTTATATGCTGTAAGTGCTTGCTTATGTTGCACTCTTCACTAATGGCTGAATTCACATGTATGTTTTGTAATGGTTGATCTGTCCCCACACTCCTGGCCTTCCTGAAGAGCCTGTAGAAGAAGAAGAGACTGTGTCATCAGTTTGAAGTCATTGTGTTTTCACAAAAGGCGTAAGTCCAGCATCCTGTGAATTCCGTTGGCCCTTATGAAGGACCAATTTAGCTTTGACCGTTAGTTGACTAGATTCTTTTTTTTTTTTTTTTATTGAAAAGTTTTAAAATACAATTTTCCTTTAAAAAAACCCCCTTCCCCCTCCCTCCTCCCCCCCTACCTCCCCTCCTCCCCCCTCCCTCCTCCCCCCCCTACCTCCCCCCCTCCCCCCCCTACTTCCCAGAGCTGAATACAAGGTATATATATATAAAAAAAAGCAAACCTAAGCAACCATATACTAACAACTATAAATTCTAAAATCCATCACTCTCTAGCTTATATAGGATAAAACAAACCTTAACAATATTAAATATATATATAAAAAAAAAAAAACTAGAATATGAAAAGGACACTCTCTAGCTTATATAGAATGGAACAAACCTTAATAGTATTAAACATATATTAAAGACAAAAAAAAAAAAAAAAGGAAAAAGAAGAAAAAAAAAAAAACCCTTCTCAACCCTATACTTATCCTAAATAAACTCCATCCATTTTATCCATTCCATGATATAACATTCTTACAAATAATTTTCCAAATTAACCAAGGATCCCAAATCAAAAAAACTTTAAAGTCAACTCTTCTGTAATCGACCGTTCCTCTTCCAGTACCACATCTATAATTATTCCAAACACAACAAAAAAGAAAAAAGAAGAAAAAAAAAAAAAAGATTGCAAACAAAACTTGAACTTTAATCCAAAAAAGCTCAGCCTTTCCACAAAACCACCAAATATAAAAATATATTGCGCCTACACCCAAATCTTTTCCCCCCTCCCCTGCTTGACTACTTGACTATATCGTAAAAGTTCCAAAGACTTCTGCGATTCCTGCTACTTTCTCTTCTTAGATCGTTTTGCAGCAGCACGCGTCACCCTCTGTTTTATAGATTCATCCGACGAGGTTATATCTTGATCTCCTCCAACACCGTTGTCTTCTATCTGACCATCTTCGGCCTCTTGATACGCTCCTTCTCCAGATCCCTTTCCAGCTTCCAAAAGTGTTAATGGCGTTGCATTTAAAACATTATTGTAGAAATCACGCGCTTGCATCACAGTAATCAAACGGTACTTTTTACCTTCGTGCGTCACCATCAACCCCACTGGGATCTCCCATCTGAACCTTATATCTCGCTGCTTGAGCTCTTGCACAAGAAATGTAAAATCCTTCCTTCTCCTTAGAATCTTTGGAGGAATTTCTTTTAAGACCAAAACTTCTTGATTAGCAATCATAACTTTAGTATCATAAGCAGCTTGTATAACTTCATCTCTAGTTTCCCTTTTTGCAAAATATACCACCACATCTCTAGGCAACTTCCTCTGTCTGGCAATCCATGAATTCACACGAAACACTTTGTCCATGCCTCCTTTTATTTCAGATGCTGGCTGTTTCAACACTATTTCAAAAGCCTCAGAAACCAGCTGCTTTAGATCTTCCTTAGTATTCTCCTTTAAGCCTCTAATTCTAATGGCAAACTGCATCTGGAAATATTGAGCAAGACACAGTTCCTTTTCCATTTTATTTTCATTCTCCAATACTTTTGCTTCTAATATAGCATTCTTTTGAGTCAAGTCTTCTAGCTTTCCCTCCAATTCTTCCACACACCGAGCCACTTTACACACTGAAGTCAAGATGTCTACCCTCATTGCTTTAAGCTTCTGTTCCATCCTCTCCTCCATTCTCTCCTCCAATTTCTCCAATTTCTCCTCCATCTGTGCAAATCTAATATTAATTGATTCCAAAATTACCTGGGTATGTTTTTCAAGAGCATCTTGTAAGTCCTTTGATGTCAATACATCAGGAGGATGCAGCGCCTGCAATAATGATTGTTGCACGGGAGAAGTTCCAGCACTCCGAAGAGTTTTAGGGGGTGGTTTAGCCGCCATCTTTTACCAAATATGACGCACTTTCACTTCAGATTTGTAATCCAAAAAAGTCCATCAAGCTGGAGAGTAAAACATAGTAATCCTCTTTACCATTTCCTCTTGTATCGCTCTGCCTGCTCCTTTAAATCATAGTCATTCCTTCAGGCAGGGGTGGTCGCAGACGGCTGGCTCTGCTCCAAGAAGTCAGGAGCAGAGGCGACGGCCAGCTGGGAGCAGCCCAGGCTACGGGGGAGTTCAATCCTTCAGCCGCCCAAGCCATAAGCTCAGGCGGCCCTGGAGAACTCTACCCCTACCTGGGAGCTCGCCCCCTCCTCTTCTCCCGAGGAGGGGGCTTCGGATTCGCCCGAACAGCTGATCGGCGCTGTTTCGGGCGAAAAAAACAACAGCTGAGCCGCGGGCAGCCCGGGAAGGCTCCCTTCGTCGCCGCGGAGCCACCGGAAGTCTCCAGTTGACTAGATTCTTGTATTAGAGGTAGCAATAATAAACTTTTGTCTGCTTTGAACTCTCAACAAATGTTATTTGCACTTGACAGAACCTGAAAACCTGACTCTGCAGCTTGGCCTGTTGCCCAGACAGGGACCTGCCACCTTAAGGATGGGTAGAAAAGGTCACCACCCCCAGATTGTCCATCATCTTGGGGTTTTTTTTTAGCTTTTCTATTCAATTCTTTTAATTTTAAACCTAGTACTTTTTTATTTTTTATTATATTGAAAGTCACCTGGAGATGCTGTATCAGTAAGACAGGTGGCATCAAAAATAGATATCTAAACAGACAAACAATGATGCATTTTTTGAGAAAGCTGAAGGGGCAAGATGATAATATTCTTGGCACTTAAGGCTATGCTGTATGATGCAGGTTATATTGTTTGCGGCAAACCACTCTTTTATCACTGCGAAGAAAACTGCATCAATGCATCTTCAGGAGTTGATCTCAACTTTTTATTTCGTAAATGTCATAATTAATAGTATGTACTCCTTCATATAAACAGGGAAGCGATTATAGGCTGCAACAAAGGAAGTAAGTCACACTACTTAGGAGGGCCATCTATAACTGTTATAGAAATCTAATGCAACATAGGAAGAGACTGCAGATATCCAAATGTAATGTAAGGATTAGCAGAGTAGCATTTTTTTAGATGGATTCTACATTTCCATAATAGCTGATATTGAAACGTATGAGTAGAACACCGCTTTGTGTTCTCTTTGAATTACAAGTAACTTTGAGAGTACAAAGGATCTCGAAATGTTGTACATTTTTAATTAGAAGTGGGAAACCTCTTTGCATTCTGAAACTTACTTTAAAAAAGTAAGGAGCAGGAGGGATGGTGCCAAAAGAGATTAGAGTAGTGACTTTCAGAATACTTAACACACCTTTTGATTTTTTTTTTCCTTTTGGATTATTTTGTCTTCTTTTTCCCCATGGCAGAAATCAGCAGGAACTGATGCTAGTAGCATTTGGCCAACAGCTGCCAAATTTCTGCATGGTACCCCTGGGTGTGTGGGGGATTGAAAAATGGGAATATAAAACCTCAGATGTTCACTCCTGTTCCTTTCCCATCATCATTTTCATGTATTGTCTCAAGAAATGTGATCCCAGGCCACTCAGATATGTAGGAAGAGAAAGAACAGAAGGTTGTGGATCAAAGTACAAATTGTTATTCTCATTGTTCAGGAGAACAATTACTAAAATCCATTTGCCGGTAAATGTGCCTTGTCTTGTAAATGACTGGGTCATTAGCCTTAACAATGTGAGCAGGTTGTCACTATCCAATTCAATTAAACAACTGACCAGAGTATGTCTTAAGAAAATATTCTATCCCCCCCCAAAAAAAGGACTCTATAATAATACCATCACATTTGTGAATATTGCATTCAGCCATATTTCAATTCTACATATAGAAATAAGGGAATAAAGGTAATCTATACTATATTCAAAGTAGAGAGATGCAGACATATCCCCAAAAGAGGGAGATAAGCAGAAATTGGTGAGATGTGAGAAAAATGAAATGGAATATATCCACCACATCAGTAATACATGTGCTAATTCCCTGGCTCTTTGAGGGAAAAGAAGATGATAACACATAAATTATTATGCTGGCTGGGAGCCGTGCATTTCAGAGTAATTTGTTTGAAAGGATAAAACATGATTTAATTTTCTCTATACATTGACACTGTGGTATCTAAGATCTTAGCCAGATTACCGTATGCCAGAAACAGAGAAGGAAATATCAAGATATCCATGCCAGACATGGCTATAGAGAGCAAATGAAAATATTGTAATGGTATGAAGTAAAGCAGGTGAGAATGAACAGAAGAGTGGAAGGAGGCCCAATGAATACCCTAAATGAAATGTAAAATTCCTTCATCACAATTTCATTTTGAGTTTGAATAAACGTCCCCAATGCAGCATTGTCCATCATGTTGACTGAGAGGAATAGCCCAAAGTTTCTAGAGCGCATCAAGTTGGGCAAATCAGAATTTGACTTATTTATTCTAACCCAAACCATTGTGGCTTGGCAGCCTAGCTGGGGGAAACAGGGGAACAGGGCCACATGAGTTGCGACTTGCACAAGTTGAGCTGCACACCTGTGTGCACGCACACCAGCCCTCCACTCACACAAGTTGAGTTGTGCGTGCATGCACACCATCCCACTGCTCAAGTGGTCTGGTTCTGAATAGGCCACAGCCTGGTAATGGGCCAAGTGTTGGGGACCCCTGTTCTAGATCTGCAATTTTTACTCATTCTTGAAACAGAAGATCCCAATATCAAATGCCCATAGTTCATTCTTTCTCCCTGTCTTCCCACTCTTATTTTTTATTTCTTCAGTGATGGTGTCATTCTTCTTGATCCTTTCAGATAGATGCCAGTAACATGGCCTTATTCATACCATATTTTTTGGTCCCTCACAAGAATCGGTTGTGGATCTGTCAAGTCCAAGCCCAGAAATGACACAGCAAAATCCAATCAAGTTCAATCCTTTATGTGCTTACTCCTAAAGGGCAGAATCTTGCTAGAGTAAAGCTACCACTTTCTAAGCTACTAAATATATCCTGGGAAATATAAGGACCGGTTGCTGGAATTGGGTATGTCTACTTTAATGAAGAGAAGGATGAGGGGTGACATGATAGCAGTATTCCGATATCTCAGGGGTTGCCACAAAGAAGAAAGAGTCAAGCTATTCTCCAAAGCACCTGAAGGCAGGACAAGAAGCAACAGATGGAAACTAACCAAAGAGAGAAGCAACCTAGAACTAAGGAGAAACCTCCTGACAATGAGAACAATTAATCAATGGAACAGCCTGCCTCCAGAAGCCATGAATGTTCCAACACTGGAGATTTTTAAGAAGAGACTGGACAGCCATTTGTCTGAAGAGTTATAGGTGGCTACCCTGAACCTCTTTCTTCTTCTCCAATCTAGATCAGGATTCCAGGGTCTCTTTATCTGGATCTCTCTGTATGTTGCCCAAGCTCTCCCCCACTGCTTCAATGGGTGCACATTCCATCACAATCTATTTTCATAAATGCCTACCTGCATTGTTCTGTCTCCAGTCCAGCAGTGTTGGGTCAAAGGTTCTTTTGGATTTTGGAAGCACTGATCACATAGTATGAGTAGCCAAAATGTGATTCAAAGGCAGTATATGAAAGTTCATAATAACATAGCATGAGAAAACAATCAAAGAATATTCAAGAGTACTAAAGAATTCAATAAGACAAAGAAAGACCTTATGCCATTTCTTCCACTCAAGGACCTCCAGAGAGATGATGGACCATTTTCAAGTCATCAAACACATAACACTTTCCCAGTCAGGTCTGCCTCAGAGTTCCACCCCATGAGTTTTTAAAAAATTAATTTAGATAGCCTCTGAAACACGATTAAATGCACCTGAATTCTGTAAGGAGTAGGGAGGTCAAATCTATCTTATCTTGGAATGCTGTTGCCCTTCTGCCATGCATGAGACCTTCAAGGCTAAGGAATCTTTGTATGGTATAGGAAAGAAAGAGGCCATCTCAAAGTCAAGGAATATCTGTATCTCATGGTTACTTGAAGATGAAAAAGATCATCCTACCTACGCTATGCAAGCATCTCACCAAGGACAAGGCAGACCAAAGTATAACCCAAATACTAAAATAACTAAAATAAATGCTTGCTTCATTCTGCAGTACTGAACTGTTTCATAAAATATAAAGTTTTATGTTCCAGGCAACTAAGATAACTACTTTACCTACCACCAGTAGGTAGTTTTACATTTTTAAAGGTAAAAAAGATAAAGGTTTCCCTGTCCTGTCATGTCCAACTCTAGTATGTGGTGCTCGTCTCTGTTTCTTGGCTGAGGGAGCCAGTGTTGTCCGAAGACATTTTATATGGTCCTGTGGCCAGCATGGCTATATGGAGAAGATGCACAGAATGCTGTTAGCTTCCGACCAAAGTGGTACCTATTTATCTACTCACATTTGTCTGCTTTCAAACTGCTAGGTGAGCAAGAGCTGGGGCAAGAATGGGAGCTCACCCTGTTATGTGGCACTCAGGTCTTGAACCTGGAGACAAGCTCAGCATCTTTAACTGCTGAGTCACTGCACTCATGACCAGGTAAGTACCAGCTAACTAATCATCATTTCCCCTTGCCAGTCTTCCAGTAAAATTACCAGCTCTATGCTGTCTGAAAGAAGCAATTAGCTGTGTAAATCCATTTCAAAAAATAATAAAATTCATACTTGTGCAATGCAGGTCGACCTTGTTGTTTACAGAGGTGTCATTTTCTATTGTATACATTGTATAGCCACTATGGTGCAAGGTGTCATGGTTGCGATGAATGAGACAAATCAAACAAATTGCAAGCATTGACACAAGGATAATGAGTTCCCGAGTCTGTGGGAATGGCTGTTTTGGATCCAAAACCATGGGAAATGATTGAAAAGTCACTCCAAACCTCTTCATAAACATAAGGAAAAAACATACAGATAAGTGGGTCTTGGCCTCTTCAGATCTTCTACTGTCCTAATCTATTTTATACAGGATAAAGAATAAATAAACAAAATGTTGCAAATCACTGGAAAAATGAGGGGATTGAATAGTCTGTGCCTACACCACAGGGAAGAGAGATCAGAATTGCATGCTCAAAAAACTTGATTTACAACATTATATCTTTGGCTATCTGGTCCATATTGATCAAGTGTGAATGCATGAAATCGTAGATAATAAGGACCAATCAAGATTGACAAGACTGTGCAAACTTTCAGATTCACTGGAACTCTTCACCAGACAAAATGTTACAAAAAGAAGGTGATATAGAAGAAAACAGTCCAAAAATTAGGCCAGATATTTCAGTCTATTTGTAGTCCATCTCAAAAAGGTAACTGCAAACTTAAAACCACTCATTTCCAACATGCACATCTTTGTGATTCTCTTATGCTTTTTACTTATAAAAATCCTCATGGAAGATATTTTTTCCCCATCTTGAAGGTCCTGAATTCAATTTCCTGCATCTATAGGTAGGATTAGAAAAGATTTCCACCTGAAATCTTTCAGAGATGCCACAGAATATTACTTCGACCGTTTCTATTTAGTTTCCTCCGTAAGACCTTTCAGAATGCCAAGCATGCATTTAGGAGCATAATTTGTGTGAAGTTAAATTTCCTGACAAATATGGATGGCACAGGTGTACCATCCTTTCTGTCTCACCAAATTGAAAAACCTTTTTTTTATAGTCACTAGCATCCCATCTGAAGTGGGGTTGGCAGAGGTTCAAACGGGCAGATGGACCTTCACATTTCTAAGATCCAAGCCATTTTAGGATTGTGTGCCTCCATCCAAACAGAGACCAGTTAGTAAAAATATGCCAGAGGATTGTTTCAGTAATAGTGTCCTATGTGTTGGATTTCCTGCTCCTAAAAATTATTTTGACTTTCTCTTATTGAAAACAAGTCTTTTACAATATATGTGGATTCCACAATGAAAATAGAATAGAATAGAATAGAATAGAATAGAATAGAATAGAATAGAATAGAATAGAATAGAATAGAATAGAATAGAATAGAATAGAATAGAATAGAATAGAATAGAACAGAATGGGACGGGACGGGACGGAACAGGACGGAACAGAACAGAACAGAACAGGGTGGGGCGGAGTTGGATGGGATAGAATAGAATAGAACAGAACAGAACAGAACAGAACAGAACAGAACAGAACAGAACAGAACAGAACAGAACAGAACAGAATAGAATAGAATAGAATAGAATAGAATTAGGGTTAGGGTTAGGGTTAGGGTTAGGGTTAGGGTTAGGGTTAGGGTTAGGGTTAGGGTTAGGGTTAGGGAAAAATGTTGACCATACCATTCATCTTCCCATCATCTTTTCTTTAATTAAAATGCATTTTAATACTTTAGGTAAAGATATATTTGTAGATGGTAATAACTATATAAAATATTTGTGTACTATCTCTGTATACCCATTGCCTCTATTTTGAGAGTTGAGTTTAATAGCTTAGTTATGAAACTATCCAAACAGCTTTGGATTCTCTGTGTTGGGGTGAACTATTTGAGGGAGTCTCACTTCTCATTTTGCAGTTAATATCTCAAAATCAGATCATCTTTGAGCAGTCCCTGGATGTATGTTAGAGCTTTTTCTTCTTTTTTTCTTCTGACATATATTCATTTATTTAAATAAAAATCTACCTCCTCTGTGTTTTGTCAAATCATCCATTTGAGCTAAAGTTTTGGTTTTCTGTGGAGCTCCGGGAGATGAAGCTCAAGAGACGGGGTCTGGAGAGCTGTTGGAGATCCAGCCAGTCTGAATCTGACCGATTGCGGTTAAGAGCCTCAACGAGGACTTATCTCGCTGCGATGGAGGCGGCGAAGTCTGACTACTTCGCCGCCCTCATCGCTTCCGCAGATAATTGCCCAGCCGCCCTGTTTAGGGTCACTCGCTCCCTCCTTAATCAGGAGGTGAGGGAGGAGCCCTTGCAGGGGCGGGCCGAGGAGTTTAGCCAGCATCTGATGGGTAAAATCGCTCAGATTCAGGCTGGTCTGGACTCCGACTGGGCAGAGTCAGACGGGGGTGAGACAAGCGGTCTTGGAAATATTATCTGGGATGAATTCGATCCTGTGACTCCAGAAGAGGTGAACAGGATCATGCGGAGGCTAAGTTCCACCACATGTTTGTTGGACCCGTGCCCCTCCTGGCTGGTGTATGAAGCTTGGGAGGGGACACGAGGCTGGATCCATGCAGTAATAACTGCTTCTTTGAGGGAGGGTAGCTTCCCTACTGCCTTGAAGGAGGCAGTGGTGAGGCCCCTCCTCAAGAAGCCTGTCCTGGATCCAGCTGTTTTGAACAACTATCATCCTGTCTCCAACCTTCGCTTTGTAGCGAAGGTTGTTGAGAGCGTGATGGCACATCAGCTCCCTCTGTTCCTGGAGGAAACTGATTATCTGGACCCATACCAATTGGGCTACAGGCCCAGGTACAGCACAGAGACAGCATTGGTCGTGCTGGTAAATGATCTCTGGCGGGCTCGGGACAGGAGTTGTTCCTCTGTCCTAGTCCTATTAGACCTCTCAGCGGCTTTCGATACCATTGACCATGGTATCTTGTTGTGGCGTCTCAGGGGGTTGGGAATGGGGGGCACTGTTCTACAGTGGTTCTCCTACCTCCTGGGCCACTCACAGTCGGTTTTGGCAGGAGGGCAGAGGTCGGCCCCAAGGCCTCTCGTTTGTGGAGTTCCTCAGGGGTTGGTCCTCTCTCCCCTCCTGTTCAACATCTATATGAGGCCGCTGGGTGAGATCATTCGTGGTTTTGGGGTGGGGTATCATCAGTATGCTGATGGTACCCAGCTTTTTCTCTCTACCCTGAACCAACCCAGTGATGCCCTTGATGTGATGTCCCGTTGCCTGGAGGCGGTCCGGGTCTGGATGGGGAGAAACAGGTTTTGACTTAACCCTGCCAAGACTGAGTGGCTGTGCATACTGGCATCTCGGATTCACCATTCTATTCCATCATTAATTATGGGGGGGTGAGGTGTTACCCCCCATAGATAAGGCTCACAACTTGGGCATCCCCCGTCCCATTCTGGACTCACGGCTCAGTTTGGAAGATCATATAGGAGCTGTAGCCAGGGGGGCTTTTGCCCAAGTTCGCCTGGTGCACCAGTTGCGGCCCTACCTGGACCGAGATGCCCTACGTACAGTCACTCATGCGCTTGTGACCTCCCAGATAGACTACTGCAATGCTCTCTACATGGGGCTGCCCTTGAGGACCACTCGGAGGCTTCAGCTGGTGCAGAATGCGGCCGCGCGAATTGTGATGGGGGTTTCTCGATACGCCCATGTAACACCTCTTCTCCACGAGCTGCATTGGCTTCCAGTTGCCCTCCGGGTGAGATTCAAGGTGCTGGTGATGACCTATAAAGCCCTAAATGGCACGGGTCCGGACTATCTTCGGGAGCTCCTGCAGCCAGCATTAATTTCCCATAGTCCTGTGCGCTCCCACAGGGAGGGTCTCCTCAGGGTGCTGCCAGTCAGGAAGTGTCGGCTGGCGGCACCCAGGGGGAGAGCATTCTTGGTGGGCGCGCCTGCCCTTTGGAATAAGGTGCCGGTGGAACTCCGGATGGCCCCCAACCTTCACTCATTTCGCTGGGACCTAAAGACTTGGCTATTTGAGCTTGCCGGCCTGGACTGAGGGTTTTTAAGGTTTTTAAGGTTTTATTTTTTTTATTTTTGGGGCTATCTAATTTAATTTTTATTTTAACTTGTATATTGTATTGTTTTAACCTTCCCTGTAAACCGCCCTGAGTTCCTCGGGAAAAGGGCGGTATATAAATCGAATAAATAAATAAATAAATAAATAAATAAATAAATAAATAAATAAATAAATAAATAAATAAATAAAGTTCTCATTATTCAGGAAATTATAGAAGGAACAGGCAATGACTATAGATCATTGCAAAATGTATGTTGTCAGCCTTCTACATTTCTGATCTTCTGAGTACTCAGGACCAATTAAATAATTCTCCTTAAAAACAGTGTCTTCATCCATTATATCAGGATGAAGGGTTTCAGTAACCTAATAAAATTATCTGAGGATCAATAATTCAAAGAAAAGCAAGAGATGATGTTCAACTTTTACCAAGCATTTCACCATTGTTTTAAGAAAAATGAGAAACATTCTCATCTAGATCATTAGAACTTACTAGAATGTTTCCATCAGGACAGTTTGCACAGAGCACCAAATGGTGAGAAAAGTTGAAGCTTGAAACTCATGCTATGATCAACCATGATGACAGGCAAAAGTAACCCACAGAAAAATACAAATAAATCAACATTTACAGTATACATCAGATTCAACTGAATCCTGATCTTCATCATTCAGCTATGAATTTTGAATTTGTTAGCTATCCTTCATAACCTGTGTCTTAGGAGGAACCTGTTTTAATCTGTTTGCATTAGCACCTGGAAGAGTAACCAATATTATAATCATAAAAATATTCATGGATCATATCAGGTGAGCATAGTACATTTTTGTGAGAGAGGTTTATTGTCTACAGTATTGGGGGTGGGAAGGGAAGGTAAAAATGGTGGAAGTAGGAATGACTGGCTGATGAGGCTGAAGAAATCTAAAAGTAGATAAGTCTGTGACCATTCACAGACCAATCATAACCTATCAACAAGTTTACTAGAAGTGAAGCAAGTCATGCAAAGCCAAAAGGATGGGAAGTAGACTGGATTCTGATGAGCGGAAGGAAGGAAGGAAGGAAGGAAGGAAGGAAGGAAGGAAGGAAGGAAGGAAGGAAGGAAGGAAGGAAGGAAGGAAGGAAGGAAGGAGACACGGGTAAGAAAGAAAGAGAGGAAACAAGCAGTAGGAAACTCTAGAAAGACATGATGGCCATATGCAAAGAATAAGGCTATTGTGGTTTATAACATATGTGTCTTTAAGTTTGTACTACTTGTGACTGTTCTTGTGAAGACCTCAACAAGCTGCAGAACACCTATTGAGCTTTACTTCATTGAGGTCAATAGTTTCATGCTGTATAAAGCTCCTGCTGTTTTATACTGTTCGAATGTCTGTGCTCTGCTTCATAATGATAGTAGTAAAACTTACAGAAGTTTGCTTGTTTTTATTTTATTTAATCAACATATTTGTATGCTGCCACATTCAAAAAACAACTCTCGCTGGCTGGCATATGGTTCACTGTGGGAGATAGGATTGTTTTTAGATTGGATATCTAAGTAGGAGGGAAGTCACCCCTTAGAAGCCCATTGCTGATCAAACGTTTAGCAACAAGCTTGTTGAAAATAAATTCTCAGAGAGCTAAAAAAAAGAAAGACCCAGCTTGGGAAAGTCTAGGGGAATTGCCTCTCAAACTCAGAACCTGCTTTTGTGTTTGAACGGAGGCTACCATGAGATCATTTTGGAGGTCTTCTTTCAATGTTCTCATGGCCACAAATCAAAGGGTTGCATCTTATAGAAAGGACTTGACCAAGACATTAAATTGATAGTTACACATTATTGCTGGATTGTCCAGAAGAAGGTGAGCTAGTCAGTAGATTTTTTGTGTTTTTTTTTTTTGCCTTTAGGAACTCACAATGTGTTATTCAGCATTGAGTGGTATATATCTTCCTACGGCAGAGTCTACAGAGAGCCATTCTTGCTTTGTCTTCTTCAGCAGCAAACATCTGGGGTCAACCTTAAGCCTGGCACCTACGCTGACATCTCTTCAACCCCAGGCAAAGGGTTTTGTTCAATTTTTCCTCTCTCTTTTTCAGGTATCTTTAATGAAAGAAGGTTTTTTTTTTCTCCTCTTTTGATTGTTTTTTTATGCTGCCCTGCCATCTACTGTTTTAGACTTTATTGCTGCTGTGGTTTTATGGAAGATTCTTTATTATTGTATTTCTGTTTTTATTGTAAAGCCACCCTGGGAAAATAAGGGCATAAAAAAACTTAAATGAATAAATGAAAAGCATTAGTCCTAACAACTTCCTCATAAAAAAATTCAAGTTCAGACTTTTCAAGAACTTGGGACCTTGGGATTTGCTGTTTAGATAGGTCTGTTGTTACAAAAATGGCTGTATATTAAGTAGATATAAGTAAAATGTTAAAGTTGCATCTTACTCTATTTTCTCTACTGTGCTAAAAAAAGGGTGGAAGTTAACACTTCTTCCTTCTTTTTCCCCCTACCCCACACTTTTCTTTCCCCCTTTTCTTTTCCCCAATTAGCTACTATTTTTATTTTCATTTGTATTTTACATTATGAAAAATAATACAAATTTGAAAAGAACAACAACAAAAGATCTTGACAACCTGGAATTAAGGAGAAATTTCCTAACAGTGAGAATAATTAACCAGGAACAGCTTGCCTTCAGAAGTTGTGGGTGCTCCAACACTGGAGGCTTTTGAGAAGAGACTGGACATTTGTCTGGAATGGTATACGGTCTCCTGCTTGAGGAAGAGGTTGGACTAGAAGACCTCCAAGGTCCCTTCCAACTGTTATTCTGATATTCTGCTATCATAGTGATGTATTCTTGTTGTTTTCTTTTTCGTTGTTTATTTTTTCTTCTATTATTTTACTTCTGCTTTGTTTACACTCTTTTCATTTCTTCCTTTTTATTGTTGTAAGCTGCCTAGAGTAGCCCCATAGCAAAATAGGTGGCAAATAGGTTCAAATAATAAACAAAATGAAATAAAACTTGAGCAGCTGAAGTAACTCCTCTTTCTGATTCCAAGGACTCTCCCTACCATTGCAAGTGATTTTTCTCACAGCACCATAATCCCCATCTGTCTGGCTGGTTCATTCCTGGGTGAATTACAGTACAACTCCAGCTTCACCATGTCCTGAGAAAAGATAGCCCGCTAAAAATATGGAATATTTTCAGATGAAGAGGCAATTATTATCGTCTGTCAGTATTTAAAAGGAAATTAATCCAGATTTATAGCTGTCAATCTAAACACGCAGATATGCAATAAGAATAGCATGAAAATCTGAAGGAGTTGTACTTTTGCATTTGTAGAAAGGGATTGAAGCAATGGCAAATCTAGACAGCACACTAAAAAGCAGAGACATCACCCTGCCAACAAAAGTGCGTATAGTCAAGGCGATGGTCTTCCCAGTTGCAATGTATGGCTGTGAAAATTGGACCATAAGAAAGGCTGAGTGCCAAATAATTCAGGCCTTTGAACTATGGTGCTGGAGAAGACTCCTGCGAGTCTCTTGGACTGCAAGGCAATCAAACCGGTCAGTCCTAGAGGAGATCAACCCTGACTGCTCTTTAGAAGGCCAGATCCTGAAGTTGAAACTCAAATACTTTGGCCTCCTAATGAGAAGGAAGGACTCACTGGAGAAGAGCCTAATGCTGGGGGCAATAGAAGAAGGGAACGACAGAGAATGAGGTGGCTGGATGGAGTCACTGAAGCAGTAGGCGTGAGCTTAAATGGACTCCAGAAGATGGTAGAGGACAGGAAGGCCTGGAGGAACATTGTCCATAGGGTCGCGATGGGTCAGACACAACTTCGCAGCTAACAACAACAACAAAGAAAGGGATTTGGCACACCCTGCCTCTCCATCAGAGGAAATCCTCCTTGTTAAGATTCCTCTTAATAATCCAAACCTGGCTCTGCTCACAGGAATTATGTCTTTCTAACCTGTCACGGTTTCTATTTCCCTAAAAAAATATTATTCCAGGTAGTTGCACAGCATCAGCTTTCCAAGGAACCTTTCTCTGGATAAGAATAAGATTCATTAAAGTACCTGAGAAATCCCAGCAGTGCAGAATGAAGAGACAATTGAGCTTGTTAGACTTTCTCCCTGTGATTCTTAGTTCTTTCAAAAGCTCTGTGTTGGTTGTCACAGTTTTCTCCCTGAGGGCCTATTAACTAAAACTGTCTGAAAACAGCTGAGAGTTTGGATAACACAGCATAGTGTGGATGTTAGCATGCGTGCCACGGAGTTAATTTTTTGCTATATATTTTCATAATTCTCTACTGAGCAAATATGGTGCTTTCCAGTACACCTTTAGAAAGCTGTAAGATTTAATTGTGTCCTCTGTCTAACCCTGGCCAAAAGTATTATAACATTATCTTCTCTAGCCACATTACTTATTTAACATCTTTAGAAAACCAGCCGTACCCAGTTCAGAAAATCATCCAGAACAACATTCATTTCAACAGCTTGGTTCGTAGATCATGCTATGTTTGCTTGAAAGTGATTTATTGCACAAACTGGCACAGCTGATGGCAGCATTTAATTGACTTTGGCTGACCTCAGAAAAGCTAAGCAGGGCTAGACATGGTTAGGGTTTTGATGGGAGGCCACCTGGAGTTTGAGGCCTGTAGGCTAGATTAGGGAATAAATAATGAATAGGAAGGAGGTCATGGAAATCATTACTCAGCTGTTACAGAAACAATTGCATACACATGTCCGTTTAATCACCAAAAGGTAAACTCAACTCAGAGGCATATGTACATCATCTTGTTTGAATAAAATAAAGCTGGCTAGAATAGTGATCAGCTATACCAAGACCAAGCAAACCACTTCATGAAAGATGTATGGGTACCTCACAATATGGTTTCTAGACCAGGTGTTTTTTTTATTACAGTTCCGAAATCAGCCTTATTGAAATGAGGGAGAATTAATTTTATTAGTCACTGTATAGGAAAGTGCGTCTGAAATATCCTAAGCTTCACATACATCCATGCCCATAAAAATCTAATAAGGCAGGAAATAGCAATAGAGCCAAACATATTCGTTTGACCCAATCTTTTGATGATTTGCAATAAATTTGCTAAAAATCTCGATTCCCAATAACTTAGTTATAGTATAGAAAAAAATTACATTAAGAATGAAATTTTGTATGAGACGGAGAGAGTAAAATGGCAATTAGCAATAGCACTTAGACTTACATACCGCTTTATAGTGCTTTACAGCCCTGTCTAAGTAGTTTACAGAGTTAGCATCTGGGTCCTCATTTTACCAACCTTGGATGGATGGAAGGCTGAGTCAACCTTGAGCTTATCAGGATCAAGCTGCTGACAGTTAGCAGACTCAGCCTGCAAAACTGCATTCTAACAACTGCTATAATACAAAAAAATATTTGCCTTGTAATGTATTTATATTATGTTGCTACAAAATACAGAATTTAGAAGAATTAATCAGTGATAAAAACCCAAGCAACAGGTTAAATAAATAAATACATATTCAATTTTTATTCACATGCACACACAAACGCACTCATATTATATGAGAGAGAGAGATGTTTAAACAATTTGTCATGCAATCTTATGGGGAAACAAACACCTCTGTTCAGTATTTATGCTCATTTATTAGCTATATTAGCATTTCCCTAAACAGAATATCTTTGGTTGCTAAGAAAAACCCATGGCTACAACTGGAGGTTTAGAACAGCAGTCTAGGAATTACAGAAAGCTGGATATGAATTGTAATTTTTGTTCCATTTTATGGAAAACGAGTTGCAGTACTTTTGTTACCCGATGTCCCATTTTGTTCTGCTTGTATTCTCCATGTGTGTATTCCTGGCTAAAAGAACAGCTACTAATTCAAACCCTGTAGATACCTATTGCCATATTTTTTTATTTCCCTTTTTTCTTTTGGCTCTATCTCTCTCCTAGCTCCCTAATCTTGATATCCACAATAAAGACTTGCATTTCTTACTGAAACAGTCTTCTCATTCTGAAAAAAAAATACTGTAGCACATACAGTATATCCCACATGCGATTAAGCTACAAAAAAGATGAAAACATTGACAGCAAGTTTGTCATTTTCCTTCTTCTCTGAAAACCAATACATTTTATTTATTTGTTTATTTATTTTATTAAATTTATTGACCACCCATCATACCACAAGATCTCTCTGGCACTTTACAATAAATAATAGCATTTACTGAATAGATATGTTTGTGGTGGAGTATTTGGAGAGGGACGCGGTGGCTCAGTGGGTTAGGATGCTGAGCTTGTCGATCAGAAGGTCAGCAGTTTGGCGGGTCAAATCCTGAGTGCCACGTAACAGAGTAAGCACCTGTTACTCATCCCAGCTTCTGCCAACCTAGCAGTTCGAAAGCACGTAAAAATACAAGTAGAAAAATAGGGACCACTACGGTGGGAAGGTAACAGCATTCCGGGTGCCTTTGGCATCTAGTCATGGCGGCCACATGACCACGGAGACGTCCTCGGACAAGTGCTGGCTCTTTGGCTTTGAAACGGAGATGAGCACCGGCCCCTAGAGTTGGAAACAACTAGCACACATGTGTGGGGGAACCTTTACCTTTACATTTATTTGGAGTTTGCTTGCTTAGGATTAAACAGCAGATAAATCTAATAAACTAAAAGTAGCTAAACCCATTCATGGGAGACCAAAAGGGCCATCCACCACATCCATCGGCATAGGTATGCAAGTCTGTCCAATCCTACCATCTAATCATGCTATGTCTGTAATATTTCTGTTTTTCCATTCCTTCCACTAAACATTTTTATTCTCCTGAAGAAGAGAATGATCAACAAATGGAAGAAACCTATTCACATTTTAATGCAGAAAATACTGTTGGATTATTTAATTCTCAGGGCATTTTCCCGTCAGCCCCTCACTATAGGCAAGGTCAGGAAACAGGAGTGTCTTGAGTCTTGCAATGTACTTTAATGTGATCAGGGTGTTATAACAGAATCTTGAAAGCCCATCAAAGCCCCTGACTATTTCAACTTATACCTAACACAATCAAAGTACTGTTATTCTGAGTTTCATTCTAGTTCTTTGATGGAATGTAGACTGGATTCCCAGGAGGGAAGAGATACATTTCAGAGAAATAAGAGGCAGTTCAGTTCAGATATGTTTTATGAGGGAAAGACGGTGAAGACGGCTCCTCTTTAATAATTCCCAGAATATATGCTTTATGTGGATGATAGTTTGCTTTAATTTGACAAGATCCTGTCTACAAGGTGCCTTTATTGATATTTAGAACTGACACGTAGTCTTTGCTTCCTCAGGACTCAGATTTATTTTTTTTCTGTAACGGCTTGGCATTTTCCTCCCTCTTCTCTAAATCAAATCCACATTCCCTCATATTTCCACAAAGCCACTAACCTCACCTCTGTAATCTTCTGCAGCAACTTGATGGCATCTGGTGAATATCCTCATTGTTATGTTCCATCCTCTGAAGTTACTACCCTGTCATAATTTCTCAGGACTGCTCAGAAAGAAGGTACCATGCAAGATCTTCCTTGTAAATCATATCATTTTCATATTTTTAACATAACAAGGATAGAAAGGCATTTTATTCTCTTTGCCATAAATAAGCCAGCGGAATTCAGCTAATGCATCCCAGTAGGCCCACAATTCTCCCCTCCCTCCTTATCTGCCTTCAGAAGAGATTGGATTGTAGTAAATTATTGTATGACAATTCAATAATTCAATTCAAAGGTGATTACTTCTGATAAAATGACAAGTCTTTTCTGAAAGTGTAGTTGCTATTAAGATCCTCAAAGAGTTGATCAAGGGCATCAGTCAAACTTAGTTGGCAACATCTTGCAACCTTCAGATCTGGATCTTTTTCTGTCTTCAGAATCTCTTCTCCTTCTGGATATTTAGCACAGTGGGTTAGGATGCTGAGCTTGTCGATCAGATGGTCGGCAGTTTGGTGGGTCGAATCCTGAGTGCCGTGTAACAGAGTGAGCACCTGTTACTCGTCCCAGCTTCTATCAACCTAGCAGTTCGAAAGCACATAAAAATGCAAGTAGAAAAATAGGGACCACTACGGTGGGAAGGTAACAGCGTTCCATGCGCCTTTGGTGTCTAGTCATGCCGGCCACATGACCACGGAGACGTCCTCGGACAAGCGCTGGCTCTTCAGCTTTGAAACGGAGATGAGCACCAGCCCCTAGAGTTGGAAACGACTAGCACGCATGTGCGGGGGGAACCTTTACTTTTAGCTTATATGCATCCACCTTGCATAGCACCCATTTTAAACCTACTGGGACCCTTAATTATCTGTTGTGTAGAGGGAATACCTGAATAACAGAATTAGAAAGGACCTTGGAGTTTTCTAGTCCAATCCCTGCTTAGGGAGGAGACCCTATACCAGGAGTAGGCAGCCTTGGCTCTTTTAGGACTTGTGCACTTCAACTCCCAGAATTCCTGAGCCAGCCATGGGAGTTGAAGTCCACAAGTCATAAAAGAGCCAAGGTTGCCTACCCCTGTCCTATACCATTTCAGACAGATGGTTGTCCAATCTCTTTTCAAAAACCTCCAGTATCAGAGCACTTGGAGGGGCTGGAGGTAAGTCATTCCACTGATTAATTGTTCTAACATTCAGGAAATTTCTCCTTAGTTCTAGGTTGCTTCTCTCATTGATTAGTTTCCATCCATTGCTTCTTGTCCTGCCTTCAAGGTGCTTTGGAGAATAGGTTGACCCCTCCTCTTTTTGGCAGACTCTTAAACATTGGAACACCACAATCATGAGGAGTAGAAGGCATGATGGTACAGGACATGATGGTGGCTATGGAGAAATCCCAGGATCCACAAGGAGATAGGAGGTCCTACTAGTAAGAAACTACTTTCCTGTATCTTCAGAAAAAATATGGCAAATGATCTTTGCGGCATTTTTTTGGAACAGGAGTAAGTTAGCCATTAATCAGCTTGCCAGGCCCTACTCAAATCCCATGGTGTTGTAAGATGTAGGTGAATTATAGCCTCAGTGTCTGAAAGTGGCCTATTTGTATTTCTTTTGCATTAGGCTCTGGTTGATGGATCTTGGAGTTCCATCACTGGAGATTTTTATATATATTACAGCAAAGTAAATCCCCAAAGTCTGGAGTCTCTGTCCGCTTCTGCCTTAATCTAATGAAGGCTGTGAAGGAAAAAAAACAGGGAAATAACTGTCGAGCCAGGTGTGTGTTGGTCATTTGTCAACCAAATTTGAAAAAAGTTGCTCCAGCTTTTTTTAGTCTTGCAATTCACAAGCCTCACAAACCCCGTAATGATACATCAGGCCAATGGAACACCCTTTATAGCCACAAATTGCATCTCAGGGCAAAAAGAATAAAGTATCTATGACAGTGAAGGAGGGGAAAAGAGCATTGGAAAGTACTTATTCCTAGCCAGATGCAAAATAACTGTCAGACAGCAAAGCCAATACAGATTGGAAGCATGGGAAATAGAATCAGATACCAATTGTTCTGAAAGGCTTTATTCATAGTTATTATAAGTGTGAATAATTATAAATAACCATCCATAATTCAGTAGAATTCAGCTAAGAGCAATGTTATCAACTGTCTTGAAATAAGTTAATATTAGGAGATTCTGTTGAATCCTGATGACTAAACTATAGAATGGCAGGTCTATATTTTTTACTGTACTCCCATAACACTGTCATGATTAATTTAGGCACTGAGGGTCACTGAACACTGTGACATAGGTAGATATAGAAAGGACTCCACGAAAAAGGTAAAGGGCTTTGAACTAGAATAGAATAGAATAGAATAGAATAGAATAGAATAGAATAGAATAGAATAGAATAGAATAGAATAGAATAGAATAGAATAGAATAGAATAGAATAGAATAGAATAGAATAGAATAGAATAGAATAGAATAGAATCTTGAAGATCTTCTAGTCCAGCCCCCCACTAAAGCAGGAGAATATATACCATCTCAGACAAGTGACTGTCCTGTCTCTTCTTAAAAATCTCCAGTGATGCACCCCCAATTTCTGAAGGCAAGCTGTTCCACTGGTTAAGTGTCCTCACTGTTAGGAACTTTCTTCTTAATTCCAGGTTGCTTCTCTCTTTGATCAGTTTCCAGCCATTGTTTCTTGTCCTGCCCTCTGCTGCTTTGATAAATAGGTTGACCCCCTCTTCTTTGTGGCAGCCCCTCAAATACTGGAATACTGCTATCATGTCACCCCTGTTTCTTCTTTTCTTTAGACTAGCCAAACTACCTTGTCAGCAATGGACAATCTTGAATAGATTGGATAGATGCAATCCAATGAATAGGGTTTGCATTTCACATGGCATCTTCTGGGACTCTCTATATAAAGGGGGCATAGAATCCTCAGTGTGACTGCGGGAGACTCACATCAAACTGTAGATCACATCGTGACCGGGTGTAAGCTGAGGGCATCTAACCAATCCAATATCTGACTTTTTTAAGATATAAACAATGCTGCACTTCAATGGTTACATGGTCTAGAATTTTTGGACACCACAGACCAGTTCTGTGGAGAGAGGTTTTTCTATGGACCGAAGGAGGTATGGTTTCATGTACTGCCTGCATCCCACAGATGGGGCTTTGCTTGTTTGCACAGTCCAGTTTTGGGCAAGCCGTGGCCTGGTGCCAGTCCACGGACCGGGGGTTGGGGAACCCTCGTCTAGACATTGGTATTGGAACTTAGATCTTTTTAACGTTTATATTTTATTGTGTTTCACTAATCTAGGTGAAATGTTAATATATATTGGTAGTCCAGGTATGATTTGCCTTACGATAAATAAATAAATAAATAAATAAATAAATAAATAAATAAATAAATAAATAAATAATAAATACATACATACATACATACATACGAAGAAGTGCTGCTGAAAAGCATACACATAGAACTTATAAAACAACACTTACCTGGAGATTTAATCTCTAACAGAGTTTCTTAAGTGGATCTCATCGCTTCCACATCTACAGACATTACAACTAGTCCTCAACTTACAACCATTCATGTACTGTAGCAACTGTTCAAAATTACAACAGCACTGAAAAAGTGACTTGCAACCAGTTCTTGCGTTTATGACCATCATGGCATCCCCACAGTCCCTAGTCAAAATCTGAGCCCTTGGCAGCTGGCATGCATTTATGATGGTTGCAATGTCTTGGAGTCACGTGACCACAATTTGTGACCTTCCCGGCCAGTTTCCAACAAGCAGAGTGAATAGGTGAAGTTGGATTTTCTTAACAACAGCATGATTTATGTAACAGCCGCAATGATTCACTTAACAACCATGGCAAAGAGGCTGTATGATAGGGCGTAATTCACTTCACAATTGCCTTGCTCAGTAACAGAAGTTCCTACCCCAATTATGCTTGTAACTTCAGGACTACCTGTATGGCTCCTACTGCTAAACTCCCCAGCCCTAACGTCTAAGGAATGTTAATACCAATGAGAAGCAGCAAACTGGGCAACACAGGAATGATTGATTGTATAGCTAGTTTCTTAGGAGTAACAAATTCCTTGAGAAGAATCACCCCAAGAGTTAAGGAATACCAACTTAGTCTGAAAAAGGCTTAGCCTCCAAAACCAGAGGAGTACATGCAGAAAGTTAGCCTACCTGCTGAAAACAATGTTTGTGACAGTAAGACTCATAATTTATGCCCAGAATTTTCAACCTTGCCTTCCAAAACTCCACAACTCTCATCTACACTGCAACCATGTTTTTTACACTCAACTCGTCAGAGAACCAGTATTATATTTTTGGTTGCTGACATAAGGGAAGCATCCATAGTGTGTATAATGCATATACCTCCAAGTTAGTGGGATGCAGACACATTACACTGACTTGCAAAGATGGTTCCTAAATTAAGGCTTTTAACCTACAAGGTAGAGCATGAACATACTTGAAGTTTGATTGTGGGATGCTGGCTGAAATATGTCAAAAATTACTTGTACTGTCCTTACAGGGAGTGCTGTATGTGATGCAGGTATGATAAGGCTGGTAACCTACACCCTATCTAACTTCCCGAAGGAAAAAAAAGGATCAAAACTCTAATGGCCAATGAAGGTAACATTTAGGTCCCAGCTGATAGCAATCATGAAATATAGAAAATTGTGACTTAAAATTTAAAATGATTAAAAGTAAATTTCTCTGAATAAAATAAAATGAAAGAAAGAAAAAGTGCTATGTGGTGTGTCTAAAGAGAAAAGAAAAGGGTGTAAGATCTGAAAATATAGATTTGATCTTATGGAGTTGATGAAATGCCTGTCCCTTTGTAGTTGCATACAATGCCATGACACATGCAGAAAATCTTCGCATCATAATGGTAGGACACTGATTTTAACATTCATCTCTCCTCCCCTTGCTCCTATTGTACTGAATACAAGCACAGAGGGGTTCAGTTGTGGCTTTAATTGAAAATGCAATAGCTACACTGATGTCTAAAAATATGAATTGATGTCATTTAGGTTGTTATGAATGCATATTTAAATACAAATCCACTTGGTGATAAAAACATGTTACACTTCAGTGAACAGTAATAATGGAAGAACAGGGATGAGTTTGGGGAAAAATCACACAATATCCTGAATGAACGTAATCCAAAATGTACAAAAAAATGTTAGATAATATGAACGGATGGATGGGAATAAGACAAGAGAGTGAAAGAAAAGTGGTTGTGACATTTGCAGAGCCAGGAATGAATAAGAATAGAGATCGTGTACTGGGTATCTGCTTAGAAAAAGGTCCGGTCTTTTGTCTGAATATGCACTTTAAACAAAAGGTACACTGTCAGGACCCACCTCAATCCACATCTTAGGAAATAAGAACTCTTGGATGCAAGTTTAGTCCAAAAGGAAAATGTTTACTAGGATGGAATCGATTGTGGGAATACAAGACGGAATCTGAGAAAAGTTACATTTCAATCCTATATAAACCATTCCCATTCCAGCCCCTCCCCTCATCCATTTGGTCAGGCTGTCGTCAGTTGCTAGGTGTCAGGTCCTTCCATGGGAAAGGGAACTCTCCTTGGTTTTATGGTTATTGCTTTCCTTTTCAGTTGTAAATGAAGATACAATCCAGACCTGTCTGTCCCCCCTCCCTTCCCCAGTAAAACATCCCCTGTTGTTTGAAAATCGCTTTAGTAACCATCCTCTCCCCCCCCCCTCGGAGAGATGGCAGAATCCCCAGAAATAGCACGTTGTTCTACCTATACAATTATGAAATGTGATATAAATGGATTCTGACATTCGGCTCTCCTTTCAGAAAAAAGATGAGTCCATCTGTGGGGAAAGAAAACATATAAATGTTAGCCTGGTTTGTTTGGATATTCTGTATGAAACCTCTTAAGCAACTTAGGTGCTTTAACATGGAGTTTGTTAACCCACTCATTTTCTGAGGAGGGGAGGTGTTTCCATGCCACTAAATATTGTATCGTTCCATGGTGTTTTCTGGAATCTAAGATTTCTTTCACTTCAAAATGTTGTTCTCCTTCCACCATGATGGGGGGTGGTGGTGGGATTTTTTCTCGTAGTGGTGATTGTTGTTCTCTCTTTAATAGACTGCAGTGGAAGGTTGGGTGTATTCGTCTAAGATTTTTGGGTAGTTCTAATTCAACTGTTACTGGGTTTATGATTCTTTTAATTGGAAAAGGTCCAATATATTTTGGTCCTAGTTTTTTACAGGGTTGGAGTGATTTCAGGTATTTTGTGGATAAATATACCATCTCTCCTACCCTAAATGGTGTGGGATCGGTTCTTTTTTTGTCTGCCTGTGTCTTGTATGCTTTTCTGGCATCTTCCAACGCTTTCCTAACGATTGGCCATGTATTTTGTAATTGAGCAATCCATTCCTTCAGATCAGGGATAACCGGTTCTTTTGGGGTTAGTTCTGGTATTGGGTTGAAACTCTGGCCTGTAGCTACTTGAAAAGGAGTGTAACCTGTGCTTGAGTGGACTGCATTATTATATGCTACTTCTGCAAAAGGCAGTAGGTCCGTCCAGTCGGACTGCTGAAAATTAATATAGCATCTCAGATATTGTTCAAGTATATTATTAAGTCTTTCAGAAGCTCCGTCTGTCTGAGGATGGTGACTAGATGACAGTCCTTGGGTGGTTCCTAAGAGGGATAAAAATTCTTTCCAAAATGCCGACGTAAATTGCACCCCTCTGTCAGATATGATGCGTTGTGGTACCCCGTGCAATCTGTAAATATGCTGTACAAAAAGTTTTGCTAATGCTTTTGCAGTCGGGATTTTTTGGCAAGGTATGAAATGTACTTGCTTAGAGAACAGATCTGTGACAGCCCAGACTACGGTGTTTCCATTACTTTCTGGCAGTTCTGCGATAAAATCCATGGCTATTTCTTTCCATGGGGCTGAGGGGTTTGCCACCGGTTGTAACAGACCCGGCAGTTTCCCTTGCAGTCTTTTGGCCATCGCGCAAATTTGACAGCTACCCACATAGCTTTCTATGTCCTTTTTCATAGATGGCCACCAAAATTGCCTTTTAGTTAAGTGTAAGGTTTTTACAAAGCCAAAGTGTCCTGCTGATTTTGTATCATGGCACAGTTGCATGAAATTGATTCTCTGTGTGGCAGGTATATATAGCTTCTCCCCCACCCACGGCAGTCCATCTTTAATTGTGCACACATGTTTATTTTTCTGGAACCATTCATCACTTTCCAAAGATTTCCTGAATTCTATTCCAGTTTGGCTATCTACCTTCGGCTTCATTTTTTCTTGTGCCCTGGTGGTGACTGGTGCTGCCAGTTGTTGTTCCGGTACAAGTGGTTTAAAGTCAGTAACTCTTGTGCTGTTATATTGGGGCATGCGGGATAATGCATCTGCCAGGAAGTTCTTTCCCCCCGGTAAGTGTTTGAGAGTGAAATTGAATCGGTGAAAGTGTTGGGACCAGCGGGCTTGCTTAGGAGTGAGCTTCCTGGGCGTTTTTAGTGCTTCCAAATTTTTGTGGTCTGTCCAGACCTGGAAAGGTATTTTATTTCCTTCTAAAAATTGGCGCCATGTTAGTAATGCCCACCTCAACGAGAATGCCTCTTTTTCCCATATTGGCCAGCGTTGTTCTGTTTCTGTGAGTTTTCTGGATGTGTATGCGCATGGTTGCAATGTCCCCCCATCATTTTCTTGTAATAGTACAGCTCCTACCGCTACATCACTCGCATCTGCCTGTATTACAAAAGGTTTGTCGGGATCTGGGTGTTTTAGGACAGGTTCAGCAGAAAAAAGTCTCTTTAGCCTCTCAAATGCTGCTTGACATTCCATTGACCATTTCAGAGGCTGGCTGGGTTTCACGGGTGACCCCCCCCTTCGTTTTCAACAAATTTGTGAGGGGCATGGCTATTTGGCCAAATGCGGGGATGAATTGGTGGTAGAAGTTTGCAAACCCCAGGAAACTTTGCAATTGCTTCCGTGTGCGGGGGGGTGCCCACTCTAGTACTGCCCTGACCTTCTCAGGGTCCATTTCGATGCCCTCTGGAGATATGCGATATCCCAGGTAGTCGATTTTTTCCTGATAGAATTCACACTTCGATAATTTAGCATATAAGTGGGCAGCTCGCAACTTCTTCAGGACTGCTCTGACTAGTTTGATATGTTCCTCTTTGGTTTCTGTGAAGATAAGGATGTCATCGAGGTAAACCAGGACCCCCTTATATAGGTGCTCTCTCAGCACGTCATTAATTAATTGCATAAAGACTGCGGGGGGCCCTTGCAGTCCGAATGGCAATACTTTGAATTGATAGCACCCCATTGGGCAGTTGAATGCAGTCTTCCATTCGTCTCCTTCCTTAATCCTAATACGGTAGTATGCTTCCCTCAGGTCTAGTTTGGTAAAAATCTTTCCTTTCGATAGGTGGGATAACATATCCTTCATTAGGGGAAGGGGGTACAGATTACATTCACTAACTGTGTTCAAATTTCTATAGTGCACAACCAAACGAAAGGACCCATCCTTCTTCTCCCTGAACAGAACCGGGGCGGCCACTTTGGGTTTGGCAGGCTCAATAAATCCTCTTTCTAAGTTTTTCTTTATGAATCTCTCCATTTCTGCCATTTCCCTTGGGCTCATGGCATACATCCTGGGTTTTGGGAGTTTTGCCCCAGGTTTGAATTCTATGGTGCAGTCTGTGGGGCAGTGGGGGGGAAGCTCATCTGCTCTTTCCTCACTGAAAACCTCAGTCAGGTCCCTGTATTCCTCCGGTATCTCTGGTAATCCCTTCTCTTTCCCCACTGCTGCTGTCTCCTCCTTCTGGGTTGGGGGGGTGCTTTTGGAGTCTAAGTTCTTCTGCCCCCCCCCCTTTGGGAAATTGAGTTCTGCTGTCCTCCAGTTTATCCCGGGGTTCCATTTCTTCAGCCATTCCAGTCCTAGGATCATTGGGCATTCCATGCCTGGGGCCACTATAAACGTTATGTCCTCCTCATGGGGCCCCAGTGATAGGTGGATTGGTAAAGTGGCTAGGGTGGCTGGTCCTCCCCCTGCTATTGTCCCATCTAATTGACTAAAAGAGATTGGTTGTTTTAGCCTCCTCACTGGGATGCTCAATCTCTCCACCAGCGTTGGGCTGATAAGGCAGCGGATGCACCCAGAGTCTATCAGAGCTTTTATTTTGGCTGCTTCAGGCATAGGGGAAGCTAATATAGTCACTGTCTTAAGTATGGGTGGAAGGGGTCCACTTACCAATGGTTCTCCCTCTGAGCTGTCTTCCGAGTTGTCCACCATCCCTGCGGTGCAGGCCGGAGTCCAGTCCCAGTTCCTGGCAGGAATTGTGGACTCTACAGCCTCTGTCCCCTTCATGGAAGATTCTTTTGTGTTGCCTTGGGGCTTCCCCGGCTTCTTGGAGGATGATGCCTCTGGTTTTCGTGGGGGGGCTTTTGAACGACATTCTGCAGCACGGTGGCCCTCTCTCCCGCAGTTGAAGCAACTTGTTGATTTTTTGGCTGTGGCTGGTGGTTTTTCCCCCTCGCGTGTTTGCTCGGGTGGCAGGCGGCCCCATGGTTTTCCTCTGCGGTGTCTCTTCAGTAGGTCTATTTCCACTTCCTCCGCCAGGATGTACCAGTCGTCGAGGTGGGGTGGGTCTCCTCGAGGCAGGCAAGCATCATACAGGTCGTAGTTCAGACCGTCTTTGAAGTGGCTAAGGAGGATGTCTTCTGGCCAGTTCAGCTTGCTGGCAATGGCTCGGAATTCTTGGGTATAATCAGCCACTGCTCGCCTGCCCTGCCTCACCGTTTTGATTCTCTCCCGGGCCTTACGGTCAGCCAAAGGATCCTCGAACCATCGCCTCAAAGATGACATGAATCGGTTGAAGTCGTTGAGTTCTGGGGCGTTGGAGTCATGCAAGTTCACCACCCAGTCTGCAGCCGTCCCGTCCAGGGCAGATTGCACAATTCGGATGCGTGTTTTGTCACTGGGGATGTCCCGTCTGTACTCTTCCATGTAGCTGAGGACTTGGGTTAGGAAAAATCCCAGTCGTGATGGCTCCCCCTTGAATTTGACTTCCAGGGGTGGGAGTCTTTGGCTGGAGCGTTGTCTGCGCCGTGGCCGGTATCGCTCCTCATCCTGGTCCCCATCTGTGGTTCTGGGGGGGGGGGTTGGGTACTGCTGAGGCAGCAATTCCTGTTCCATTGGATGGCCCCGGGGTTTCAGGTGTTGGATCCCCTCCGTTACCTTTCCAGTTGCGTCCCCAGGCGCTGCCTCGGTTGCGATTTTCAGCTCTCTCCTCCCTCAGTGAACTCAGGGTTGCTTTCATCAGATCAATGGCCTTTTCCAGGATCCGCTCCTCCTCGCTGGCGTGCAGGGAACTCTCCATCTCTTGCCTCCATTCCGGTTGGTGGTTACTACGCCTCAGGGTCGTTTCTCCCGAAGCCTTTTCCCACTCACTTTTCCTTCCAACGCCCATCGACCACCGGGGTTTTCGGTCGTACTGCTCCACCGCTTCTTCCCCGGGGGAATATGCTGCTTCAGCTTCCCATTGTCTCTGGGATTCCATTTGGGGGGAAGACTCCCCCTCCATGGGGCTTCCCTCCTCTCTTGCTTCGTCGACATTTTATTTGTTGCAAAGTCCCCCGGTAAGGTTTTCCCTTCCAGGTTGACTCTTAAAGCAGATTCCGTCTACTGTCAGGACCCACCTCAATCCACATCTTAGGAAATAAGAACTCTTGGATGCAAGTTTAGTCCAAAAGGAAAATGTTTACTAGGATGGAATCGATTGTGGGAATACAAGACGGAATCTGAGAAAAGTTACATTTCAATCCTATATAAACCATTCCCATTCCAGCCCCTCCCCTCATCCATTTGGTCAGGCTGTCGTCAGTTGCTAGGTGTCAGGTCCTTCCATGGGAAAGGGAACTCTCCTTGGTTTTATGGTTATTGCTTTCCTTTTCAGTTGTAAATGAAGATACAATCCAGACCTGTCTGTCCCCCTCCCTTCCCCAGTAAAACATCCCCTGTTGTTTGAAAATCGCTTTAGTAACCATCCTCTCCCCCCCCCCCCGTTGGAGAGATGGCAGAATCCCCAGAAATAGCACATTGTTCTACCTATACAATTATTAAATGTGATATAAATGGATTCTGACATACACATAGAAATGACAAAAACCTTAATGTGAGTCTAAAAGCATGATCAAATTGGTTGCTTATGATGACAAACAGAAAATTAGTGAAGGATACATGGATAAGGAGAGGTTCTGAATGTGAGATAGACCATTTTTTGTAGAATTAAGAGCAGATATAGAGGAACAGATGGATATGGAAGAAAAAGAAAGAAGTGAAAGAAACTAAAGTTGAATGACTGCAGCAAGAGATTCTTCCATGGAAAAGTATTAGTAGACTGATATCCTATTAGAGTGAAGGTAAGGGGGAAAGATGTTGAACCTGATTGGAATGGAGTAAAAAAAAAATATGGTGCCCAGTCCCAGAGATGTGTGTGAAGTTACACTAATGGGAATTATGAAAAAGGTGATTGGTGGAGTGATAAAGTGAAAGGGGATGTGGATGAGGAAAAAAATGCATATAAGGGAATGATTACTGCAAAATAAAATAATAAGGAGCACAAAGTTCTGTACAGTGTGTATAAAGAAAGAAATTCAAAGAAAGGGTGGTCAGTTAACATGTATGTATGTATGTATGTATGTATGTATGTATGTATGTATGTGTTGAAGGAAAAGTCTTCATCATGGTTCAGTCCAAGCCGGGGATGAACAACATGGCGACTGCTTTAGGAAGAAGGTTACAGTTTGTTAAGGAGAGCCAGACAGAAAGATGGTTCTAGCAGAAAAAAAAGGGGGGAGCACATATAGGGAGTGGGTTTTTATACCCTCTGGAGCCTTTTGTTTGGAATTATTTCCTGTTTCAGGCTTTGTATTTCCTGTGTCACATATTCTGACCTGAGTCTGGGTGTGCCTTTCTGGTATTCTTGATGGTGGTGGGTTAATCCTATTATGTCCCAAGGTCATATCCTGCTTTCCTGGGGCTGGAGTATGTAGATTTTAGGGGTCTTTGTCTTCCTAAGCTTCCAGCTCCAACCTTCCTGATGTTTTACATCTGCATTTCTATAGAACTGGTTTCTGCTTGGGGGAAGGAGACCTGGGACTATTAAGAAAACTGGGCGTGCTTTCCTGGTTCTTAAATATCTTTTTAGGAAATATATTTTTCTTCCCTTTTAATATTTCCTTCTCTGGGGAGCTGACTTCCCACGTACATATGTATGTATGTATATATGTATGTATGTATAAGATTTTTATGTCCCTCCTCCTTAAAGCAAAACTTTGGATGGCTCATTGCAACAATAAAATCACAGCATGTAAAAAAACATAAAACAATAATTCAGCCCATGAAAATCATGATGTGGATAAAATAAGAGCACATTTGAAGAACAAATGGTTTTGAAGGTCAGCAAAAAGGACTACATTTTATTTATTTATTAAATGTATATGCTGCTGTCTCACCGATAAAGCTGGAAGAGACTGAAAATTTGATCATTCTCCCAGAATGGTGGTGAACTTCTATAAGAAATGGTTTTGCTTGGTATCATTTATTTATTTATTAAGTTTATATTTATTTATTTTATTTTAATTCCATTTATATCCCGCCCTTCTCCGAAGACTCAGGGCGGCTTACAAGCTTAGCAGTAGCCTTCATTCTATGTATATGCCTGCTTATTAGGGCTTTCACACACACCCCCAAGCGGCATTATTACAAAGTCAGCTTAATTGCCCCCAACAATCTGGGTCCTCATTTTACCTACCTCGGAAGGATGGAAGGCTGAGTCAACCTGGATGCCCATCTCATGCAAAGTGATTCTAGATAGCTATATAAATTTAATAAATTAATAAAATTTAACTCTCATCACTCACATTCAAAACCATGCCGCAAAACTAAAGAATAAAACATTCAATAAAGTCAGTTAAAACAATAAACGTGGATACTACTATGTTCATGTTGGAAGGAACTACAAAGGCTCTTCCAGGTAGAAAAGATTAGCTAGTGACATCAGTGTTGCCCAGGAGACACCCAAGGGGGCTCCTTTCATGTCCTTGGTATTTTCCCACCAAAGTGGTACCTATTTATCTACTTGCATTTGCATGCTTTCAAAGTGCTAGGTGGGCAGAAGCTGGGACAAATTGATGGGAGCTCATTCCATCATGCCAGCTCACACTGTCAGGTTTTGAACTGTCAGGCTGTCAACCTCTCAGTGGTCTTCAGACTCAGTGTCCTAGCCATATGAGCCATCACAGCCCCACAACATGGATAAAAACAGAAATAGTAAAGCAAGATCACAAGGGGAAAGATATTGTGTCTAACATAGCCAGCATCCAGGCTCTGTCTCACCAGGGGATGACCAAGATTGCTGAAAATAACAGGATTTAAGAACTCTCTGGAGGCTCCCAAATGTTGGGGTCAAACTTACCTCAGGAGGGAAGATGTCCTCAGATATGTCCTTCTTACTGGACCTGATGGGACAGGTAGGTGTAATCAGGCAGTCCCTTAAATAACCCACCCCATGCCTGGTAGGGCTTTAAAGGTCAAAATCAGTGTCTTGAATTGGACCCGGAAGCAAACCATCAGCCAATGCAGCTCATCAAGCAAAGGTGAGTGTGCCCTTCTAGGACATGCTTTTCTTTGTTCTTTTATTTTATTCTGGGTTTTAATGGTACAAAAGCATCCAGAGATGCTGAGAGCCAGGAATTTTTTTAAGAAAGTAAATACATAAATGAGTTTTAAAGATTTATATGAGAACAATAATAATATCTGAAAACCAGGATCGGAATGCATACTATAACTGTCCAAAGGGGAAAAATGTTTAAAAGGCTGCCACAAATACAATGAGCATATTAAAAAAATATAAAGCTGAAAGTATAAATGGTCTCACTGGAAAAAAATGTTCAAATATAGATGTGTTTTACTTCTGCACAACTAGTTTAGCAAGTGTGGGAAAGCTCTATCAGTGCTTGGCATTTGGTAGAATGCCATTATGTTCTCTTTTTGCAAAGAGATAGGAAGAGCGAATTAATTTGTTAAGTGTGCTTGAGAAGGTGTTTGGCAGAATTCTGAGTGGTTTATGAGAGGCGATAATGAGCAAAATTTGGGTGGTACCCTGTAGCCTTATACCAAGCAGGGTATTTGAAACCTAATTTTGGTTCTTCAACACATTGCTGAGAAATGTACTAAGGCAAGGAAGAAATGTATTCTTATTGTTTGTTGATTTAAAGCAAAATTGTGATAAAACCAATGGATTTGGAGCATGTAGCTGTCTTCATAAGGCTGATTTCTGGATGTGTTAAGAATGGAATATGATGGATGTAAATAAGGCTAAGAATACAGGTATTCCTTGGCTTATCACAGTTCATCTAGTGACCGTTCAAAGTTACAATGGAACTGGGAAAAGTGACATGACCGTGGTACGCATTTACCACCATTACAATATCCCCCATGGTCACATGATCAAAATTCAGATACTTGGCATATGACAGTTGCAGTGTCCCAGATTCACGTGATCCTTTTTTGTGACCTTCTGACAAGCAAACTCAATGGGGAAGCCAGATTCACTTAACAACTGGTTTGCTAATTTAACAACTGCAGTGATTCACTTAACAACTGTGGCAATAAACGTTGTTTAAATGGACCCAAACTCACTTAACAACTGTCTCACTTAGCAACAGAGATGTTGGGCTCAATTGTAGTCATAACTTGAGGACTACCTGTACAGGGAATGCTCAGCAAATAGTGCAATACTGAGCAGGACATAATGCAAAAATGTGTGATGTCTCTTTGGTTGTTTAATGTAAAAAGAAAGGTAGTGGTAATGTTAGAGATATCCTAGATGGGTCATGAACATATACATATAGGTACATGAGTGATACTATATTGTTGGCTGAGTAGCCGAAAGATTTGCAGCAACTGTTAGACAGATTGTATGATGCAACCAGGAATGTGGAACCGAATCCTGACGTATCAAAGGTGAAGGTGATAGTTTTGCAGGGAAATGGAACAAGAATTGTCAGCAGAACTTTTTCAGAGGAAAGAGAAATTTTGAGCCATTTGAAAGGCAGAATTCCCCCTTAGTGGTAATGGAACCACAGTGCATTGTCTTTGAACACTTTGTCACTAAGGAAATGGCACCACCCTCTGTTCATGTGGATTTTCTCCAAAATTCACATCTGTTCTGGACAAATTTTGAAAACCTATTCTCTTTCATCAAACTAAATGAAGACTGGTATGTGCAAGAGGAATTGTCCCCTTGAGCTAGAATAAGTACACAACTTAACAATTCCTCAAATATATCATTTCCCAAGATAGGAACCTAGACAAACATCAGCTATGTTATCCGGAAGAACCACAACAGGAAAATCACTAGAACTAAAGTTAATTTGACAGGAATCAGAATAGATGCAAATAAATAAGTCAGCTTTACAAAGCAAGCATTTTCTTTTCTTTTGTCAGAAGGCATGTGCAAATAAACATCTATTTAGTACTTTAAAATTGTACTTATTAACAATTTGGAAAATTGTCTCTGTCAATCTTCCCATCCCCACCCCACCCCCCCATCGCTGTCCAGCATCATTGCCCCCAGGTAATTTTTGTAAAAGAAAAGGAAATTGTAAGAATATTACTCTTTTTTAAAAAAAACTATTCCTTGCACATTGCTAAATTATAGTAATCATTTTTAAATTTGCACAGTAGGTTCATGAATTAACTTCCTAGCTGGCCTCTTTCATGGTGATGTGTGTCTCTTTGTGGGTATGTTTTCTTTTTCTTTTTCTTTTGTTTTTTGACAACCCTATAATGATGGGAACGCTGGATAGGAAAGTACTTTTTATTTATTTATTTATCTATCACATTTATATGGCCGCCCGTCTCACAGACATGACTCTGTGCAGCATACAACAAATGAATAATAATCATATAAAATATAAAATCTTTGTTAAAAATGAAAGGACCCTATAAAAAATTAAAATTCACAAACATGGAGAGCACAGCCTTGATTCAGAAGTAGGTCTGTTCTTAGTCATCTTTTTAAAAACTGCCTGTTCAAACGGCAGCACGTGTCACTTGCAGAAGGCAAGCAAACTGGCCTCTCTCTCAGTCGTAAGGCTACAACTGCACACAGAATATTTACCTGCATACAATAAGAGCTTAGGTCTAAATAAGCATGCATAGGAGGATTGTGTCGCAAATCTCCCTGAATCTATAGCTTCCAGCTTACCAGCTACTACTGATAGACAAAGGAAGTTTACACCAGGGCCTTGGGGAAAAGAGGCAGAAGCACAGCCTTTAGCAGAGTGCCTCCCTGTTGAACAGAGTACCATAATGTTTACCATCCAAGTGAATCTCTGTCAATGCATCTGTTCTCTGTTTAGTAAGACAAGGTAAGTGCTGTATGCCAGCATAATTCTAGGAAATGTAGTGTACAGTACAGTGCATATGGAAGCAGGAAACTGCCCTGAAAAAGAAAAAGGTTATGGATAGCAATAGCAGTAGCATTTAGTCTTATATATACCGATCCATAATGCTTATAGCACTCTATCAGTGGTTTACAGAGACAGTATATTGTCCCCAATAATCAGAGTCTTCTTTTCACTCAGAAAGATGGAAGGCTGAGTCAACCTTGAGCTGATCAAGATCAAACCTCTGGCTGTGGGCAGAGTTAGTCCGCAGTACTGCTTTCTAACCACTGTACCACCACAGCTCAACTATGAACAACTATCAAGGTCAACCTTTTTTTCTCTCTCTTTTCCTGTGGCAGTTGTTAAGGGAAAGCCACAGTTGTTAAGTGAACATAGTGGTTATTAAGTGAACCCTGCGGTCATTAAACAAATCCATATATTCCTATGGCTGGGTTTTTTTTGCCAGAAACCAGCTTAAAAAATAGAAATCAGCAAAAAAAAATGTAATTGTAGTCACAGTACATTGTGGAAGATAAATGTGAGCTGTTTGCCAAGCACCCAAAATGAGGTTATGTGGATGCAAAAAGTTGTGCAGCTGTCAGAACTCAGAAACTTGGTCGTAAGTAGCTTTTAACGATCTGTCATAATTTCAAACAGTCATTAAGCGACCATTAAGCAAGGTACATAAGGCTAGCATCAGTGGAAGGGGAAGAAGCTGGAGACCCATTAGCAGAATGGAATTTAGTAGTCTTTGGGCAGCTATAGTGTTATCAAACAGTACATTCATGTTCTGTAAGTCATAATGTAATCTCCATTACTTTCCGTATTGTTCCTAGGCAACACTTCTGGGGTTATATAACCCATATCCTTGCTGAAACTTGTTTGCATTTTTTTTGGCCAGAGGCTCTGTGATCACTGTGGCTGTGCATACCAATAAAAGATACTTCACTGCATTTATGTTCAAACGTTTTGGTTTTACATGGGCATTTTCTCCACATATTTAAAAACAGTCAATGAATACATGCAAGAAAACCCCTCCTCTAATATACAAAGCATCCCTCCAGATTTCTCTTTCTTGCACTGCTTGCAAAAACCTCCATACAAGCTGTTAAGTCGTGGGCTCTTGGGAGTAGGAATGATGACACGAGGCTGAGTACAGAATAACTCATATTTTTTATTCTTGCTGGAACTGTACTGGAACTTGGGCCGCAACCAGCCACAATATATAGTCTAGCCCCTAAGCAGCAGCCAATAGGTTTGAACCCACTCTTGCCGCCTGGGGCTAACCAATTGCAGGACCGGAGACGGCTTGTCTGGGTTGCTGGAGAGCCGTTAGCTGCTCCAGCAACACACGTAGTGTAACACCACAAGCCCAATACATAACACAAGCAGTTCTTAAAATCAATAACGATTTGGTCTCCCAGTACATAGTTGGTAGCAGGTGGGAAGCATGTTGATCCTTTCACCCAGAATAAAGAGTAAAACTAATCAGAATGTATTATGGAATTTCAAATCATGGGTGTCTGAAAGAGATAGATTAGAATGAGCCTCTGATCCAAAAATGATGTTCCTCTGCCTTGTAACCAAGGAGTAAAACACTATCATGTCTCCTGGAGCCTGAGGCTTAGAAATCAAGCTCGCTTGTTGCAAAATGAGATGGGACCACTGAAAATGCATCACTTGGTCCCACCCAGAAAATAAGGAGAGTGCAAAAGAAATGTAGCTGCATATACTGTACATCCCACCCAAAACACCAACAAAGCCAAAAATGGGGTGGATCGTTGGCTATATCATACAAAACATAGCACTTAAATGACCATTAACTAATATAAAACCTTTGGATTTCACTGCATCTCTTCTACATCTCTCCATTGTCTAATATATCATTCAATAGAATGTCACTTTATGAAATTGTGTCTTATGGGGAACAGGCTGCTGGATTTCAGTGAGTTGTACATTAAATGTCGCTGTCGAAGAGAATAGGACAAACCCTGCTGATAAGTTAGTTGAGCCAGCAACTCTTTCTTTTCTTTTCTTTTTTTAAAATTGCTTTCCTTTTATGAAAAGGGGCTTCTGACACTCTTCCAAGTAGCGTATTTGCCACATTAACAGCTTCAGGATGTATAATTTAATGGTAATGTTAATGAGAAGTTATTCAAATCAAATAGAGGTGTCACTACAAAGACAGTTTAAGCAGGCATGGGAGATTAAGAAGCGTTGTTTCCTTTCGTAAATATATTGTAATTAAACAAATGTCAGAAGTTCATTTACATATGCCAGGGATTTGACAACTGCAGAGAGCAGTGCCATTTAGATAATTTCTTGGTGGGGGCAGTCTTAAATGTCTTCATTTTATTCGTCTGCAATTAGCTTTTTGTAAAAAAAAAAAAAAAAGCTCGTTCTGCTTTGCTTCCCTGTTCCTTCCCCCATTTCTTATTCTAAAATCTTTAGAGCAAATGGTTAGCATTCAGCATCCCCAGGCAGTTCTACCAATGTCACTGCAAAGCAATGTGCTGCGGGATGAATTCACAATGCAAAGTGATGGCGTTAGAACATTTCAGACCCAGGATCATACCGATAGGCACCCAGACTCCAGGAACAAGCAAAAACAAAAACACAAATGTGTCACATCCTCCCTTTTCTTTCCTACAGAAATTCAAATTACAGGCTAACATCTTCTATATCCATCGTTTCTCAGGACAAGCTTTTTTTCCCCAGAGATATATCCATCATGGCTAAACTTGTTAAAATTCCTCCAATTCCCCTCGAAGCTGGAACTTCACGAGAATTCTGATCAAAAGCCACACTTGCGTGCCATCCGAAGTCAAGTGAGAAATGATCGTGAAGAGCTTTCGAAGATAGCTCCAGTTTTCTAACAAACTACTTAGAAAAGAAATTAAAGCCCTGCTGCTGAGGTTGCAAATATGAAAACTCAGCAGGATTAACAAAGAATCAAATCCAGGGTTCCCAAATAGCTTTCTGCTGGTGGTTTGCCCACTGAAGAACACCTCTCTTCTCTTCCTCTCTCAAAGCTTCAAGGAATGTGAATCTGATTTGTGCAACCTTCAAGCTGAAAGGAGAGTTATGACTGCATGGCTGCAAATTATTAGCTTCAAAATCAAATCCTTTCTGTCACTAAATAAGATGGTCTCTCTTTGTTTTTGTCTCTGGAAGTCATAAACTGGATGGGCTTTAAAGGGATTTCCAGAAAGCCAACTCATCTGTTCTTTCAGCTGACCAATTTGGATTTAATTGGAACCAAAAGGAAACTTGGATTATCTATAGCCACGTGCAACTTCAGCTTTTGCTGACCTTGCCAAACAACCAATGACTGGTGTTGCTCCCCTCTAAATGGGTCAATCAATCATTGCTTTTAATGCTCATTTGCAACTTCCTCCCCTGTGACATGTTGATACATGCAGGAAGTAACCTCCTCCCCACAAAAAAAACTTCACACACACACACCTACACACACACTCCATAGAAAGACAATCACTGGCTAAGAGTTTTCATGCCTTGACAATCCATCTATTTCTCTACTCTAATACAAGGCCTTAAAAGCTAGGTAGTTGGGTGATCAAATAGTCAAGCAGCACAGGAATCTCACATACTGTAGATGCCATCTTTCATGTCTTCAGGGGTTGTCAGAATGAAGTGGAATTCTGAGAAGCAAAACTAGGATTACTTTTGCAGAGGAAGAATAGGGAATAGAGGTTAACATTGGATTAAAACTCAGATTTAACTTCATTCCAACAAACCTTCTGGGTGACTCTGGGCCAGTCTCTCACTGTCAAGCCAACCTGGTATGAGGATAAAATGGAGATCCCTGTATAAACTGCCCTCAACTATGGGAGAAAAAATGAGATATGAATCCAGTAAATAAATACTGTACATATACAGAAATTAGTCCTACTGATTATTTGAGTTCTGAATTTAAAATAAAGAAAAATACCAATCCTTATTCCTTTAGTTATTCAAAATTCTAAATCCTTGGCAGAGGATGGAACTGCTATCCATTCACCTCAATTGCTCATCTATAACTGTCAATTATTGACCCCAAGGAGCGTGCACTGATGCAGCTGAGTAGCCGCTCAAAAAATGCCTTTTAAAATGAAAGCACCACTGTTGCTCAGCATCCCAGAATGTCAGCTATCAATTCCCTTTTCCCAATCCTGCAGTCTGGAATCTCAGCCTTCAAAGCAACTCTTGCCATCTAATGATACCTTTCTCCATCTGTCTTGTACCTTCTCGAGAAGATCTGAAGACAACTGACTTGTTTTTGGGTCAGCCAAGGAGAACAGACATTTCCATACTGGACAGATATGGAACACAACAACGGCTAATGACCCTCTTTTACTGGTCTACTATAGAGAGCGGTCCTCTCGTATGGTATTGTGGTTTTGTATGCTGGTCTGACAGCCGTGGACAGGAAAGTATTACAGAGGGTAGTGAGCACAGCACAAGACATTGTGGGCTGTCCCCTGACACCACTGGATGACATCGCCAGGGCTCGTTGCCTTGGAAGAGTGAGGAAGATTCTCAGGGATGACTCACACCCTGGACGGTATCTCTTTACTCTCCTACCATCCGGTAGGAGATATAGGAATATAGACAGGCGTACCAACAGGCTGAAAAATAGCTTGTTTGCATCAAGGTGTTCGCTAATTTGTTGTTTGATTATCTTTTCCAGAATCCTCCCAGGTATTGAGGTCAGACTGATAGGTCTGTAGTTTCCTGGATCTATTTTTTTCCCTTTTTTGAAGATGGGAACTACATCAGCTCTCTTCCAGTCCTCTGGTAGTTCCCCAGTGCTCCAGGATCTATGAAAAATATAGTTCAGTGGTTCAGTGTATCCCAGTATTGCTTTTCCTACTCTTTTATTGACTATGAAGGCTACTCCATTTCTTCTGAGGGATTCTTGCCCGCAGTAGTATACCTGATGGTCATCTGAATTAAATTCACCCATTCCTGTCCATTTTAGTTCGCTGATTCCTAAGATGTCGATGTTCAGTCTTGTCATCTCTTGTTTGACCACGTCCAGCTTTCCTTGATTCATGGATCTTACATTCCAGGTTCCTATGGAGAATAACCCCTTCATGGATTACTGCCTTGTCGTGGTGAAGGGGCTTGCGTAATTCAATGAAGCTATGAGCTATGCCGTGCAGGGCCACCCAAGACGGACAGGTCATAGCTGAGAGTTCTGACAAAACGTGATCCACTGGAGAAGGAAATGGCAACCCACTCCAGTATCTTTGCCATGAAAACCCTATGGACAGTACCAAAAGGCAAAACGATATGACGCTGGAAGATGAGCCCCTCAGGTCGGAAGGCGTCCAATATGCTACTGGGGAAGAGCAGAGGGCTAGTACTAGTAGCGCCAGAAAGAATGAAGCGACTGGGCCAAAGCCGAAAGGACGCTCAGCTGTGGATATGTCTGTTGGTGAAAGGAAAGTCCGATGCTGTAAAGATTTTTTCTCCATAGGAACCTGGAATGTAAGATCCATGAATCAAGGAAAGCTGGACGTGGTCAAACAAGAGATGACAAGACTGAACATCGACATCTTAGGTATCAGCGAACTAAAATGGACAGGAATGGGTGAATTTAATTCAGATGACCATCAGGTATACTACTGCGGGCAAGAATCCCTCAGAAGAAATGGAGTAGCCTTCATAGTCAATAAAAGAGTAGGAAAATCAATACTGGGATACAATCCTCAAAATGACAGAATGATCTCAGTTTAAGGAGCCTTGCCGGACTCCTTTCCCAATTTTGAACCAATCAGTGGTTCAAAATTGGGAAAGGAGTCCGGCAAGGCTGTATACTGTCGCCCTGCCTATTTAACTTATATGCAGAGCACATCATGAGAAAGGCAGGGCTAGATGAATCAAAAGTTGGAATTAAGATTGCCGGAAGAAATATCAACAACCTAAGATATGCAGATGATACCACTCTAATGGCAGAAAGTGAAGAAGAACTAAAGAGCCTCTTGTTGCGGGTGAAGAAGGAGAGTGCAAAACTTGGGTTGAAACTTAACATTAAGAAAACCAAGATCATGGCATCTGGCCCTCTCAATTCTTGGCAAATAGATGGGGAAGAAATGGAGGTAGTGACAGATTTTGTTTTCCTGGGCTCCAAGATCACTGCAGATGGGGACTGTAGCCAAGAAATTAAAAGACGCTTGCTCCTGGGGAGGAAAGCCATGGCAAATCTAGACAGCACACTAAAAAGCAGAGACATCACCCTGTCAACAAAAGTGCGTATAGTCAAGGCTATGGTCTTCCCAGTTGCAATGTATGGCAGTGAAAGTTGGACCATAAGAAAGGCTGAGCGCCAAAGAATTGAGGCCTTTGAACTATGGTGCTGGAGAAGACTCCTGCGAGTTCCTTGGACTGCAAGGCGATCAAACCGGTCAGTCCTAGAGGAGATCAATCCTGACTGCTCTTTAGAAGGCCAGATCCTGAAGCTAAAACTCAAATACTTTGGCCACCTAATGAGAAGGAAGGACTCACTGGAGAAGAGCCTAATGCTGGGAAAGATCGAGGGCAATAGAAGAAGGGGATGACAGAGAATGAGGTGGCTGGATGGAGTCACTGAAGCAGTAGGCGTGAGCTTAAATGGACTCCAGAAGATGGTAGAAGACAGGAAGGCCTGGAGGAATGTTGTCCATAGGGTCACGATGGGTCGGACACGACTTCGCAGCTAACAACAACAACATGGAGAATAAATCTTTACTGCATCAGACTTTCCTTTCACCACCAGATACATCCACAGCTGAGCGTCCTTTTGGCTTTGGCCCAGTCGCTTCATTCTTTCTGGCGCTACTAGTACTAGCCCTCTGCTTTTCCCCAGTAGCATATTGGACACCTTCCAACCTGAAGGGCTCATCTTCCAGCGTCATATCATTTTGCCTTTTGGTACTATCCATAGCATTTTCATGGCAAAGATACTGGAGTGGGTTGCCATTTCCTTCTCCAGTGGATCACGTTTTTTCAGAACTCTGCTATGACCTGTCCATCTTGGGTGGCCCTGCATGGCATAGCTCATAGCTTCATTGAATGATGCAAGCCCCTTCACCATGACAAGGCAGTAATCCATGAAGGGGGTGGTAGTACTAATCAACCCAAAAAACGGTTTAGGAATCTTCTGCCCAGAATAGATTGTGTAGGATACAGCTAGATAAAATGATGAAAATGATAGTAATTTAAACAGTGTGTCTTTGAATAGTTTCGATAGCCATCTGAAACTCTATTCTTTCCCAAAGTTGATCACCATATGATGAAACCCTAGAGTGGAATCTGAGCAGCTGAGGTAGATGTTCAACCCACTCTGTTATTCTGTTACCTCTGAGGACCATTTCAACCTTATGATCAGTGGTGGGATTCAAATATGTGAAACGGATTTTCTGTGTGGATACCACTTCCGGAAGTCCATTCTGGGCCTCGGCAACAAAAAATTAGCTACTGGTTCTGCCGAACTGGTGCAAACTAGCTGAACACCACCACTGCTTATGATCCTATCATTCTGTGATGTTTGGGAGACCTGGTTTTGTGTAGCTATGGCTAGGCAAATTCTGTTTATACTATTCTTCATCAGAAGTAAATGCTTCTTTTATTATTCAAAGCCACTGTTCAACGGTAGAGTTACATAAAAAGCTTTGGACCCTAAACATTACCAGTTTTAATCATATTTCAATAAAGTTACTTACAGTAAGCAGGGCTTCTTTTCTCATAGAACGCTCAGAACGGAGTTCCGGCAACTTTTTTGGATGGAACCTTGTAGGGTAGGCAAGGCGGGTTGTATGACATGTATGAGTTCCGGCACCTTTTTCTTTTACAAAAAAAGCACTGACAGTAAGTAATAAACTGAAGTTTTATTTTTGGTTCTGGATACCTTCCCATAATTTCTAAAATTATAGCATTACTTGCCATACTCTTCATGTATATCTAACAGGTTACAAGAAATTCAAAGATTTTTTTTTAAGAAAAAAGATATTTCATTCATCAGAGAGTCAAAGGAGATGAAATTAAATCAATGTTGCCGACTGCTGTGTGAAATGCATAGCAGGGAAAGGAAGATCAGCATCCTAGAACTTTTAAAATAAATCTTGCCTTGGTCGGATTATCAGCAAATAGTTAATTATTAGCAAATAGAGTGGAAAAGCAAGCTAAGGATTTTTTTACTTCCCTCACTGAGATTTCTCTTACTGTTTCATCTGTTTAAGAAAACTGAATAATCTTTATGGAAGAAAAGGGGGGGGGGGGAAGGAAAGGAAATCCCAGAACATAGAAATGACTCCACCATCATAAAAACACTGGATAATTCTTTCTAATAGAAAGCCTGGTGTCAAATATCAGTTTAGAAGTGAAATGTGGTCCTCTTTACATACAGGTAGTCTTTGACTTTCAACTGTTCATTTAGTGACCTTTCAAAGTTACAATGGCCATTTTTCACACTTATGACCATTGAAACATCCCCTTGGTCATATGATCCAAATTTGGACGCAACCAGTTCATATTTATGATGGTTGCAGTGTCCTGGGGTCATGTGATCATCTTTTGTGATCATCTGACAAGTGAAGTCAATGAAGTATCCAGATTCACTTAACAACTATATTACTAACTCACTCAACAACAATCTTGCTTAGCAACAGAAATTTGGGGCTCAATTGTAGTCATACGTTAAGGACTACCTGTACTCAAGTGACTGCCTAGATAGGTAGAAATATAAAGTGTAAATGAAGAGAAAATAAAAATGTTCATCCCATAGAATAGGTTGATGGAACCTCTGAATGTTCAAATATACAGAAATGTGGTTAAGTGGGAGAAACTGGAATAAATATTCTGAAGTGGACAATCAAGGGACTCTGGGCATATTTTATTTGATTTTACTTGCTGTTACTTTTATTTGTATTATCGATTATATGCAGCTATGATTGCTCTTTTTATAGCCTCTTAATATATTGATTTGCTTTTTGTTTTTGTACATTTCTACAAATTATGTTATTAATTACCTTTGTAAACCACTTTAGGAAAGTAATCTGTCTTGTCAGGAGTTTGAAAAATCTATTAATTAAGAATAAATTTCATTAGATGATAGAATGAATAATGAATTACACCAGAGATCAGCAACGTTTCAAGCAATGGTGAATATCATACAACCTGGTGCAACCAAGCATGGGAGAGGTTTTTTTGTTTATTTTTTTTAAAGGCCTGTTTAAACTAGTTAAAATCTTGTGAGATTTAATAACCAAAGAGCCTATGAACCTCAATCTAAGAAGATTACATCTTTCAGTATTGACATTCTCATGTGCTTCTGGCCAATTTTTTTTTTAAAAAATGTTTTAATTCTTATTTAATTTTGAATACTCAGGATAAGGATTAAGGAATCCCAGAGGCATTGAGGCATCCTGGGCCTGCCCAGGCCTGCCCAGCCTGATTAAGATTTCATTGCTTTTGTTGTAAACTCACTGTACTGTTTCCCCATAAAGTTTCTCCACAACAACCTGTGACCCCATGGCTGCAAAAGGACTTTGAGCCACTTCCTTTTGATCAAACAGTAGCGCCCAAATTGAGTGACCCAGCTAATAAATATCAGTGGTGCGGTCTCTCCATCATTTTGAGGTAAAAAGTAAATAGAAAATTCAGTGTACTCCTAAAATTGGCTATATATGTTTTGTTTTAAGACAGTGTTTCTCAACTTTGGCCGCTTGAAGATGTGTGGCCTTCAACTTTCAACTCCTGTGGAATTCTGAGTGATTCACTTACAAATGTGGCGAGAAAAGTCATAAAATGGGGCAAAACTCACTTAACAAATTTTTCAATTAACAACATAATATTTTAGAGTCAATTGTGGTTGTCAGTTGAAGACTACCTGTATTCTCTTCTTTTGAAAACAATGAGTATTATTTTGACCTTGAAACAAAATTCACCAAATATATTTTGCTTCACATCCGGAATGCTCAAAGATGTCCAAGTCGAAATATTTTGCAAATCCTTATCTACAAACCCCACATCATGATCTGCAATTTATCAACAATCTGCAATGCATTGCTAATACTTTGGGTTATAAGAGGTTTAATAAGTATCAGGGAAGGTTTTAGATTTATGTTTTCATTTCATCTGAAAAGAATCAAAGCAACTCTCATAGCGTGACGGTTGATTTCACCTTTAATTGTATTTTCTGTTCCCTGGATAATCTTATTTTCCTTGTTTTACCACCTCCAATAACAGGAATCAGTAAGAGGAATACATTTCACAAATAAAATCTGCTATTGAGGGTCTCCTGTGCTGATTTCACATATATTTTTTTTTATTAAATCTGCTGGGAATTTTTCAAAAAGGCATTTAGCACTCTGCCAAATCATCAGTAGTTTAAAAAGAAACAGGCAATTTTAATTAAAGTGACAGAATAAATTATTTTTAAACTTTAATCCGAGCGGATGAATTCTATGTTTTTGTTTTACCATGCTTATCGATTTTTAAATGTTTAAACTCCTTACAGGTTTTCTTTATTTGAAACAGTACAGTTTTAGCAGAAGGAAATATCTCCAGATAAATGAAGGCAAAAACATTGTATTTATTGTTAACTTTTATCATTTAATGTTCTAATTTTTTTAACATTTTAACTGTTTTATATAAAGTTATTTTTATAAAGTTGTAAACCATCCAGAATCATTCAACAGTGAGATGGGAAACATAAAAAATAATAAATAAAATAATCTGCATATTGTAATTACACCTATGTCATATTCTTCTGATATATTTTAACGAAGAAGGGACATTTGTCATCTTATAATTATTCAGAAATACTTAAGAATTGGATAGGAAATATTTTCAACAAAATTCCTTAAGGAGAAGATTTGAGGCAAAATCTATGTAATTATAGAGCAGAATATCTCAACGTCAGTAACTTCAAGATGTATAAACTTCAACTCCTAGAATTCCTCAACCAGCTGCCTAGGAATTATGGGACTTGAAATCCACACATCTTAAAGCTGATGAGGTTGAAATACACTGCTCTAGAGTAAATAGGTCTCTAATGCAAAAATGCCTACAATCAATTCAGTACCTAAGAGAAATTGATGTAATGGCTCGGTAGTTACACAGCTTGCTTTTAGCATGTGGTGTAAGCTTTAAAAATGTACTGGCATGGGCTTTTAAACAATATAAAACCCAATCTTTTTAACCGCCAAAATACATTAATGCACAAACCTGTCCACTTCAAGACACAAACTGAGCAATGTGATGTATGCAGTACAATGCAGTGAGACATGTACAGATCTGTACATTGGAGAAAAGAAACAACCACTTCACAAATGCATGGCACAACATAGGAGAAGAAACCCATCAGGACAAGATTAAGCTGTCCACCTATATTTGAAAGAAAAAGGCCACTCTTTTGAAGACAGCGAAGTCCGCATTTTCACAGAGAGGACCTCTGGTTTTAAAGAGAGGTCAAAGAGGCCATCTTCATTAAGATTGAACAGCCCTCTCTCAGCAGAAGGGAGGAATACAACACCACCAATCTCCTGTTTACAACACAGGCCTTTCAGCAGCTCCAAGGTTCCACATCCATTTGCAGTATTCAGGTGACCCTGAGGGCACAGATAAACCTCCAATGATTCTCAGAAAGAGTGCTAACAGCCAGATGACTGCAAAGAATATAAATTTTTCCATCCTGCACCATTCAGACAGCTTCTTAGATAGAACAGAAACGTCTTCAAGCAAAAAATAAAGGAAGTCCAGTTACCTTTTGAAAAAGCACCTTTAGGACAACCCTGACCTGGGTGACTGAAAATCTCCATGAACATAAAACCCAATAAACAGTATCATTTACAGTTATTGTGATATGCAGCTATGCTTTTCTCTCTTTCTTCAAAAAACCTGCATCTGCTGCAGCTTGCCATGTCTCCCATTATGATATTCACATAAAAAAAAGCTTTCCATACTCTGCTTTGGCTTGGAGGATTAACCCTACTTACAGATCATTTTAACCGATCTTCACATTGCTCTCATGACACTAGGAATCTTGGATATGCAAAATCCAGCCAAATTTTTGGTATAAATTTGTGCATGATCTGCTGCCAAAATTTCTAGAGAAAGGGTTGAGAGCGTTCTCAAGTAAAACAAGTTGAACTCACCAATGATACTTTGACCATAGCAATAAATCCCAGATAATGCCTTTCCTGGGTTTCTGTGTATCAGGATTGACTAAGACAATCCACAAAGTAATTGTCCAAAAGTCATTGACAATATGGCTCCCACCTCCAGGCCTCTAACCTCGATGCTGCACATTTCAAGTAGTCAAAACACTCAAAACACACTGAAATTGTCAAGCTAGCCATCTGGATGATTTTGGTGGCACTAGAGCTGTGGTGGTGAACCTATGGCACATGTGCCACAGGTGGCATGCAAAGCCCTCTCTGTGGGCACACATGCCATAGCCCCAGTCCTAGGCCTTCAGCTGGGTTTTATAAAACCTTTTTGCTTAGGCCTCTGCTGCCATGTGCAAAAAAAAGGTTCAATCAATCAATCAATTTCAATTTCTCACGGTAAAAAAAGATCTCGCAAAGTTGGAATTGATTGAACTTTTTAGTCCCACCCAGTCTACCATTACCACCGCAGCCATGCCCACCCAATGGGCCATGCCCACCCAGCACCCAACGATACATAAGTGGGTTTTGTTTTGCAGTTTGGGCACTCAGTCTCTAATAGGTTCACCATCACTGCACTAGAGGATAAGTTCAATAATGCCAGGATTTAATTCTTTTTTTTTACAGTACAGAATGGTACATTCATTTTATAGGTACTCCTTGACTTATGACTAATGACCATTTGAAGTTATGATGGATCTCCTCAGGGTTTCTTATGATCTAGATTCAAAGTTCTGACAGCTGTCTTCCCCTGTACAGTCACACGGTAGCGTGTGGCTATTTGCACATTTCATCATCATGTGACCACAATTTACAACATCTTTTTGCCAGAAACCAGCATTTATTTCCCATTTCCTGTTTTTTTAAAAAAACGCCCATTGCAGACAATGGATTTGCTCAATTATCACCACATTTGCTTATCAACTTTGGCGGTTCACTTAACAACTGCTGCAATCAAACTGTTCAAAGTCACAGTTAACAACTGGCCCAACGTATCCCTATAATTACAGGCTCAATTACAAGTCAACGACTATCTGTAATGTGAAATTGAATATTTTTAGCAGTCAGTTGATCTCAGTTAAATTCTAGCTGCATTTTAAAAAAAAAGCTTAGGTGATGGGAAAAACACCAATTGAATCAAATCTGGTAAGATCTGAATGGATTGATACTGCAAAGGGATGCAAAGTGCTTCCCTTTCACAATCTGTGTGCGTGTGTGAAGAAATGTCTCACTATGCCAAGTGAAAGCAATATTTTCTGAGATGATTTTATTTAACCCCAGCAAAGGCAAAAAGAAACTCCTTTGCTTCCAGCCAGACCCTAAACCTAATGTACAAGGGATTGAGCAGTGTCTGGGTACATATGCACATGATGCTTAAGTAATAGAGGAGAAATAAGGGAGACATGATAGCGGTGTTCCAGTATCTGAGGGGCTGCCACAAGGCAGAGGGGGTCAGGTTGTTCACCAGAGCACCAGAGGGAAGAACAAGAAACAATGGTTGGAAGCTGATCAAAGAGAGAAGCAACCTGGAATTAAGGAGAAACTTCCTGATGGTGAGGACAATCAACCAGTGGAATAACTTACCTCCAGAAATCATGGGCACTCCATCACTGGAGATTTTTAAGAAGAGACCGGACAATCACCTGTCTGTGATGGTATAGGTTCTCCTGCTTGAGCAGGGGGCTGGACTAGAAGACCACCAAGGTCCCTTTCAGCTCTATTTTATTCTAACTGTAATTAATAAACTTTTTGTAGGTTTATAGACCCTCTTTGTGTGCTCAGTGTTGCTTTGAGCATTTTGTTACTCCAGAAGATCTGAACGTTCAGCTCTGTAATACACAATGGAGAAAATAGGTTCATTCACCTACTGCTGTTATAACTTAAGGCATCAGCCTCTACCAGCAGGAGATAACTTCAGCGTCAAAGAGAAAAGAAGGTGGTCATTCTTGGGGCAGAGGCAAAAGTGCTGGGCATTCTGTGGTGCTAGAAAGTTTATCAGGCAAGCCGGGTATGATTCAAAAGAAAAGATGGGCTTTGAACATTTTTTTAAAAAACATAATTGCAGTCCATGTTCCTGGCCAGCATTCATTCCTTTTTTCTTCACTTGTTCTCACCTCTAAGACTTCAAATGAATAAAAACTTTAGTCTTCAAGCATCTCACATTCAGCATCTCACATTCAGCAAATAAGGTCTTTCTTCTAATGAAACATTTAAAAAAAATACAGTCTTCTTGCTCAGCACTATGAAAACGCAGGGAGAATATTTCCTGTTTTTAATGGAAAGAATAGAATAGAATAGAATAGAATAGAATAGAATAGAATAGAATAGAATAGAATAGAATAGAATAGAATAGAATAGAATAGAATAGAATAGAATAGAATAGAATAGAATAAGAGAGTTTGAAGCAACCTTGGAGGTCTTCTAGACCAATCCTGCCTAAGCAGGAAACCCTATACCACTTCAGACAAATGGTTGTCCAATCTCTTCTTAAAAAACTCCAATGTTGCAGCATCCACAATTTATGGAGGCATGTTTTTTCATTGATTAATTGTTCTAACTGTCAGGGAATTTCTCCTTAGTTCTAGGTTGCTTCTCTGCTTTATCAGTTTCCATCCATTGCTTCTTGACCTGCCTTCAGGTGCTATTTTTTTATTTCACTTTAAGAATCAGTAACAAACAGGTGCTTGTGATATTGAAGCCAACATCCAAACCACGGTGACATTTATCTCTAATATTACTTCCTTCTTGCCTGTTTTAATCTTGCAAACATCACATTTGGGCAAGATAGACAATAAACAAAGATAATCCTGAGGAAGGAATGCAAGACTAGCTAAATAAACATCAATTTAGCCCTAAAAAACAGAAGGGAGTAAGAAAATAAGAGAAGGATGGGGGCAAGGGGGAGGGGAGCAGACGGGGAGGGGGAGGGAGGGGGAAGGGAAAGAAAGAAAGAAAGAAAGAAAGAAAGAAAGAAAGAAAGAAAGAAAGAAAGAAAGAAAGAAAGAAAGAAAGAGAAGGAAGGAAGGAAGGAAGGAAGGAAGGAAGGAAGGAAGGAAGGAAGGAAGGAAGGAAGGAAGGAAGGAAGGAAGGAAGGAAGGAGAAGGAAAGAAGGAAATGAAAGCTTGTCTGATTTGGCAAAAAGTGGGCAGACTACAAGTGGGCAGGCTACTTTGGAGAAAGCCCTGCCACAGTCCTAGAAGTCTCCTTTTCTCCTTAAGAACCCCAGCCTCCATTTTCCATTTATCATCAGGTGAAAGTCTTTCTTTTTGCTCTAATCCACAATCATCAAGAGAGATGGGCCTGCAGTTGCTAAGTAACCAGTAGCTGCTTCTAAATTTGTTCAGCCATTTAGGGCACACAATTAATGGGTTTGAATCTTCGCTCTTTTGAGCTTGCTTGAGGGAAATATTGGTGACAGACAGACATTTTAAAAAACCTATATACAAACTATCTGGGTCCTCATTTTACCTACCTCGGAAGGATGGAAGGCTGAGTCAACCTTGAGCCTGGTGGGATGCGAACCTGCACTAATTGCAGGCAGCTGGTGTTACTTAAGGAGGCATTAGCCCACTGCTCCACCAAGGCTCTTGTACTAGATCAGGGCTTGTGGCAACATCTGCATACCACCAGTCGCCTAGCAAGGTGTCAAAAACTTGATGACCAAAAAAAAAAGGAAAAAAAGTGATGAAGTACAGGTAGCCCTCGACTTACAACAATTCGCTTAGTGACTGTTCAAAGTTACAATGGCACTGAAAAAAGTGCCCCCCAAGCCACAACCGAGCAAGACACCTGCCCACCCGCCCGGTGGCGCTCTTCCTCCTGTCTGAGGTTTTCATTGTTGTGAGCATTTCTGTTGAGGATTGGCAGTGGGGGTGGGGTGGGGGGTGTTTGGTTTTTATTCCCCCCCCCATCTGCTGGGTGGTTGCAGAAGGTTTTGGTCACTTCACATGACCCTGTGACACTGTGACCATCATAAATATGAATCAGTTGCCAAGCATCTGAATGTAAATCACAAGACCCTGGAGATGCTGCAACATTCCAGCTGATTGGCACTTCTTCTGGGCACAGCAGTAGCGCCAGGATCAGCACTGAGCTCCAGCTGGAGCCTTGCGCTTATCCTGGCGCTTCCACTGAGCCCTGACAGTCCCTAAGAAGCGCTGATCCTGGCGCTTCTGCTGAGCCCTGAGAGCCCTGCAGCTCCAGCCCTCTCTCGCTCAGGCTTGTGCCGGGCTGCCACTGGTTCAGCTCATTCCCCTCCCCCGCTATCACTTTTCTAGGATGATCGCGTACCACCTGCCAGGTGCCAATGTACCACAGGTGGTACCCGTACCACTGGTTGAAAAGCCCTGTACTAGATGACCTCCAAGGTACCTTCCAAAGTATTATTGTTGTTGTTATTATTATTATTTTATTATTATTTATTACTGTTATTATTATCTGGAGATGATGAATGGTTAAGGGAATTAGGTAGTCTAGCCTAAAGAAGAAAAGGATTGGGGATGACATGATAGCTGTCTTCCAGTACTTGAGGAGTTGTTGCAGAGAAGAAGGGGCTGACTTATTTTTCAAAGCACCTGAGGACAGAACAAGAAGCAATGGATGGAAGCTCATTAAAGAAAGATCCAGTGTGGAACTAAGAAGAAATTACTGACAGCAAGAACAATTAATGGAACAACTTGCCTCCCAGAGTTGTGGATGCTTCATAGCTGGAGGTTTTCAGGAAAAGATTGGACAACTATTTATCTGGAATGGTATAAGGCAGACATGTCAAACTCATGACATCACATGACATCGCACAACATATGGGGAAAGTTTTGCCATTGCCAGCAATGGGGTGGGCGTGGCTTCCATGTGATGCATCCAGCCCGCGGGTCATCAGTTTGACACCCCTGGTATAAGGTCTCCTGCCTTGAGCAGGGAGTTGCCTTAGAAGACCTCCAAGGTCTCTTCCAGCCCCACGATTCTATGATTTATCTGATTGTTTGTACCTAAGTCATTTTGATGATATGGATAGCCATATAAATCACATGAAGTTGTTATGCCGATACAGCCATATAGCTTGAAAGCCATAGTTTATGGTTCAGCATATTGCACGAAGCAAACATCAGTCATTTATTCAAGAAACCACAGTTAACTTAAACTTATGGACCTGACTGCACAATCCAACTGGTCTTCTCTGAATTTATCATATCTAACATGTAGAGATAAATATATAATATAGCAGCAGAACTATTAGAAGGCAATATCTTTTGTAGTTCAATATTGTGGTAGCATTGATTCTGACAAAAAACAAGTTGCATATGTTTACAGAGCAGCAGTTCAAGTGATCATCTACCTGGAGGTGTGAGTGTGTGTATAAGGGGGAATGTATCCTGCTGTCTAAGGGAGGTAGGAAAACCAACCCAATTATCTTTACATTGACACTTTGTCCTAAAGATATATGCTGTGCTCCAGGTATGTTATTTGTAACCCTTCTAATGACGATGAAAACATATACAATATAGTGCCCTCAAACTGACATGGAGAGGCTGCACCATTCTTCACAGTCAACCAGCAAATAAATTGGTTGTCAACATATGCACAGCAGCAAGTTTCCCCATTCTCCCTCCTCCAGCTTAATGACCCAAAAGCCACCCCTTTGTAATGATTCTGAAGATTATCTTGACCCGGCCAAGGTGAATGGAAGGTTTTCAGTCTGAAAATAGGGTCACCATTGCAGCTGTAATGAGCAATATCCATGAATTGTGTTGTTGCATTCTTATGTTTGAGATGTAATGGAGTTTTATTTTTCTGTAAGCAATTCATGTCTGAAATCTGGAGAGGCTGCTCTAAACAGATGTTGATACTTGGCGATCCTAAATGAAGACTGTATCCAACTAAAATCTTGAAGGACTGTTTTTATTTGTTTTATTTAAGGAAAGAAAATGTCTAACCAACTCACACATTAGGCTAGTAACTCTGGGTGGCTAACAAAGGACTGAAAACACAGAATAAAATAGCCAATAAGCATGGAAGGTAATATTAAAACAGAACACAAAACTACACACACATTAATCTAAATCACAAATATTCAGATGTCAAAACCTCTTTACCATATGGGATCATCCATATTTTAGGCCAATGTCCAGGATAAAATGGGCTTTTAAGACCTTCCAGCAGACCTACAAGTTAGAGCCATCCAAATCTCAGGGGGACGCTGTCCCATAGCAGAGAAGGTAGGATAGGTGAATGGTGACAGCCTCTGAATCCTGTGTCTTGGGACTGCTATTTTGAGAACATTCAGGGAACACACAGATTCTGCACAAAGGATCTTGAAGGGACACATAATTACATGAAAACAAAAACTTTTCAGAAGATCAGTGACAATGCTTGGAGATACTGTTTTACACTCTTCAAATTGCTGCTTAACAAGGGTGATTGAAGTAGGAATCAATTTGTTCTTTATTTCCTTTCTGTGGGGAGAGAGAGAGAGAGAGAAACAAGGAGGGAGGGAGGGAAATTTGGGGTCAACCTATCCTCCAAAGCACCTAAAGGCAAGACAAGAAGCAATGAATGGAAAGTAATCGAAGAGAGAGCCAACTTAGAACTAAGGAGGAATTTCCTGACAGAACAATCAGTGGAACAACTTCTTTACAGAAGTTGTAGGTGCTCCAACACTCGAGGTTTTTAAGAAGAGATTGGAAAACCATTGGCCTGAAATGGTATAGGGTTTCCTGCCTGAACAGGAGGTTGGACTAGAAGACCTCCAAGGTCCCTTCCAACTCTGTTATTCTGTTATTCTGATATATTGACATTACAGGTACAAGTTGCCTATTTTTGGTTTACTGAATCAAAATTAACTGACAAAGAACATCTTCTCCTTATCAGATTTCACTCAGGAATTCCTAAAGTGATCAGTCATATGTTCCAAACTTCATTATAAGCAGGATCTAAAACACATTACCAAAGTTTCCTTTTCCCAAAAATGTTATTTTTTAACATGGGTAAACTACCAGTTCCCCAGAAATTTAAAGCATTTGTTGTTCAGGAAACATTCTAGATCAAAAAGCTGGGAAAAGACAGGCTTTAATCAAGCAAGCAGAGACGGAACAAACTTAGCAGCTTCACAATCCTGCATATACTGTTAATATGATTGACTAAAATGATCCAAGCAAATGTGACTTGTTTAGGAAACTGGGGATGTACCATCTACAGTGAAAAAATGTGTATAGTTATCAGCACAGAATCTAACAAAGGCAGCACAGTGAATAACTGTTGAATTCCCTTTCAGGCCTCCAGCATAAGATTTAATAAATCCCTTAGTACCCGTGATGGCTCAGCTGGAAACAATTTGACTGATTCAGTGATGACAGAGAAATAAGACCACTGCTATAACTGAAAATAACTTCTGCAATTTTTTTTCTGACCATTCTCACTCAATTTGATGGAAAAGAAATTGCTTTTCTCTTCTGTTTTTTTTTATCTTTTTCTCAAAGGAGAAGGTAATTTTATGAAATTCTCAGAGATGGGTGCAAGCTCTTGCTTTTCTCTCTGAGCAAGTGGCCAAGAGGTATGCACATGAGTATTCTGTCTTTCATTTTACGTTGATCTTGGCTTCTCATATTTCTTTTAAAATCCAAGGGAAAACACCAGAAGCAGCCTCTTTTTCATATTAGGAAAAGCCGTAGCAGATGGGAGGGGCAGCCTGTTGGAGCAGCGTGCTACTGAAAAATGCCAGTTTCTGGCATCTCACAATGATAATGCAAGCTCAAAATTGCCACCGGTAGAAATGATGAACAAATTCTCAGAAAAAGGCAGAAAAATAGGAGGGTAAATTGGAGGAAAATGGAAGGCAAACTTTGGCAAGGAATCTGCGCTATTATCAACTTCACTGCTTTAGAGGCATGCACATAACTTTTCTTGGTCAGATTCAGTCTAGGTTTTATGTATACTTTTACAAGGAACCCAAAGGCAAGATGGTGGCTGCAATAATGAATTCTTCACTTGTCTTTTTACCCTTTCCCCTAAAAGCCACCCACTCTTTTGTTGCAAAGGTCCAGATTTCAGAGAAAGAAAAGTGATGAGGTGTGTTGTCTATAGTGCCATTAAATGTGGATTCCATTCATTGTTTGAACATTGCCACAATCCTCTAAAATCCTTAGAGCCTTGTCTTAAGGTAAAGGTAAAGTTTCCCCCGCACATGCGTGCTAGTCGTTTCCGACTCTAGGGGCCTGTGCTCATCTCCATTTCAAAGCCGAAGAGCCAGCGTTTATCTGAGGATGTCTCCATGGTCATGTGGCCAGCATGACTAGATGCCAAAGGTGCACGGAACGCTGTTACCTTCCCACTGTAGTGGTCCCTATTTTTATACTTGCATTTTTACGTGCTTTCGAACTGCTATGTTGGCAGAAGCTGGGACGAGTAACAGGCACTCACTCTGTTACGCGGCACTCGGGATTCGACCCGCCAAACTGCCGATCTTCTGATCGACAACCTCAGCGTCCTAACCCACTGAGCCACCGCATCCCATTAGAACCTTGTCTTAGAGGTAGCCTAAAAAGCCAGCTTGCACTTCCAGAAGTTTTTGCTCTCTAATAATGAATTCTTTCCTCTGTTCTGAAAAGGTGCATGATCTCTTTCAAGTCCAAGTTACAAGGGCATCTTTTCACTCCTTCTATTTCTCTTCTCTCAAACTCCTGGCCAACACTTTTACTTTTTTATTTAAAAAATGAATAATAAAGTTCTATCTACACAAATACTTTTCCTAATAAAATCTTGCTGACCTTTCTTTATTCACCAGACATTGAAAAATGAACTCTGTTTAGGAATAGAGGAAAGGAAGAAGTTAGAAAAAGTGACTAGCATTAGAGAGTAATGTATAATTAAGCAATAGCACTTAGACCTATATAATGCTTCATAGTATTTTACAGCACTGTCTGAGCAGTTTACAGTCAGCATATTGCCTCCAACAATCTGGGTCATTTTACCAACCTCAGAAGGATGGAAGGCTGAGTTAATCTTCAGCTGGTCAGAATCAAACTGCTGTCAGTGGGGAGAATTAGCCTGCAATACTGCATTCTGACCACTGTGCCACCACAGCTCTTAATTAAGGCAACATAAGATTATTTAGGGGCTAATAATCAAAATGGCCAATAAAAATCAGGAAATTAAGAAGATTAATTAAGTATGCCTTCTGCCAGCTAGTGTGTGTTCATGGATGTGCTCTGTGCTCTGCTGTTCTTCTCCCTGTCTGTCCTATATATTGGCTGCTACACTTTTTGCATTGTATGTCAAAGATCACTCCAGTTTTTTTCTCCTTCTTCCTCTTTGGCTACTTGGAACTGGATTTCCTTAAGATGCTTTGGAGCTGGTTTGTGTGCTGCAGTGATGACATTTGTTTGAACAGTCTATTGACTGTTTCTGAGATGTTTTTGATGTATGGGTGTATTATTCTTTTCACCGCTTATAGTGATTGTGCTATAGCTTGTTGTGGTCATGCACTTGTTGATAAATTAATCCTTAACCTCACAACATGTAGACTCAATCAGAGTTTGGAAACTATTACCATCTCAGATCAAGCATGAACCAAAAATGGCATTGGCATTGGCATTTAGACACATTGGTAATTATAGGTACATACAGATAAACCACATTTACACATCATTCAAAATAGACAGTAAAGAAACCCTAGGAAGTAAACAAAAAGACAAAAACACATCCATTCCAGCAGCCACATTCAGATAGAAGGAATCAGCAGCAGACAAACTGTGAGTCATAAAACAATACTCTAATTAAGGAGCATCCCACCCCACCAAAACTAGCAGGACAAGCTACTGTTTATGAACAAGCAGCAAGCCCCACACTCCTTTGCACTGATGATTTTACTACATTGGGTAATGAAATGTCTTCAAGCAAACTACCAAGCTCAGAGAGCATTAAGAACCCTATCCCAGGCATGCATTCATACTTAGGAGTGGAACAGTAAAAAACCCAAAATAGTTAAAAAGACATTACTATGTACCTACTTAGTTATAACCTGATTATTAAAACATATGAATCTGTTTTGCATACATATTTTAGACAGCGGATATCCAGTAAACATCAATGTTATAAAAATATGTGCACCTACAATGGACGCAATGGAGGAAAATACCAATGGAATTCTATGTCAAACATATATTATAGATACAAGCACCATTAAAGGTAAAGAGTGATTGGCATCCAAAAATTGGAGAAAGCGATGAACCTGGAATCATATGAGAATAGAATAGAATAGAATAGAATAGAATAGAATAGAATAGAATAGAATAGAATAGAATAGAATAGAATAGAATAGAATAGAATAGAATAGAATAGAATAGAATAGAATAGAATTCTTTATTGGCCAAGTGTGGGTAGACATACAAGGAATTTGTTTCTGGTGCATAAGCTCTGAGTATACATACAAGTAATAGTGATAAATCATGATCATAAACAACATAAAAATACATTCATCATAAATCATAAAATACAACACTTTCTCATAAATCATAAGATGCAACACTTAGTGATAGTCATAGAATACTAGCTAAGCAAACAACATAAATCATACTAGGATACTAAATAAAACAATATAAATTGTAAGATAAAAGCAAGAAAGATATAGTCATAAGAAGATAAGGATAGGTAGTAGGAAGGATGTGGAGAATAATAGTAATACAGCTTTACTAAGTAGTTTGAAGGAATTAGTTGTTAAGCAGAGTGACAGCGTGGGGGGGGGAACTGTCCTTATATCTAGTTTTGGTGTGCAATGCCCTATAGTGTCATCTTGAGGAAAGAAGTTGAAACAGTTTATGTCCAGGATGTGAGGAGTCTGTAAATATTTTCACAGTCCTCTTTCTTGATTGGATAAATAATGCAAGAGATTCATTGTTTCACAAACATTGGATTTAAATAAACTCTATAACCAGAAAGAGAAAAAGGAGAGTATGTATTCCATTTAGCTCAGATTTTTCCAGGTGCAAATTGTGAAACACACTTTGAATTATTCATATCAAATGTACGACTTCACATTTTTGGTGTCAAACATTTCATTTTTCAGAAGCTGAGAGAAGAAATAAGGAGGCCAACTTTCCTGGGTCTAATCTTGACCAAGGGAGAAGCTGGCGGAATAACAGTGTCTGATCCTTGGAGAAAACCAGCCATGTCATGTTGGAGTTCAAGTTAATTAAGGGAAGAAAATCTGAGAAATGTCAGTCAAGTACCTTGCAGTTCAGGAAGACAGATTTTAATGAACTCAGAAGAAAGAAGGACAGAATACTATGCCTTGAAACCCCAAATAGTAAATACACTAAAGACCCTAAAAAATGAGATACTAAACCCCAGACACAAATTATCCTTGTGAGAAGAAAAAAGGAAAAAGGTTTTAAGAACTAGTTATGGGTGAACAATGAACTCACTGACATACTGAGGAGCAAAAAGCAGAAGCAGAGGAAATGGAAGCAAGGGGGTTATGAATTAGTAGTGTGAATTTGTAGGGAAGGAATTAGGAAGGCTAAAGTCTGGTGAAGAATACCAAATATTAGAAGAGGTTTTTCTAAAGTAGGTTTGAAAATAATAAAGAACCAAGGAAGCTGTGGTCCGTTTGCATGGAATAGGAGGAAAAGTTAAAAAAAAAAACAGGGACCAAGGAAAAGGTCCGTTTTTGTCTTCTTTCAGAAAAGGGAGAAAACCCTTCTTAAAATGGCTAAGGAAAGTGGGAAAACAAGAACTGTGAATAGAAAGAACCCATTTTGGTACTTAAATTCAAATCTAAATCCTCAGTTCAAAATTCCAGGGCTTGATAAATTATATACGGTATCTGAAAAAGTGGTATCAGAAGTCTAACTTTGAAATCACATTGTGTAGAAGGATACACAATGACAATCAGCTGTGGCAAATATAAGACTTCGACTGGTGAGGTCCAATTTCAACTAGCAAGATCTAGGAAGAGAGCCTCCTCTGCGGTTACCCCCACCTTATGGAACACCTTGCCCCCAGAAATGAGGCAAGCCCCCACTCAACAGACTTTGTGGAACAAAACACAGCCCTCCATGTTGACCCCAAGAAAACTACATGGAAGTTTCCATGTAATTAGCAGAGCTCAAACTCATCTTAAGTGGGTCTGAGGGACCCCTGGTGCTCTCTGAGCTCGGTTGTTTTCTTACAGATGTTTCATTACCCAAACACTGATGATGTGACCTAGTTTGGGCAATAAAATGTCTGCAAGAAAACAACCAAGCTGAGAGAATATCAAGGACCCCTCATTTTAACCCTGAGCTACAAATATTTTGAGTCTTTACCTTCTTTTTTGATATTCCGCTTAATTTCAGGAACGACATAGGAAGTTTTGGCTTAAGAAACTAATATCCAAATCCTCCTTGGACACAAGATTCCCTGATGCAGCTGTGCTAAAACATCATCCAATGTTTGCCTTGAGGAGCAAAGAACATATTATATAGCAGTCCCAAAATATAAACAAATATATTTTTAAAAAAGCAAAACGAAACCAAATGAATGCATTTTTATTCATTTTGTGTCACACTGTTTCAGTCTTTCCTTTTACTTTATGCATGTGCAAAATGGCAAACAGCCTTTCATGAATAGATTAAAGTGAGTTTCTCAGGCTTAGGTCATCCAACTGCCCGGTGCTGTGGTGAGAGGCTCTTATTCCTTCTTTTCCTGTGACCAACAAGCCTGCAGCTGCAAGTATAACAAGTTACAGGAATGAACATTGGTCCACAGAGTTTTCTCTATGGTTAACATCTGTAATTCCTTTGTGCCCAGAAGATGGTGCCTTCACATCAATTCGCTTCTTGCTTGCATAATAATAATAATAATAATAATAATAATAATAATAATAATAATAATAATAATAATAATAATAATAATAATAATAGAAGAAGAAGAAGAAAAATGAAGTTTGAATGACTATGTAAATCAAAGTACAGAAAAATTGCTACACGTTGTGAAAACAAAAAGCATTATAAAAATAACAGAAACAAAGGCAGGATATAAGGAAAAACAGCTGGATGACAGATTAAATAGATGGAAAACCAAAGCTTTGCATGGACAGCATTTGAAAAACATTGAAGGAAAATGTGATAACAACTTGACATGGCCATGGCTTAAGATGGGAACCATCAAGAAAGAAACGGAAGGTTTAATACTGGCTGCTCAAGAACAAGCACTACAAACTAATGCCATGAAAGCGAAGATACAAAAATCTACTGACAATCCAAATTGCTGACTTTGCAACAACAAAGCTGAAACTGTTTTACATTTAATATGTGAGTGCAGCAAAATCGCGCAAACTGATTACAAAGCTAGACATGACCGAGTTGCTAAACTAATCCACTGGGCATTGTGTAAAAAATACGACTTGCCTGTGTCTGAAAAGTCATGGGAACATAGGGTGGAAAAAGTTGCCAAGAATGAGAGGGTGAGGATCTTGTGCGAATTCCGAATACAGACAGATCGCCATTTGGAACACAACACACCAGATATCGCAGTCATAGAGAACCGAAGCATACAGTTGATTGATATCTCTGTACCAGGAGATGCCAGAGTCGAAGAAAAAGAACTGGAAAAAATTATGAAATACCATGACCTGGCCATCGAAACTGCGCGATTATGGATAAAATGTGTAACAGTGATACCCATTGTCATCGGGGCACTGGGAACTATGTCCCAAAACTTTGCAAAATACATCAAGAAATTGCAGCTTCCTGCAATAACTCCAGCAAAGCTACAAAAAACTGCGCTACTCGGAACATCTTAAATTTTAAGGAGATACCTGGTTGATACCTAGGATGTTGGCAGCAACCCATGTCAACCATTAGTGCCAGTAAATTTGAGTGTTCAGTTGACTGAGTTTCATGTTTTATGAATGAAAGCTTTATAATAGTAATAATAATAATAATGTTGGAAGGGACCTTGAAGGTCATCTAGTCCAACCCCCTGCTCAGGCAGGAAACCCTATACCATTTCAGACAAATGGCTGTCCAGTCTCTTCTTAAAAACTTCCAGTGTTGGAGCACCTACAACTTCTGGAGCCTGCTTGTTCCATTGATTAATTGTTCTCACTGTCAGGAAACTTAGGTTGCTTCTCCCTTTGGTTAGTTTCCAAGTTGGCCGTGGTGAGTTGTTCTTTACCCTTCCCTTGCTAGCACGGTTGAGATTTCATGCCATTGGGAGCTCTGGTTGTGAAGTTCATTTGGCAAACTCTTCATCGTTCTTTGAGAAGGCACAATCTCAGAGACAAATAATTTTTTCAAGTAGCCTCCAAGGAAAAAGACAGTCTATGGCTCAGTCAATACAGCAGGCTAAAAAGTTATGAGCTATCAGGCTAAGCTGAATTGACTTACTGATATTACCTGCAATGAATGAATTTTAGATAGCCTCTCATAAATAGAAAGCTATGGAGCCTGCAAATTTATGGACAGCTTATACTTATCAATATATATGAGGAATGATACTGTCGAGTTTCCAAGGGATACTGTGTGAACCACACCACTGTCAATTTACCTTTTTATGATTAAATATTTGTGGCCGCTAAAGGTTATTTAACATTTAATATAGCTGCTCTTCTTCATAGCTGATAACTGGCAACTTTTACATAATTCAAAAGGCGAAAATGGGGAACAAAAGCTTTTTAAAAACAAATCAATTTCTAAAAAAGAAATACTTAAGTGTGTTTGAATAATTGAAGACTGGAAGCTGATTTCAAAAGGCTTTCACCATTCAGAGTGTGAGAAGTTACCTGTAATCCCAGCAACAGCTAGGGCTATATTGTAACCCAGAGTGGAAACCTTGAAAATTGTTCTTATAAAAAGTAAAATCCTGCCTGAGAGGTATTTCCACTAAATAATAATAATAATAATAATAATAATAATAATAATAATAATAATAATAATAATAATAATAATAATAATAATAATAATAATAATAATTTGGAAGGTACCTTGGAGGTCATCTAGTCCAACCCCCTGCTAAGGCAGGAAATCCTATACCATTTCAGACAAATGGCTGTCCAGTCTCTTCTTAAAACCTTCCAGTGTTGGAGCATTCACCACTTCTGGAGGCAGGTTGTTCCACTGATTAATTGTTCTAACTGTCAAGAAATTTCTCCTTAGTTCTAGGTTGCTTCTCTCCTTGACTAGTTTCCATCCGTTGCTTCTTGTCCTGCTCTCAGGTGCTCTGGAGAACAGCCTGGCTCCCTCTTCTTTGTGGCAGCCCCTGAGATATTGGAACACTGCTATCATGTCACCCCTCACCCTTCTCTTAATTAAACTACACATACCCAAATAATTTGGGGGGAAAGGTAGAAAGATAGATGGATGGAAACTAACCAAAGAGAGAAGCAACCTAGAACTAAGGAGAAACTTCCTGACAGTCAGAATAATTAATCAGTGGAACAAGTTGCCTCCAGAAGTTGTGAATGCTCCAACACTGGAAGTTTTTGTCTGTAATGGTGTAGAGTTTCCTGCCGGAGCAGAGGCTGGAACTACATGACCTCCAAGGTCCCTTCCAATTATTATTATTATTATTATTATTATTATTATTATTATTATTATTATTATTATTATTATTATTATTATTATAAAACTTTTAAGGGATGCGGTGGCTCAGTGGGTTAGGACGCTGAGCTTGTCGATCAGAAGATCAGCAGTTTGGCGGGTCGAATCCCAAGTGCCGCATAACAGAGTGAGCGCCTGTTACTTGTCCCAGCTTCTGCCAACCTAGCAGTTCGAAAGCACATAAAAATGCAAGTAGAAAAATAGGGACCACCATGGTGGGAAGGTAACTGCATTCGGTACCCCTTTGGTGTCTAGTCATGCTGGCCACATGGCCACGGAGATGTCCTCGGAGAAGCGCTGGCTCTTCGGCTTTGAAACGGAGATGAGCACCAGCCCCTAGAGTTGGAAACGACTAGCATGCATGTGCAGGGGAACCTTTACCTTTACCTTTATAAAACTTTTATTCATTAAACATGAACCTCAGTTAACTGAACATTCAAATTGTCTGGCACTAATGGTTGACATGGGTTGCTGCCAGCATCCTAGGTTTCAACCAGGTATCTCTTTAAAATTTAAGATGTTCTGAGTAGTACAGTTTTTTGTAGCCTCGCTGGAGTTATTGCAGGAAGCTGCAATTTCTTGATGTATTTTGCAAAGTTTTTTGGACATAGTTCCCAGTGCCCGATGACAATGGGTATCACTGTTACACATTTCATCCATAATCGCACAGTTTCGATGGCCAGGTCATGGTATTTTGTAATTTTTTCCAGTTCTTTTTCTTTGACTCTGGCATCTCCTGGTACAGCGATATCAATCAACTGTACACTTCGGTTCTCTACGACTGCGATATCTGGTGTGTTGTGTTCCAAATGGCAATCTGCCTATATTCAGAAGTCCCACAAGATCTTCACCCCCTCATTCTCAGCAACTTTTTCCACCTTATGTTCCCATGACTTTTCAGACACAGGCAAGTCATACTTTTTTAAACAATGCCCAGTGGATTAGGTTAGCAACTCGGTCATGTCTAACTTTGTAATCAGTTTGCGCGATTTTGCTGCACTCACATATTAAATGTGAAACAGTTTCAACTTTGTTGTTGCAAAGTCGGCAATTTGGATTGTCAGTAGATTTTTGTATCTTTGCTTTCATGGCATTATTTTGTAGTGCTTGTTCGTGAGCAGCCAGTATTAAGCCTTCCGTTTCTTTCTTGATGGTTCCCATCTTAAGCCATGGCCATGTCAAGTTGTTATCACATTTTCCTTCAATGTTTTTCAAATGCTGTCCATGCAAAGCTTTGGTTTTCCATCTATTTAATCTGTCATCCAGCCGTTTCTCCGTATATTCTGCCTTTGTTTCTGTTATTTTTATAATGCTCTCTGTACTTTGATTCACGTAGTCATTCAAACTTCATTTTTCTTCTTTTACAGTTTGGTCGATTTGCAGTAGCCCTCTGCCCCTTATTCTTCTTGGCAGGTACAATCTGTCGATGTCACTTCGTAGATGTAGAGCGTGGTGCATATTCAAAAGTTTACACGTTTTCTGGTCTACGTGTTCCAATTCAGCCAAAGTTGTTATTGTTGTTGCTCCTCCTCCTCCTCCTCCTCCTCTTCTTCTTCTTCTTCTTCTTCTTCTTCTTCTTCTTCTTCTTCTTCTTCTTCTTCTTCTTCTTCTTCTTCTTCTTCTTCTTCTTCTTCCTCTTGTTATAGAAATAGCACTTGGATGATTTATATACTACAGCACTGGTTTACAATGGTTTACAATGTCAGCATATTGCCTCCAACAATCCGGGTCCTCATTTTACTGATGTCAGAAGGATGGAAGGCTGAGTCCACTGCTTCATTGGGAGACAAGCTGGTGCTCTGTGCAAACAGTCAGATTCCTAATGGCTCTGAACCTTCCTTTCTGCGGCACCCTTTTGGTGGGGCAGCTCCAGGAAGGGAGGGGCCCTTGGGAGATGCTGCAAGAAGACCCACTTGTCTTTCTCTCTGGTGCTTGCTTTCCTGTGGCACACCTTGGGAAGTGTGCAAGCGTGTCCTATAACAGGGCTCTGTATTGGACTGTTGTCTCCTGGCTTCTGTAGCCACACCATATGCTAATAATAATCTCTTTGGTCATGGTCATGCATTTGATTTTTTTTTAATCTGTGCCATTCTCTTTCCTACAAAACATATATAGATCCATGACTGCTTATGGATGTTTTAGGAGAGCGCTTAAAGCTTTTTGTAATTAATTCACTTCTGATGAACTGCTGCTTCTTGCCTTTTGTTGCTGTTCACTTTAGAGTGGAATGTAATTTCAACTGGGGACTTTCTGTATTTGGCTTGTCTTATAATTGAATTTTTCTCTACCCAGTGCTACAAACATAGCCCTGTCCCAACATTTTCATATCATCTTTTTCCGCACCTTCTTTAGCAAAGGCTAGTTCTCCATTCTCTGCCTTTTCTATTCCCCTATATTTAAATCAAGATAATTAGAACAAGTACGCCTGCCAATGTGCTATGGGGTGACTACATTAATTAGGGATTTTCCCTCTGTCTTCCGTAATGTGAATTATTATTTATTCTTGTCTTTGAGAGTAAAACAAGCACATGTACCTTCTGTAGTTGGATGCTTTTTCAGGATAATTAGTCCCCATTGCTAATGAAGTCTGTTATTTCCCATTTAGCAATCCAAAACAGTTATTCCCTAGATTGAATGGAACAATCATTCATAAATCTGTTTTTAAAAAGTCCTTCATTTTGTCATCTAATTATATATTAGCAAATGCTTAAAGGTAAAGTTTCCCCCTGTCCAATCATCTAGGGGGCAGTGTTCATCTCAGTTTCTTAGCATTGTCCAAAGGCATTTCTGTGGTCAAGTGGCCAGTATGACTGTATAGAAAAAGGCACATGGAATACTGTTACCTTCCCACCGAAGTGGTACCTATTTGTCTACTCGCATTTGCATGCTTTCAAACTGCTAGGTAGACAAGCAAATGTTTATATGTCTACTATATATAGTTAAGATGGTATAATGCAACAGTTACTTCTTATGACTTGGATTCATTATTTTTTTTTTATTGAAAAGTTTTACATACAATTTTTCCCTTAAAAAATCCCCCCTCCCCCCCTTCTCCCTCCCCCCCTTCCTCTCCCCCCTCCCCCCCTCCCCCCCCCGACTTCCCAGAGCTAAATACAAGGTATATATAAAAAAAAACAATCATAAACAACCATATACTAACAACCATAAACTCTAAAATCTATCACTCTCTAGCTTATATAGGATAAAACAAACCTTAGTAATATTAAATATATATAAATATATATAAAAAAACTAATATAGAAAAAAAAACAAAGAAAGAAGACTTATTCAAATATAAAACTTCTTAACCCTATACTTGTTCTGAATAAACCCAAGCCATTTTCTCCCTTCCATAATATAACGTTCCTGCGAGTAATCTTTCAAATAGGCCGAAATCTTCACCATTTCGACCAGGTCAGAAACTTTTAAAATCCACTCCTCTATAGTCGGCAGTTCCTCTTTCCAGTACTATCCCCGTAATTAAATTCAACATCAACTTAGTATATTCCATCAGGCTTTTATCCAAAAAGCCTTGACCTTTTTACAAGTCTACCATATATGAAAATATGAAAATATATTACATCTTTATCACCACACCTCCAACATTTAGGCTAATAATTCAGATACATGCTTAGCTTTTTAAAATCTAAATACCATCTATAAAACTTTTTATAAAAATTCTCTCTTAGATTTCAAACTTGTATAAATTTTACATTCCTCACCCAAATCTTTTCCCACCTCCCACTACTTGACTGTAAGTACGTTGTGAAAGTTCCATAGACTTCTGCTGATCTTGTTCTTTTATCTTTTTTGATCGTTTTAAAGCAGCACGCGTCACCCTCTGTTCTCTGGGATCATCCAAAAGTGTTATAACTTGATCTCCTCCAGCACCATTCTCCTCTGTCTGTCCATCTTCAACCTCTTGATATTCTCCTTCTCCAGATCCCTTTGCAGCTTCCAGAAGTGTTAATGGGGTTGCTTTTAAAACATTATTGTAAAAATCACGCGCTTGCATCACAGTGACCAGACGGTATCTTTTACCTTCATGCATCACCATCAACCCCGCTGGAATCTCCCATCTGAACCTTATATCTCGTTGCTTGAGCTCTTGCACAAGAAATGTAAAATCCTTCCTTCTCCTTAAAATCTTTGGAGGAATTTATTTTAGAACCAGAACTTCTTGATCAGCAATCACGACCTTAGTATCATAGGCAGCTTGTATAACTTCATCTCTAATTTCCCTTTTTGTAAAATAAACCACCACATCTCTAGGCAACTTTCTCTGTCTAGCAATCCATGAGTTCACACGATACACTTTATCCATGCCTCCTTTTATTTCAGATGCTGGCTGATTCAATACCACTTCGAGAGCCTCAGAAACCAGCTGCTTTAGATCTTCCTTAATATTCTCCTTTAAACCTCTGATTCTAATGGCAAACTGCATCTGGAAATATTGAGCAAGACTCAATTCTTTATCCATTTTGTGTCTTAAATCTTCATTCTCCAATACTTTTGCTTCTAATATGGCATTCTTTTGAGTCCAATCTTTAACTTTTTCATCCAAATCTTCCACACATTCAGCCACTTTATACACTGAAGACAAAATGTCTACCTTCATCACCCTGTACTTCTGTTCCATCCTCTCCTCCATTCTCTCCTCCAACTTCTTCAATTTCTCCTCCATCTGTGCAAATTTATCACCCATTGATTCCAAAATTGATTCCAAGATTACCTGGGTATGTTTTTCAAGAGCAACTTGTAAGTCCTTCGATGTCACTACATCAGGAGGATGCAATGCCTGCAATGATGATTGTTGCACCGGGGAAGTTCCAGCACTCCGAAGAGTTTTAGGGGGAGGTTTAGCCGCCATCTTTTACTTTCAATTGTGACGCACTTTCACTTAGAGTTTAAAAAGTCCATCAAGCTCGAGAGTAGAATAAAATAATCCTCTTCACCTTTTCCTCTTGTACCGCTCTGCCTGCTCTTTTTTTTTTTTTTTTTTTATTGAAAAGTTTTAAAATACAATTTTCCTTTAAAAAACCCCCCTTCCCCCTCCCTCCTCCCCCCCTACCTCCCCTCCTCCCCCCTCCCTCCTCCCCCCCCTACCTCCCCCCCTCCCCCCCCTACTTCCCAGAGCTGAATACAAGGTATATATATATATATAAAAAAGCAAACCTAAGCAACCATATACTAACAACTATAAATTCTAAAATCCATCACTCTCTAGCTTATATAGGATAAAACAAACCTTAACAATATTAAATATATATATAAAAAAAAACTAGAATAAGAAAAGGACACTCTCTAGCTTATATAGAATGGAACAAACCTTAATAGTATTAAACATATATTAAAGACAAAAAAAAAAGGAAAAAGGAAAAAAAAACCCTTCTCAACCCTATACTTATCCTAAATAAACTCCATCCATTTTATCCATTCCATGATATAACATTCTTACAAATAATTTTCCAAATTAACCAAGGATCCCAAATCAAAAAAACTTTAAAGTCAACTCTTCTGTAATCGACCGTTCCTCTTCCAGTACCACATCTATAATTATTCCAAACACAACAAAAAAGAAAAAAGAAGAAAAAAAAAAAAAGATTGCAAACAAAACTTGAACTTTAATCCAAAAAAGCTCAGCCTTTCCACAAAACCACCAAATATAAAAATATATTGCGTCTACACCCAAATCTTTTCCCCCCTCCCCTACTTGACTACTTGACTATATCGTAAAAGTTCCAAAGACTTCTGCGATTCCTGCTACTTTCTCTTCTTAGATCGTTTTGCAGCAGCACGCGTCACCCTCTGTTTTATAGATTCATCCGACGAGGTTATATCTTGATCTCCTCCAACACCGTTGTCTTCTATCTGACCATCTTCGGCCTCTTGATGCGCTCCTTCTCCAGATCCCTTTCCAGCTTCCAAAAGTGTTAATGGCGTTGCATTTAAAACATTATTGTAGAAATCACGCGCTTGCATCACAGTAACCAAACGGTACTTTTTACCTTCGTGCGTCACCATCAACCCCACTGGGATCTCCCATCTGAACCTTATATCTCGCTGCTTGAGCTCTTGCACAAGAAATGTAAAATCCTTCCTTCTCCTTAGAATCTTTGGAGGAATTTCTTTTAAGACCAAAACTTCTTGATTAGCAATCATAACTTTAGTATCATAAGCAGCTTGTATAACTTCATCTCTAGTTTCCCTTTTTGCAAAATATACCACCACATCTCTAGGCAACTTCCTCTGTCTGGCAATCCATGAATTCACACGAAATACTTTGTCCATGCCTCCTTTTATTTCAGATGCTGGCTGTTTCAACACTATTTCAAAAGCCTCAGAAACCAGCTGCTTTAGATCTTCCTTAGTATTCTCCTTTAAGCCTCTAATTCTAATGGCAAACTGCATCTGGAAATATTGAGCAAGACACAGTTCCTTTTCCATTTTATTTTCATTCTCCAATACTTTTGCTTCTAATATAGCATTCTTTTGAGTCAAGTCTTCTAGCTTTTCCTCCAATTCTTCCACACACCGAGCCACTTTACACACTGAAGTCAAGATGTCTACCCTCATTGCTTTGAGCTTCTGTTCCATCCTCTCCTCCATTCTCTCCTCCAATTTCTCCAATTTCTCCTCCATCTGTGCAAATCTAATATTAATTGATTCCAAAATTACCTGGGTATGTTTTTCAAGAGCATCTTGTAAGTCCTTTGATGTCAATACATCAGGAGGATGCAGCGCCTGCAATAATGATTGTTGCACGGGAGAAGTTCCAGCACTCCGAAGAGTTTTAGGGGGTGGTTTAGCCGCCATCTTTTACCAAATATGACGCACTTTCACTTCAGATTTGTAATCCAAAAAAGTCCATCAAGCTGGAGAGTAAAACATAGTAATCCTCTTTACCATTTCCTCTTGTATCGCTCTGCCTGCTCCTTTAAATCATAGTCATTCCTTCAGGCAGGGGTGGTCGCAGACGGCTGGCTCTGCTCCAAGAGGTCAGGAGCAGAGGCGACGGCCAGCTGGGAGCAGCCCAGGCTACGGGGGAGTTCAATCCTTCAGCCGCCCAAGCCATAAGCTCAGGCGGCCCTGGAGAACTCTACCCCTACCTGGGAGCTCGCCCCCTCCTCTTCTCCCGAGGAGGGGGCTTCGGATTCGCCCGAACAGCTGATCGGCGCTGTTTCGGGCGAAAAAACAACAGCTGAGCCGCGGGCAGCCCGGGAAGGCTCCCTTCGTCGCCGCGGAGCCACCGGAAGTCCCCTCTGCCTGCTCTTTTTATTCCATAGTCCTTCCTTCAGGCAGGGGTGGTCGCAGACGCCTGGCTCTGCTCCATAAAGTCAGGAGCAGAGGCGCTGGCCAGCTGGGAGCGACCCAGGCTACGGGGGAGTTCAATCCTTCGGCCGCCCAAGCTGCAAGCTCAGGCGGCCCCGGAGAACTCAACCCCTACCTGGGGCCTCACCCCCTCCTCGTCTCCCGAGGAGGGGGCTTCAAATTCGCCCGAACAGCTGATCAGCGCTGTTTCGGGCGAAAATCACTCAGCTGAGCCGCGGGCAGCCCGGGAAGGCTGCCTCCGTCGCCGCGGAGCCACCGGAAGTCCCGATTCATTATTTTTTTTTAAAGCCTGTGATACTGAACATTTGTGCACCACATTAATCTGTAATGGACAGTCTTTTGTATGACAATAAAGATGGTCATAGGCAACAACCAAACTTCCTGGAGAGGTAAGACTACCTCATTTTTAATTGGTTTTGTAAGGAATTAACATTCTTTAAAATGTTTGAAGGGTGCCCCAATTTTTGCTTTTCTGCAGCCTTTTGTGGTACAAAACTGACTCTGCATCCAGAGAAAGGGATGTATCTCCCTACAATTCAAATTGTAGAGTTTTTTTATCATTCCCTGAAACAAACATGTCTCTCTCCAAATCATTTTTTCAGTCATTTTTTTTCAACGTCTAGCCTAAACAACAAATCAGGAGAATTTTAAAGTATGCATTCTTCTTTCTTAATCATAAATATTTATACTGGTATTACTTGTGATCCCCTTCTAATGGTCTTCTATGACATTTTTATTAAGAGATAAATGGGAATGAGAATGATAGCAATCTTGAAATAACCACTGGTATATATCTTAGATGTATATCTTATCATTTTCAATTTTGGCCAATCCTAGGTGATTAAATTAGCATGGAGTCTGAAGACTAGTGGCATTTCTCCCCCATTCTATTTTTTTCTGATCCTCAAACTAATTACTCTATCAGGCACAGTTATGGAGTACCCTAACATAAATGTGGAGAACTAGTAGCTTTCCTCAACTCCCAATACTCTTATGTCACCACTTCTTTTGAGCATGGAGACATCACCATACAAGGAGTTTATTATGTATTTATCGTATGGCACATTCACATTTGAATAAAAACATAGGAGATAAAAATACAAAATATGGAATATAAAATCTAAAATATTATAAACATATGTCTAGATTACAGATATAATTTGTCTGTAATCACATTTGTCACAGTCATGAAATCAGCACAGACTCCATTATAGGCCCTGTTTTGGCACTTTGACACTCTATGTTGGATAATTTGCATTTCTGAACTGAAGAAGCTTCTTGGATGAGAAGTGAAATGTATTCAGGCAAAAACAAAGAAAGCACAGCTGCCTCTTGAAAAAGCACCTTTGGGACAACCATGACTGAGAATCTCCATAGATATTCAGTATTCCTTGGCTATCCTCACATTCTGCCTTTGTAAAGGAACCTACAGTATAGAGCTGCTGCCGTTCAATACGTTTTATCCACTCCAGGGGCAATCATTTCCCAGCCAAAGTTCATTTTCAGCTCTGCTCTTTCTCATTTTCTTAATAATGCCAGGAATGAGTCTGCAATGGGATTGACGCTCTTCCATGTAATGGGGGCCCCTCTATATGGCTACATGCTGCTCTCCACAGAGTAGCTACATTGATGGAAAAAGCAGCTTTTCTTTGCAATGGCTTTAAGTTGTGGGATAATATCCAGCCTGTCAACCGTCTGCCTTTAGATAGAACTCTCTGCACTGATGCCTTTGCCAAGCACCACATTGAGAATAATTAAACTTTCCAGTGAGAACACAGGAAGCCATCTGACTCAGAAAACATCTAGTCCATCTAGCAGCCCATAATTATTTTCTCTCAGTAGCAATGATTCTCCAGAGTCTTAGCCAGTGATCTTCTAGATGTCTTGCCAGCTGTTTCTTTTACAAGCTAGACCAGACAAAGAGTATGGCTATAACTTTCTGCAGACAAAAGGTCTTTGCCATCACTTTGCTCCAGTTCTTTCCCAGAGAGACTTGACTTCTCCTCTCCTCTCCTCTCCTCTCCTCTCCTCTCCTCTCCTCTCCTCTCCTCTCCTCTCCTCTCCTCTCCTCTCCTCTCCTCTCCTCTCCTCTCCTCTCTTCTCTTCCATTTCCCTCTCCTCTCCTCTCCTCTCCTCTCCTCTCCTCTCCTCTCCACTTCCCATTCCATCCTCCCTCCCCTCTTCTTCTCTGCTTCCCCTCTTCCATCTTGTCCCATCCCTCCCCTCCTTTCCTCTCCCATCCTGTCCCCATCTTATCCCTTCCCCTCCTCTCCCCCTTCCCTTCCCTTCCCTTCCCTCCTCTCCTCTCCCTTCCCACCCTCCTCTCCTCTCTTCTCCTCTCCCCAAATATTCAAAATGACATTGATGCCCACACAATGAAAGAGTTTGTCAATGAAATTTTATTTCACCACTGTAAAACACTCTGTGATTGCTTCCTCTTTCCTCAGCCCCCACCCCCTTAACCTTCTCAAGCATTTTAAAGCCCTCCTCTATCTCTCTGCAACAGAGCCAAGGAGGGCAGCAAATTATGACACAGTAATTACAATGATGGATGGTGAGCCAGTCCCTAATATTAGATACGCTGCTTGCGTTAAAAACCCAGCACTATGAGATAGCATACTCCACTAGGCAAGATGCTTAAGATTGTAATGGCCAATACAGATTAACAACATTAGGTTAAGGCAGGATAATTATTCTTCTCTTTCCATTTGCTATTCCTCCTCCTTCATGGCCTCTACAGGAGCCTTTGCATTTCAGCATTCATGATTGACAAGGTATGCAGATCCATCAGGCACCAAAGTGGAGTCACTGCAGTAAATCAAAAGCAACGTTTTTCCAATCATACAAGATTAACTGGTGTAAAGTAAGGTGTGTGTGGGGGGGGGGGGAAGGATCTCCTGCTAATTAAAAGCTTAGGCTGCTTGTTGTTCCATCTCGTATAAACAGCACAGAAATAGAATTAGTAGTCCCACAACAAAGACTTTCTTGTCCTGTTCTAAATCCATATGTGAAAGGGAGGCACAGGGGGAGAAGCATGTGACTAACCTGTCTCCAATCCCACGCCACCCCAAAGAGGGCATGTAAAAATATAAGCTTGATGCTAAGAAACCAAGAATCATATGCTAATCTTTCTTAATTGGCATTTAGGAAAGGGAGAGATAAAACTACTGGGATGCAGTTTTAAATGAGTGGAGGAAAGGAAGAAAAACAGAATAACAGAATTGGAAGGGACCTTGGAGGTCTCCTAGTCCAACCCCCTGCTCAGGCAGGAAACCCTATACCACTGATATACAATCAAACCAAACATGCAGTGTATATATCAAGGCTGTTTCCAGATGTTCTAAAGAGGACACATGAACCAGAGCTTATGGGCTATGCCCATTATGGCCCCCTGTACCTCTAGAAGCTCTGTGGTCTACTTTATCTACAACTAGGTTGCACAACTTTCATAATTTGTTTATTAAATGAGACCATTGGGGTTTGCACAATTCAAGAAATCATAAACTAATGATAAAATTTATGATTGCCGCATAAATAAAATCCTAATTGTCGTTGATTCTAATCAAGTTAGGTTCATTGTGTCACTTTTTCACTGACGTGGGCAAGCTTGTTGTGCAAGCCACACAAGTCAATCATATGATTCTTCTGAATGCAACCACAGTGAATTGGGGATGAGAATGCCTGTACAGCTTCTGGATATTATTTGGTTTCTCAGCATTTAAGAAACTCTTACATTCTGACATATTTCTCTCAAAGCCATTTGCCTTTCACTCTCTGCATTTTCTGAATATAATAATAGCACTTAGACTTATATACCACTTCATAGTGTTTTATAGACCTCTCTCAACAGTTTACAGAGTCAGCATATTGCTTCCAACAATCTGGGTCCTCATGTTACCAACCTTGGAAGGATGGAAGGCTGAGTCAACTTGAACTGGTCAGGATCAAACTGTTGGCAATGGGCAGAGTTAGCCTGCAATACTGCATTCTTACTACTGTGTCACCAGGGCTCTTATACTTCTGCATCTCAAGAATTTGTTTTATCACTAGGAATAGCCACGTCTCCAAAGGAGGCCAACCATCAGGAAACATTAAGATTGGCCATTGTAACAAAATTAGATATGAAAAGGTCTTCTCATCCATCCTTATTGCATGTCCTTATCTGTTTGATATTCACATCATCTGGTTTATGAGATTTTTTTTAATCCACTATGCAGTCTAATCACACACAAGCATCTTAGGAACAACGTTTTGACCCTAACTTTTCCAGATTTTCTCAGCAGTTCCAAGGACTAACATGCGTTTCTTTTTTTTAAAAAAAGTTGTAAAACAGCATACAAGAGCCAGATTGAACTGAGAAAAACCAGGAGACTGTGAGTTCTAGTCCCACCTTAGCATGAAACCCAACCGGGTGACTTTGGGCCAGTCACTCTCTCTCAGCCCAAATTGGGTTGTTATTGTGGGGAAAATAGGAGGAGGAAGGAGTATTAGATATGTTCACCAAGTTGTGTTATTTATAAAAAATAATAAAGGCAGGTAAAAAAAAACCTGAGATAAAATAAATACTAAAAATAAAACATCCCATGAAAGGTAAACAAATCCACCAGAGAGAACAGAACTTTTTCCTCTCTTTTCATTTCCTGGTGAAGTATTCCTGATTCCTAAAGTAAAATGAAAGTAATCTGGATGGTGTAGAAATGGAGCTGAATCAGTGCCATAAAGAAGGTGAAGCTGGCTGTGAGTTAGGTGACAGAGACTGAAAGAACAAGAGATTATTTCTGTATTATGTTATCAGAAGACTGAAGGTAATAGAGATGATAATATAACAAGCTTCTGTGAATTCATGAATTGCCGAGTTATTTTCTTCTAACAGCCCACAGTAAATCGCCAGGAACCCATCCTTCTCTTCCTGCTGTTCCTGTTCTCTTGTTTCATCCTGATTCATTCTCTGTCTCTCTGTGTGTGTGTGTCTGTCTCTTTCCACCCTGCTACACCCTACTCTCTCCACTACATCATACAGTTTTCCATGGAGTATGCATCTCAACAGAAGATCTCCTTAAGTACTGAAGTCTACACTTCCAGCAATATTGTTCAGTCCTAGAATTACCAAGGTTGGTTTTGATATTCTGCCTTTAGTCTTTGCAATCATAAGACTGCTTCCTGAGAAATAAATCATAAGAGATCAAGTTTATTCCCTGTGTAAACATTGTCTGGGCTTCTTAGACTAATTGGATGAGCTTTGCAAAGTGAAACTTTAATAATGAGAAATGAGAAAAGTTTTTTTCCAAGGAAACAATGGGCAGGACTTTCCTTGAACCAGCGTTGCTTCAGCAGATCAAAACACTAGTTCCCTAAAACCAAAGCACAAACCTTCAGTTTTCCATTTTCTGTAGAGTATTTGTGGAGAAAAGTTGCTGTTTAATTCACTCATGACACTGTTCCCATGCCGTTGCCCATTATTGTGGATTTCTTTGATGTTAACTTTGTTTGTTTGAAAACACTGTGTTTCTGTTTCTCCAATGAAGGGAATCCTTGCTTCACACCTGTCCCAAGCTCTTGAGCTATAGGTTCCAGGAGGAAATGTTAGCTCCAAGATTTTAAAGTTCCCCTTGGTATATGTCCACCACAAGAAACCAGAATAACTCCATGACTAGGCCAAATCGATTTCTTAATTGTTAATAACTTATTGATGGAAGATAATATTTGCAGCTCAGGATTGAATTGTAGGGTCCTTGGTGTTCTCTAAGTTTGATTGTTTTCTTGCAGATGTTTTATTACCAAACTAAGTAACATCATCATTACTAGAAAGAAATGGTGATTGCTTTCATTATAAACACTAGAGCAGTGGTGGTGAACCTATGGCACACATGCCAGAGGCAGCACTCAGAGCCCTCTCTATGGGCACGCGTACCGTTGCCCCTGCAGAGTTCGCCAGAGTAGCAAGCACGTGGTGTTTGGAAGTGACAGGACAGGAAGTGAGCAAGCAAACGGCGTTGGCCCCCTGGGGATGCCCCGGAGATGGTGAGGGACTGTCCCCAGCCATTCTCACCCAGTCTGCCATGACCACTGCAGCCACACCGAGCCAGTGGGACACACAGCTCCACCCACCCACCCCCTGAGGGCACCACAATGCTGATGCAGCCCTGACACTTTGCGATAAATAAGTGGGTTTGGGGTTGCAGTTTGGGCACTCGGTGTCAGAACCCATAGTAATAGGTTTCCCTTTCTATCCTCCCCCCCGCCTCTTCCTTCTCTTTCCCTTTTTCCTCCTTTTTCCTCCTGAACCAAATATCACTCTCTTCTCACTCTGGGTTCTGCCATAATCCTGGGGGGGAGCGGGGAGGGGAGAGCGCTTGAGGGTTATTGCCTCGGTTTCCTCAATCGCTAAAAAGTAACACTTTGCTTTCCTGCATTATTTCTATGTGAACTTTCCCATCCTTTAATGTCAGCTAGCAGAGGGAGGGAAAGAAAGGAATGTAACCTCCGGCAACTACTTTACCTCTGCGCTCCCAGGAGAAGGTGCAAGGAACCGCCTAAACATCACAGCTACAACTGGAGACAGCCTGATGTTATCTCTCTTTTCCCACGAGGAACCTAACACCTGGGGATTGGGCCATTTGAACTGACCGGATGAACTATGGGTGGGGTTTTGCTTGGGACACTTTTTACCTATTGATTTGAGCAGGAAGCCCTCAGATCCTGTCTAGTATGCCTGCTGTCAGCTTCTCCTAATAAAGGTTCCTTTTGGAAGAATCCGTCTCCATGAGTTCTGCTTTCTTGGGATGAAGTATTGAAGTGGGCCCTGACATTTGGTCTCTAAAAAGTTCGCCATCAGTGCACTAGAGGCTTGCCCTGTCAATGTTGGCGAAAATGATCTTGATTAGGCTGTTGTTTACTGTTAGCTTGTTTGTCTGAGTTAATAGTTCCTTGATAGGAGTATTGTTTGCTTCTTAATTGTTGGTCTAGTATTAATCATCTGCATACTGTACCATTCAAAAGAGACAATCAAAAAGCCAAAAGGGAAACAAAAAAAATCAAAATACCCCCTCGCCAGCAATCAACACCCAAATGAACACCAAGATAAACAAAATCTAACAATCAAGAAGTAAACAACATCCCAATTCTCCACTCCTCCCCTCCCCCTCTCTCTGTATTAACCATTAAAAAAATAAGCATGTGCTTAGGACACCAAAGAAAGGGCAATATCACAGAGGGCCCTTCCCCATTTCTGATGCCCTTAACTCCTTCACAGTCACACCTTAGTTTTCAGCACTTATTGAGTCTTAATATCTTACCAAGTAAGCAATTGAAGGGTTGAAGGACACCACTGCTAGACTATTTTAGGGCATCAGTTGGCCCTAATCTGGCTGATAGAATTGGTAAACAGGGTGTTTCATTCTGCAGTTGTAATAATTGCCACTGTTACTCCTCCTCCTCCTCCTCCTCCTCCTCCTCCTCCTCCTCCTCTTCCTCCTCCTCCTTCTCTCCCAGTTGTGAGTAGACCTGACAAAAGCTCACAATTTTTAAAAACAATTCAAAAGAAAAAGAAAACTATGGATCATCTAATGGCCTCATTCAGTGTCTTTGTGGAGATGTTAAATAGGAGCAGGGAGAGAATACACATGGTACCTTGCAGAGCAGTGAGTTAGGGCATAAATCTCAAGGAAGACCAGAATGGATGCACCCCACAACCTCGATTCCCCTCCCAAGTACTCAGCCAGCATAACCAATGTCATGTCGATATCAATATCATATCAAGTATTTTATATTCTCGAGTTTTGTACTCACCTAGTAAATCACAGTTTTAGACAACGATCAAAAGAAATGAATGCATGCATGTGTAGAAAAAAGTTTATATAAACAATAAGTATCTATAAATAAAGCAGCTATAGAGTATAAGAAAGTCCTATACATCTTATGAATATCGGTGTTGAAATACCTTTACCTCCAAAAGTCCATATGATCCTAGCGTCAGTTGACCTCTCTGAGCATATTTCAATGGCAATTTTTAATCCGATGCATTAATAGACAAAACTGCTACTTTTTTTAAAAAAAATGGTGTTCATTTGCCCACCCCCGCTCTATTTACAATGTGATTTACAAGAGGCAGGCCCAGGATTAAAGTGTTTTTGCAGAAATGGAATAAATAAGTGATGAAAGCTCAGATTTGTATCTTAATCTTTCCATTTTCACCACTAAGCACTAAAGCACACTTTATTGGCATCAGTAAGACAGGCTGATTTGTAAATGTGTTTCCTTCCTAATAGAGACAAGCCAATATTATCCTCAGCGCAATTATTTGAACTGTGTTTAAAATCTCTTGCTCGCTCAATGTTACTTCGCTTGCTAAATTGTGTGTGAGTGCTATTGGAAGGATGCATAATATGTTCAGCACATTTTTCATTTCACTTCAAAACAGCTAAAGTCCACTTTATAAAAAAATGAACTAATGCTTTATAGTTTTCCTGAACAAGGTCTGCCCTTTAGTCACTAAGTAGCAAAGTGTTTAAAGCAGTAAAAATGTTTCTTTCTCAGGGATTATTAATCATCATTTATTGGGAAATAATCAGTTATGTAGTTTACCTTCCCACCCTTTTAGAAAATTAAAGTGCTGTGATATTTCTTTTTCGGTTTTTATTTTTCTATGTGATAGAACTCAAAGTAGTAATTATCATATTTACTTTTCATTTATGGGGGAATAATCTGTTTTAATTAAGCCTAACTGAAAAACTTTTATCAGATGTAATTATCCCCCTCGATAAATATGTCTCCACTAATTACATTTAACCATGGGATTTATAGCTCTTAAGTCATTTGGTAGAAAACATAATAAATCTTTAGTAATACACAGTAAATTGCTATAAATTAATTCTAATCATTAACATAATAAACAAATTAGGATAATTTTCCTTAATTAGTTTGGATAGTTTGCACAAAATCCCAGGCAGAAACCTCAGTGGTGGCAATCAAGATTTTCACCCATCATTTGGAAATATACTTTTCTCATAGATCATTTGAAATATTCCAACAGAGATGAAGTTTTGCAACTAGCATGCAGCTGTTTATCTTCAATCATAGAGGAACATGGCTAATTTTCTTTCAGGAAACTCCGATACAGAGCCAAGGAACCTATGTCTCTATCAGGCATCAAAAGTATGTCTTATATTTAATAACACTCTTTTTTCAGCAAGATATATAATTTATATATTTCCTCTATATTATTTACTTTACACAACATGTCAGTTATTATCTTGGTTTCCTCCTTATTGCAATCAAACCTTCTTTAGTCTAGGAAAAGAGCTATTAACCTCATACCAATCAGATATTTTGGGCTACAGTTCTCACAATCTCTTCCTTTTAGGGATATTGCTTTGGTTGTTAGGAGTCAAAGTCCCAAATTTTAAACAACATTGGGTTAGAATGTTTCTCTCTTTCTCCTGGAGAAAAAGCTCTATGAACTATATCAGTAGAAACTGCCCAGGCTCAGTATGCAATAGGGGAATGGAGGAGATTCCAGTAAATATTAAATCCAGGAATGTATTGAATTCCTGCAGAAAAAATTGGGAGATTCCTGGAGCAGGAATCTTCAGTAGATTGATTGCATGCGAGTGGAGTCTTTCTCTCAAAGGAATTCTTTAACTGAAGTTCTTAGGTATCATCATCATCGTCGTCGTCGTCATCGTCATCACCACCATCATATCTGCACTTACTTACAAGGGACGTGGTGGAGCAGTAGTTAGAATGCAGTATTGCAGGCTAACTCTGCCCACAGCCTGGAGTTCCATCCTGACAAGGCTCAAGGTTGACTCAGCCCTCCATCCTTCCAAGGTCGGTAAACTGAGGACCCAGATGGTTGGGGGGCAATATGCTGACTCTGTAAACCACTTAGAGCAGGCTGTAAAGCCCTGTGAAGTGGTATATAAATCTAAGTGCTATTGCTAGTGCTACTCCTAATTTGCTCTTGTTTTCTATAGTATTTACTGTATCAGCATACAGTGGTTTTCAGTGTGCTTAAAACCATCCCATATTCAAGACATTCTGTACAATATGGACTATAGGCAACTATGCTTTCCCATTGGATAATTCCCATGTTTCTGTCCCTTCCTGCCTTTCTATTTCAGGAAAGTAATGGCCAAACGTTTTCTTATGCCAAGTTAAATGAAACATACAAACAAGCCCACGAATCTATTGTTTTACATTTTTCCAATAACTCAAGGTAGAAATGTAATAATTCTTTTAAAAATTATGCTGTGTTTCAAACTTGCAACCTTCTATATATCTGAGAAAGGTTGTAGCCACTGTGTTATTTCTGCTGGTAAAGAAATATTTTCGGGTTGTACCAGAAGTCCTCAACTTACAACCATTCATTTAGTGACCATTCAAAGTTACAGTGGCACTGAAAAAAAGGGAATTATGACTGGTTGTTACACTTAATGACTGTTGCAGTGTCCCCATGGTCATGTGATCAAAATTCAGGCACCTGGAAACTAGCCTGCATTTATGTCACTTGCACTGTTCTGAGATCATGCGATCATCATTTGTAACTTTCCCAGCTGGCTTCTGACAAGCCAAGCCTTTGGGAAGTCAGATTAATTTAACAACTGCATGACTCACTTAACAACTTTCAATTAGAACAGAGCTGGAAGGGACCTTGGAAGTCTCTTGATCCAATCCCCTGCTCAAGTAGGAGACCCTATACCACAGGTCTGCAACCCGTGGCTCCGGAGCTGCATGCAGCTCTTTCAGCCGTCTCCTGCGGCTCCCAGTCCTCTGCCATGTGCAGTCCAAAAAAAAAAGTGGGACTAAAAATGTTCAACCAATCAATTCAAATATGCAGGGTAGGTGCATATCTCGCCTTGGCTCCACTCTTCAGACAAACCCTGTTCTGCGCATGAGCGCATGTACGGACATGCGCACACATTTTTTGCGGCTCCCAGTTTTTCCTTTTAATAATAATAATAAGTTGGAAGGGACCTTGGAGGTCATCTAGTCCAACCCCCTGCTCAGGCAGGAAACCCTATACCATTTCAGACAAATGGCTGGCCAGTGTCTTCTTAAAAACTTCCAGTGTTGGAGCATTCACCACCTCTGGAGGCAGGTTGTTCCACTGGTTAGTTGTTCTAACTGTCAGGAAGTTTCTCCTTAGTTCTAGGTTGCTTCTCTCCCTGACTAGTTTCCATCCGTTGCTTCTTGTCCTGCTTTCAGGTGCTTTGGAGAATAGCTTGACTCCCTCTTCTTTGTGGCAGCCCCTTAGCTATTGGAACACTGCTATCATGTCACCCCTCACCCTTCTCTTCATTAAACTACACATACCCAATCCAGCAACCGTTCCCTACATGTTTTAGCCTCCAGTCCCCCAATCATCTTTGTTGCTCTTCTCTGTACTCTTTCTAGAGTCTCGACATCTTTTTTACATCGTGGTGACCAAAACTGGATGCAGTATTCCAGGTGTGGCCTTACAAAGGCATTGTAAAGTGGTATTAGTACTTCATGTGATCTTGATTCTATTCCTCTGTTAATGCAGCCTAGCACTGTGTTGGCTTTTTTGGCAGTTGCAGCACACTGCTGGCTCATATTGAAGTGATTGTCTACTAGGACTCCGAGATCCCTCTCACAGTTACTACTATCGAGCAAGGTACCACCTATACTATACCTGTGCATTTGATTTTTCCTGCCTAAATGCAGAACCTTACTTTTTTCACAATTGAATTTCATTTTGTTAGATAGTGCCCAGTGTTCGAGTCTGTCCAGATCCTCCTGTATCTTAAGCCTATCTTCTGGAGTATTGGCTATTCCTGCCAGCTTGGTGTCATCTGCAAATTTGATGAGTTCCCCATCTATCCCCTCATCCAAATCATTGATGAAGATGTTGAAGAGCACTGGGCCCAGAACAGAGCCCTGGGGCACCCCACTACACACTTCCTTCCATGTAGAGGGAACCGTTTCCGAGTGGCTCTTTCACTGTTTCAGGTTGCTGACCCCTGCCCTATACCATTTCAGACAGTCGTCCAGTTTTTTCTTTAAACTCTCCAGTGATGAAGCACCCACAACTTCTGAAGGCAGGCCATTCTCACTGGTTAATTGTCCTCACTGTTAGAAGGTTTCTCCTTAATTCCAGGTTGCTTCTCTCCTTGAGCAGTTTCCAGCAATTATTTCTTGTCTTGTGATTATAATGCTGATGATGCAGAGCAGAACAACAAAAATTATCAGGGGACTGGACGCTAAAACATATGAAAAACGGTTGCAGGAATTGGGTATGTCTAGTCTAATGAAAAGGACTAGGGGGGAGATGATAGCAGTGTTCCAATATTTGAGGAGCTTCTACAAAGACGAGGGGGTCAAACTATTTTCCACAGCACCAAAAGGCAAGAAACAATGAATGGAAACTAACCAAGGAGAGAAGCAATCTAGAACTAAGGAGAAATTTCCTAATGGTGAGGGCAATCAACCAATGGAACAGCTTGTCTTCAGACGTTGTGAGTGCTCCATCACTAGATGTTTTCAAAAAGAGACTGAACAACGATTCACGGATGGCAAGGCAACGCCGGAGACAGCCATTTCTTGGCTGTCAGTCTCGCGGCTCCGTAGAGCTGCTGAAAACAGCGTTGATCAGCTGTTCGGCGGCTTGGAAGCCCCCACCTTGGGAGAAGAGGAGGGGGTGAGCGTCCAGGTAGGGGTAGAGCTCTCCGGGGCCACCAGAACTTAGAGTTTTGGCGGCGGAAGGATTGAGCCCCCCCAAAGCCTGGGCATGCTCTGGACTGCGAGGCGCCTCTGCTCCGGGTTTTTTGGAGCAGAACAGGGCGTTCGCAACCATCCCTGCTAGCAAGGAAGAGCTTTTGAGAACGAGGACGCAGGCAGAGCAATGCAGGAGATTTTGGTGAAGATGATGTTTTGATCTTTAACTCAATGGACTTTGCTGAATCTGTAAGTGAAAGTGCGTAGTTAACAATAGAGGGTGAAAATGGCGGCTATATCTTCTAAAGTTCCTGCCCTGAGGCAGCAGTCTTCGGTGAAAACTTCATTGTCCTCTGCATCTGAATCTGTATCAGCTTTTACAGCAAAAGATTTGCAGAATCTGTTGCAAGAGACTATGGAAAAGCAAATGGAGCAATTTGTTGAGATAATGGAGAAAAAGTTGGAGGAGACGTTTACAGAGAAATTAAAAGAAATGAGAGCAGACATCACATCTGCAATACAAAGCATGGTTAAAAGTATTGAGATTTTGGATGAAAGAGTGGAAGATCTTGCTCAAAATGATATTAGATTGGAAGCCAAAATGACAGAAACTGAAAATGTAATAGAGAAAATGGATTTTGATTTGATTTCGACACAGTATTCTCAGATGGAGTTTGCTTTAAGAATCAGAGGCCTAATAGAAAATCCTAAGGAAAAATTGGAGAAAATGGTTTCTGAGGCTTTGGAAGGGGTGTTGAAGCGACCAGCAGATGAAATAATGTAAGATATAGATAAAATCTTACGTGTTAATTTGTGGATCACAAGACAAAGGAAACTACCCAGAGATGTGGTGGTTTATTTTACAAAGAGAATGATTAGAAATGAAGTTATCCAGGCCTCCTACAATATTGATTTTGTAATTGCTGAGCAAAAAGTTCTGATTTTAAAAGAGATCCCTGCAAAGATTTTAAGAAAAAGGAAGGAATTTGCTTTTTTGACACAAGAATTGAGACGACGTGATATTAAGTTTAGATGGCAAATACCAGTGGGTATGGTGGTGACCTATGAAGGTACGAGGTACTGTTTTACTACGGAGATTCAGGCACGTGATTTCTACAGTAATGTTTTAAAAGCAGTCCCCATACCATCTTTGGAATCTACAAAGAAAAAAGGTGAGAGAGAGTCTCAACGTTCCAGAGAGAACCCGCAAGTTGCTGAAGGGTTAATGCAGACAGATGTGAAAGATACAGGAGTGGGTCAAATTTCATTATCACTGGAGAAGGCCAGAAATTGGAAGAGGCGTGCTACTTTTGGACGAATGAATCAAGCCTGAAGATTTAGTCACATAATTGTAAGAGACAATAATGTAATAAGGATTATGGGAATTGGAATTGCTAGAAGGACTAAATATTTGGGGATATATTTTCTACCCTTATAAAATAATTATGTAATATTTCATGTTGCTTTAGTTCTAAGATGATTATGAAAAGTTAATTGGGAAGATTTGTAGTAGTGTTTATTGATATTCTGTAGGTTATGATTTGTTATTTGGATGAAAAATTTTAAGCTTTTAGTTGGATAGAATAGTTTTATAAAATTGATATAAATTGTTTTCTTTGTGATCGAAGTTAATTTGTAATATTTTTATGGGTAATATTGGAATAGGTAATAGAATATAAGAATGATGTGATTATATAAAAATTTCTTAAGTTTGGAAAGTAATCTATGGTATTTAAAGTTGTATAACACATTAGGATAATGTGAATTTAAAGCTTAGCTGGAATGAGGAATAGTTTTAGACAATTGATATAAATTGGTTTATTTGAGATTGTTTTTATTGGGTATCAGATTGGAAGGTATTATTTTGTATTTGAATAATCATTGATATGATATATATACCGTATGTATGTTTGGAATTTACCTATATGAGTTAAAGGTTGATAGTTTGAATAGCTTAGGATTGTTTGCGTAAGTTAGATCATGATTGTTTGTATTTTTATATTCTGTGTTTTGGTATTAGATTGGAAAGTATTATTTTGTATTTGTATAATTATTGATATGATATATATATATATGTTTGGAGTTTTTCTTATATGAGTTAAAGTTCGGTAGTTTAAATAGTTTAGGATTGTTTGCGTAAGTTAGATTATGATTGTTTGTATTTTTATACCCTGTATTTTGCTCTGGGAAGCCGGGGGGGGGGAGGGGAAAGGGAGGGAGGGGTTGGGGAGGGTTGGGGAGGGGGAAGAGGGTGGGGGGGAGGGGGGAGGGGGTTGGGAGGTTTTTTTTTTCTTTTTTTGGTTTGTTAAAGATAAAATGTATTGTAAAACTTTTTAATTAAAAAAAAAGAGACTGAACAACTATTTGTCTGAAATGGTATTGGGTCTCCTGCATGAGACCCAAGGGGTTAGAAGCTCCAAGCTTCCTTCCAACTCTATTATTATTTAATGTTCTATGATGCACATATTCTGGGCTACTGAAGATGAGTAGCAGACATGCCCAGAAGCATTCATGGGAGCAAAGAAAGAGTAGAAAAGAGAAAGTGTTCAGAGAGGTGCCTGATACCCAATTGGCACAGTGTAGACCAGAAATTGCCATCTATGGAAGCATATTTTCAAAGTTGGCTAAGTTTCTACCACTCAGAAATGTGGTATACATACCCAGCCTCCTGCACTGTTACTGTTCTACAATACTATTCAGCCTCTTTCTCGGTGCTAATAAAAGGCAGCGAAATGCTGTGTGCCTATCACTCAATTATCATGGTTCCATTTCTTTCTTCACTCCCCAGGAGTACAAAACCCACCATGTTCTCAGCTTTATCAGAAATCTCCAGCCAGAATCAGCCTCCTCCAGCTGAATGTTGCCTGTCTTGGCCATGGAAAAAAGTGTGCATCATTTGTGGTCTAATGAAGCCAGATGCTGGCTGTGTGTTGGGGGCTCAGCAGGTGCTTCAGAATCTGTGTGCAGTCCCAGGCTGGCAGCCAAGACAAAAGATTTATTGTTCTTCTGGGACAGGCTGCATTTGGAGAAATTCACTTAAACTTGGAGATCTCTCAGACTTCAACAGTGTTCACTGGCAGGATTTCCTAATTTGGGTACTAATGCTGCAGTAAGTACTGTACAAGGAAGCTTGGAGAGCCATTTTAATTTACCAGAATGCTCTCGGGTACTACGATACAAGCATTGTGGGACCTGTTAGGGACTTGAGGGCAGGAGTCAGGCATAAAGTCAAGGTGTGGGCAAGACCTGACGCATGATAAAACTAGACTTGGAAGGGCATTTTATGCAAACTTGTGTTATATTCATTCATTCATTCATTCATATCCCAAAGGATTCTAATTCATAGCTCCATAGCTCTTTCTGGCATTTGCCAGGAATACAAGTGTAGAAATTCATTGCCATGGCACCGAGTCTCTCAACAGTAAGATGGTTGACAAGAGAGAGAGAGAGAGAGAGAGAGAGAGAGAGAGAGAGAGAGAGAGAGAGAGAGAGAGAGAGAGAGAGAGAGAGAGAGAGAGAGAGAGAGAGAGAGAGAGAGAGAGAGAGAGAGAGAGAGAGAGAGAGAGAGAGATAATATATATGATTTTTCTCAACATCTAAGTCTGTGGGATAGACTGGGGATTGCAGAGTGTTACAGAATCCATATTGATTTCTATTTAATCAATCCAATTTCAGCTTTACATGAAAAAACAAAGCTGAAATTGGATTGGTTAGATGGATGTATGGTAGATTAGCTCAAAACTGTTTTTATATATGAGAACTTTTCATTGTCAGGTTTGAATTCCCGTCCATCTGCTTGCAATAAAACTTGATCTTTAGCAGAATTGTAGGATTCCTCAAGAAGTCTAGAAGAACTGAATTCTTGACCTGAGAGACCTGAAATTCGTGATGCAATAGTGGTGAATGGTTTTCTGGAAAGACTGATCAATAGGGCAATTAATCACAGGAAATAGGAGTGGCCATTCCTCTGCTAAATGACTGAATTGTGAGTGCTGGGCCTCCAGGCATGTGCCCTGTTATATACTGGGTTCATTGCTTGATTGACAAGTGAGTTCAGCAAGAATCATTCTTTATTTGCTTACTGGAACTGAACTGAGAAACAGGGCTGCGAATGCAGCTATTTATACCCTGGCCTCTAGGTGGCAGCCAATAGGTTTAAAGCAGCCAATGGCGGTGCTGGAGATGGGTTGTCTGAGGAGCTGGGAGCCGTTAGCCAGCTTCCCTGCTTAAACAACCTTCCAGCAATTAACCACACGTGATACTCTTTAGTAAGACAAAACCCAATACATTACACCCCTCCCCCCTAGAATGTACACACATTATTTATTTATTTTATTTTTTTATTTTAATTCCATTTATATCCTGCCCTTCTCCGAAGACTCAGGGCGGCTTACAAGCTGAGCAGTAACATTATAACAACAAAAGGAATGATTACAGCAATTACAAGTTTTACAGAGATACAAAGAGAAGTATGCAAAAGTACACCTTTTTCCGTTTGCTAATACAGAGGCACTCCTGGCTAGCAGCAATTCGATGACACATACAACATTATAGCTCAGTTATTTTGGAACAAAATCTAGTAAATATGCAGGTTTTTTGAACCCTCATGGAATACCTGGGAGAGCCAGGCATTCCCCAGTCTACCAGCTTGCCTGCCAGGCTGGGTAGACCAGGGTCCATAAGTTCAAGCAAGTCTGGCTGACTCAGAATTCTCTGGCTTTGTTGCTTGCTTGACGAGATGAGGCGAGTGAGTTCAGCAAGAATCAGTCTTTATTTGCTTACTAGAACTGAACTGAGAAAAAGGGCTGCGAATGCAGCTATTTATACCCTGGCCTAGATGGTGGCCAATAGGTTTAAAGCAACCTATTGCCGCCCTAGAAGCAGCCAATGGTGGTGCTGGAGACAGGTTGTCTGAGGATCTGGGAGCTGTTAGCCAGCTTCCCTGCTTAAACAACCTTCCAGCAATTAACCCCACGTGATACTCTTTAGTAAGACAAAACCCAACACATTACATGCCCCTTAAACTAACATCTTGCTTTCTGGTGGTTTTTGTCCTGTTGTTTGTGTTGACATGAGATTCAATTGCCAAAAGCCAGTGTGATGTTGTAGCTGTTAAGAGGTTAAGAGAAGGATCTCTTAATGGAAACTGACTGGATGACTTTGGGCCAGCTTTTTAATTTGTCTCTCCAACCTTCCTTTTTTTCCCCCTTGCTTTTGTCAGGGAAAAAATGGAATAAAGTGATCCTGAACTCCTGGAGCAAAATTAAATTATCAGCTCCCTTATTTGGTGGCTTCACTCCTGGCACAAAAAATATCAACCAGAGGGCCTAAACCAGTCAGCCAGCCACACAATATCTTGGGCCAGTTCCAACCATGAGCTTGTTTTAGCAGCAAATTATGGTCATCTTGAGTCAGGTTCATTTACTAGACTGGTTTAGTGACAGACAAAAAGTGTGTGTGCACATGTGGGGGTGCAAAATCTTTAGAATGAGAGCTTGGGGAAAATTAAAACTTAGGAAACCCAGCAATGTGAGTTAATTGTTCTGGCTTTTGTGTCCTAATTTATAAAGCAGAATTACACTTTCTCTTATTTAATGCCAAGAAATACAGCCCCATATTTATAATTAGGAATTCTATCCACTTTTTCACTTAATCCTTTTACTCCTATTGTCACATTAATGACTATATAATATCAGGCAATGTTCTCTAGTCATTAGTTGCTAGAATAATAGTCTTGCAAATCAGCATTTACAAGCATGCTACAAATTTTGAGATGACCCCATGGAAAAAGAAGGAGCCAGAATTAAATGTACAATTTCAAGAGACAATTTATATATAGGCTGCAGATGAAAATGTGTTTCCAGGAAAAATGTTGCTTTCATTGTTTTTCCATTTCTGGGCAAACGTCATTCTCGCTGCTGTGATGATATGTATTATTAAATATAACTCTTCTTTGCTATGTTTCTCTTTTGTTATGCCAAGCAGGAAAAATTCTGGTCTACATTTGACTCTCCGTCCTAATATTTCCTTTAGCCATGTCCAAATCCTTTGCCAATACTTTTGCGTCTTATTACAGGACCACCAAACATGAAAATAAGTACCTAATTCTTTGGCACACTTCCAACAGCTAGGGGATATTGTCTTGTACACTTTGGCTAATTGTGCTGGGAGCAGATGCCACCCTTAAAACATTTTATATAAATTTTCTTTATAAGCTGAGGCCAGCGTTATCTTTTTATTTCTATCCCAATGAGTTTGCCAAATATCAAAGTCTATGGCATGTCCCAAATTCTTAGCCCATATCAGCATTGCTTCTTTAACTTGTTCCTCAAACATTTTGTACCCCAATAGCAAACTGTACAATTTCCTTATTTGTTTCTCATCTGGCCCCAATAAATTTTTATCCAATGCAGTTTCTTGAATATTTATCCCCCACTCTTTCTTATCTTTCCTATATCATGTTTGTATCTGTAGGTAAGCCCACCATTCCAATTTTATCCCTTGTTGTTCTAGTTCTTGTCTAGATTTCAGTTCTCCCATTTCATTTGTAATATCCTTATATGTAGTATTGTTTTCCAAATTAAACAAATTTGGGTAGACTATCGCTTCAAGTGGATTTTTAATAGGGCTAGCAGCTTTTTCTGGCCCAGATGCCAATCTGATTAGCTTGTTTGTTCTCTCATCAATCAGAATAGAACTGGAAGGGACCTTGGAGGTCATCTAGTCCAACCCTCTGCTCAAGCAGGAGACCCTATACCATTTCAGACAAGTGGCTGTCCAGTCTCTTCTTAAAAACCTCCAGTGATGAAGCACCCACAATTTCTGATGGCAAGCTGTTCCACTGATTAAGATTCTCCTTAATGCCAGATTGCTTCTCTCCTTGATTGGTTTTCATCCGTTGTTTCTTGTCCTGCCCTCTGTACTTTGGTAAATAGGTTGAACCCCCCCCCCCTCGTCTTTGTGGCAACCTCTCAAATACTGGAATACTGCTATTATGTCACCACTAGTCCTTCTTTTCTCTAGATTAGTCAAACCCAAATCCTACAATCTGCCTTTAATCATTGCTATTTAGGATCATTTTCATTGCTATTTAGGATCATTTTCATTGCTATTTAGGATCATTTTCATTGCTATTTAGGATCATTTGCGTTGTTCAGAAAGTCTTATTAGCAGCTTTGTGTATATTATGTTGTGTTGAGATGAACATTTACTTGCCCTAGATTTTTAAGTTTTTTAAAATATTTAGTTTCTAATTGGATTGCAAAAATTAATGAAAAATAGACTGTGCAGCATAACAAAATTATTTCCAAATATGTTGGGAGAACAGTATGCTGAAACCTTTTCATATGCTCTGCTGATTTTTCTCCCTTGTATTATTGATCTTTTTTGTTTTTACTGATTGATGTTTCTCTAGGTTCAACTTACCCAGGAAGTTTGAAACAGGAAAATAGAGTATAAATATCAAATTATGAAAGGAACTTTATGCTGTGAAGGATGTAGGTCTAAGACTACATCACCACTTGGAATAAATTCATACAATTCCATACATTTTTTAAACTTTTACTGGATTCTTTCAGGATTACAAAAACACAAGATTTAGGCAGATACATTCTCCCATGCTATCCATGGTATAGGGCAGGAGTAGGCAACCTTGGCTCTTTTATGATTCATGGACTTCAACTCCCAGAATTCCTGAGTCAGCTGACTCAGGAATTCTGGGAGTTGAAGTCCATGAGTCATAAAAGAGCTGAGGTTGCCTACCCCTGGTATAGGGTCTTCTGCTTGAGCAGGGGGCTGGACTAGAAGACCTCCAATGTCCCTTCCAGCTCTACTCTGATTGATTGAATTGTGGGAATGGTTTGGATACAAACATAAATCTCCAAAGCACCTGAAGGCAGGACAAGAAGCAACAGATAGAAACTAAGCAAAGAGAACTAAGGAGAAATTTCCTAACAGTTAGAACAATTGATCTGTGGAACAACCTGCCTCCAGAAGTTGTGAATGCTCCAACACTGGAAGTTTTTAAGAAGAGACTGGACAGCCATTTGTCTGAAATGGTCCCTTCCAACTTTATATTATTATTATTATTATTATTATTATTATTATTATTATTATTATTATTATTATTATTATTATTATTATTATTATTGTTGTTGTTGTTGTTGTTGTTGTTGTTGTTGTTGTTGTTGTTGTTGTTGCTGTTGTTGTTGTTGTTGTTGTTGTTGTTGTTGTTATTTGATTTTTGAAGTTCTCTGAACAGGTTCTGTAGTTATTTTTGTTAACCCTGCTTGTGTTTGCTATCTTAGCTTTTTCTTCAGTGTGGATTTTATTTAAATCATGAATAAGTTCCTTTATCTGACATTTACAGATCTTATATAAATGTCAAGATATAAAAATTAATAACTGCTATTTATATATGATTTGATACTTAATTACTATTTTTTTAAAGAAAATCTAACAAGCTGGAAACCAAAACAAAGGCAGCCCATTTCAAACATAACTGAGAAATGTACCAAGGGACTTTTATTTTCCCCCATTTCCCTTTCCTCCTGCCCTTTGCCCACTTGACATGGGAGTAGATCAGGGCCATTAAATGCACTATAGACATTTTTACAGTAAAGCCATTTTCCTCCTATATCATTAGAAGCACCAAAGGTCACTTGCATTAATAGGAGCTCTTATTATAGTTCTGAACAATGAATCTTCTCCTCTATTGGGTTCAAGAGAGTCACGCTTGCCAAGGCTAATCAAAAAATCTGTGCTTTCTCACATGATAGATAAACAGAGCTCAGGAAGGGAAGTTCAGCAGAGAAAAGATTTCAAAGCGAGTCTATTTCTTTGCCTGGCCTTGCACAAGGGATTTTCAGAAAGAGCCAGAGTTGTTTTGTTCTGTTCCCTTCTAATGTAGTCTTTCAAATGATCAACACCACTAGAAAAGCCACACTCAAGAGCTTTGGTAGTTTGAAAGCATTAGTGCTTCTATGACTCTGTTCATATTGGCAATTTTAAAGGTACAGTCTGACTTCTTGTAGAAAAGATCTTGGATCCAGTACTTTTTGCCCACACATTTTATTGTTGTTCTGGAATACACAAACCGATGTACTAACTGGCTTGAAAGAGAGCTACAGAAATGTGAAAGTAAATCAAACAAGAACAGAAATGGGTCTTATTTGGTTGGATGACAGAGTAAGCTCCATGACAGAGCAATGACTTCAAGTCAAACCTCAGTCTACAGATCAGCATTCCCATTAAAGAAAAAGAAAGAAAGAAAATGAAAACTACTAACATTTTCTAAAAAGATCACTCACTTACATGAGATCTTGTAAAACAGTGGTGGCGAACCTATGGCACGGGTGCCAGAGGCAGCACTCAGAGCCCTCCCTGTGGGCACCTGCGCCATGCCTCAGAGGTGGCAACTGTCCCTCTTCAACCAGCTGCCCCCCAAAGGTGTCCCTCCCCATGAGTGACATTGAGGTGACCACACCCACCTTGGCCACACCCACCCAATCTTCCATGACCACCACAGCCACACCCACCCAGTAGGCCACGTCCACCTGGCACCCAGTGATAAATAAGTGGGTTTTGGGTTGCAGTTTGGGCACTTGGTCTCTAAAAGGTTCGTCATCACTGTTGTAAAATATTTGGTGAGTTTTGTGATCTTCTGAGTTTATAATAAGCAAATTTTTTTAAAAAAATTCTTTCTGTTCCATGGGTCTTTGAAAGCATGAATAAACATGTATCATATATTGTACACATATACCTCATACATACAGAAAGAGACAGACAGAGACAGAGACATGATTACATTACATCTAGGAAAGATAGAACTAAGTCAAGATTGATTCTAGAATTTCTCAATTCTATATAACCATATTTACTTCCCCTGGAGATTAAAAGAAGTAGTAGTAAACAGAACAACATCAATAAGATTTTAGAAAAGTAAAGGGAAAATCTCCTGTTATAAATTAAATTTATTTCCTCCACTACCACCTCCTTTCATACACATATATAAATATGTGCATTATATAATGATACAGGAGGCAGCCATGACTGCAAGTCCCTATCTGTTAGTGTGGTTACCTAACAGGACCTAAAAATCAACCCTTTTCTGTAGTAGCCCTTGCTTGTTTATAATGGTATTTGAGAATGACTTTGAGAGATGCTACCTAGAGCAGGCTGTGGACCGGTACTGGGCCGTGGCTTGCCAGCAACCAGTCCGTACAAACAAGCAAAGCCCCATCTGCGGGATGCAGGCAGTACACAAAACCACACCCCCTCCGGTCCGCAAAAAAAACCCTCTCACCACGTAACCAGTCCCTGGTGCCCAAAAGGTTGGCTACCTCTGGCCTAGAGAATGATCAGCATGGTTAGCAAAGAATATAGCCCTCAGCTGCATAGTGGATGGAACAAAAGGTTTAGGCAGGACTCTCCCTAAGTTATCAGCCTGTAAAGGTGACGATGGGAGAATTGTCCTTTTAGACTTGCAAAATTACCAGGTAGACCAGATGGCAAACACAACCAGATAAATTAGTTCTACTTTATTGTAAGGTTACATAAAAAAGAATCTTGGAAGCCTAAAAATACAATTCTCCCACCATCACCTTTATAGCCCTATCACCTAGGGATGGTCCCTCCTAAGTCTCTTGTTCCACACACTATCCAGCTGCAGGCTATTCTTTCATCTGACCATTCCCTAAAGGCAGTGCTTTTTTTGTAAAAGAAAAAGGTGCTGGAACTCACACATGTCATACAACCTGCCTACAAGGTTCCATCCAAAAAAGGTGCTGGAACTCCATTCTGAGCGTTCTATGACAAAAAAAAGCCCTGCCTAAAGGTAAAGGTAAAGGTTCCCCTGCACATGTGTGCTAGTCGTTTCCAACTCTAGGGGCCGGTGCTCATCTCCGTTTCAAAGCCGAAGAGCCAGCGCTTGTCTGAGGACGTCTCCGTGGTCATGTGGCCGGCATGACTAGATGCCAAAGGCACACGAAACTCTGTTACCTTCCCACTGTAGTGGTCCCTATTTTTCTACTTGCATTTTTACGTGCTTTCGAACTGCTAGGTTGGCAGAAGCTGGGACAAGTAACAGGCGCTCACTCTGCTATGCGGCACTCGAGATTCAACCCGCCAAACTGCCAATCTTCTGATCAACAAGCTCAGCGTCCTAACCCACTGAGCCACCGCGTCCCTATTGACCATTCCCTAGGCAGCATCTTTTCACCTGATCCCTCCTAAGGTCATTCCCACATCCCCCCACTGAGATCTGACAAGCCCCACTCTCCATGCCTTCTGCTAGACCTTCAAATTTGGTTTTTTCCTCAAACCTTAGGACAAGGTGAGACTAGATCCTAGTGATTGTGTTGTAACTGAAGAGGTTAGGGAGCAAGGATTAGTTAGTGGATGTTTGGAGTGTTGCTTTTATGGTTTCCTTTCCTTTTGTTATAGTTTGTGAGTACCTAGAGTACAAACAACTCTAGGCATCATACAAGCCTTTTAAATAAAGAAAAGAAAGGTGTTTGGGCAGGATCACATTTCACTTTAAGGAATATCTTTAACAAGAGGGTGAGACAGAAATTGTAGCTTTCATTTCATCTGGCATTTAATTTTCTTTCCTCCCAGTTTTGGAAAATTTGTTTTTCATCTCATCTCCTTTCCCTGCCCTCTTCTTGGTTTGAATGGAACAAAATTGAGTATTACAACTACAGACACAATTTATGAAATTTAGATAGTATGTAGTATTTGTATTATGCATCTTCTAAAATAGGCAGGGAAAATCTCTAGTCCTCTGAAAACTATTGGAGTATAATCTCTATAATCCATGGATGCCAGTTGTTGTTGTTTTTTCTGAAAAGTTATCCCTCTGAAAATCATACAGGTATCCTGAATAAAACTAATATAGTACAGACCTGAAAAGTAGAGAAATAGTTTTGTGTAAATAGGTACTGTATATGTAAGCGTACATAAAACCCACAAGCTGTATTATATATTTGTCCCCTGAAATTGCAGGTCATTACGGTGTTAAATAAACATGTCAGTAATTACCAAGATGAATTTAAGAATCTGTGTGCATTTTAAATAATAAGTGAGGCTGGTTATTGAGATTTCAATACATTTACTGTGGGGGAGTATTAAATTCCTAATGTGAAATATACCTTTAAACTTCCACACATCTCTCGGAAAACAAAGAAATATTTTATTTAGTGATCAGCAGACCAATCCCAAAATGAGCAACAGGAAGTTAGCAATCTTCTCCTGAAGTAAGAGCTTTTTCTATATAATGCTCTAAAATGACAAAGCGAGATCTGTTAATTTCATAAACCAATGCATACAAGATAATCCCTTAAGAAGGTTGTCCCTCTGCCAGGCATATTATTAGAAAAAGCTGATTTGTTTCAGCCTTTGAGGTTTAATGTAAAAAAATGTTTCTGTACACCTAGGCTTAATTAGGTTAAGTATTATGTTTATTATAAATATATCTTTATGTCACTGTGATGCTCCAGGTAAATTTCCTTTCCTATCAATCTTTTACTTCCCTTAAGAAGCAAAATTGGATTTAGATTGTATTATCACACATTTGCAATTGTCTTTTATAACAAGTTACTTTTATTTTATGGTAATTTTTCCTACATAAAAAGAAAGAATGGGGTATGTACATCATATTAATCACATTTCTTTGCTTGGTTTAAATTGGCTATCTTCAGCCATTCAATTCTGTGATGATTTCAGCGGTGCTAAGATTTTTTTTTCCCCCCTCATTTTCAGCTCCAAGAAGCTTAGCAGTTTACACTGAAAAATATGACATTTGAGTCAAAGCAAATGCTCCTTAACATCTGCTTAACAAAGATACTCTACCTTTGTTTGGGAAGGATTGTATCCTCATGCTTATGGAAGCTGCAAACACAATAAATCCATTCATTCTCTTTCTTGTTGTTTCTGAAAAAGTCACCCAAATAGATTTTCCTTGCAATAAGACCAGCTTTGTCATAGTTGTTTTTGCCTTCTATTTTTAATTGTTTTTCATATGATGTTAAGGCATTTTACTGTGACATTCTATTTTTTTAACCCGGTAACTATTTTTCAATCATTTCATCTTAAGAATTATGTATGAACTGCAATAAGACAAAAGAAACTGTTTTTTTAAAGAGAAAATAATCCTGTCTGCATACATCCTCAGAACACTTTTGAACTGCTTATGTTCTTTGTTCATGAAAGTTGAAGTAAGCTGAGATGCTTTGACAACATTTTGAAAAAGATTCAGTTTGGAGTGGAGACTAGGACATCCTCCTACTGGAGAATTCTTCTGATGCTGTGGCATCCTATGATGGTATGTGGAAATGACCTTGGGAGACAGATGGAAAAGCTGCAGGCAGGGCAATGAACAGATAAGATGCAGCTTAGCCCACAGCAGAAATGTAGGTGTGGCAAATGTTTCAGAAGGGATCCTCCCAAGTTTCTTGTGCTGTATAGGTGATGGGAGAAATTTTGGTTGATGTAACTTTACAACAAAGTTGAATTAATTCTGCTTTCTATCTGGACTACTTTTAAGGTTGAAACCTCCCAACTGACCAACCACCTTTTCAGGGTGGGGCAGTCCTAAAAGCATATTCATACAAATATGTATAAAGCATATATGCATAAGCACACACATTTTCTATAAACATACAGCCTTAATTTATACATGTAAAGCTAAAGTATTCAAATACACACACACACACACACACACAGAGGCACAACACTCCGTTTTAAAATAAAAATTCCTTTCCTGCATTTTCAAAGTGTTTATTCAAGAGCTTGGCACAGTGGTTCAAACATTTGCTTCCAATGCAGCATGTCTCCAGTTGGAAACTGAGTAGATTTTTTTAGTTACTATTTTCCTTTCCCTGAGCTCCCTAGTGTCCTCTGTGCTTTTTTATTTATTTATTTTTCTGGGGTGCACCATTTCATTATTGATGCAGTTGCTTGAAGGAAAGGTCAGGGAAAGAGAAATTATGATTTAAACATCCCCAAATAGATCCCTGCTGAATTTCAAATCAAGGACCTTCCACGTGTGAAAAACATTCTAGCTGCTCTTCCTTTAAGATAGCCTTGTAATCAAGGGAGCCAAAGGCAATCTTGAAAACACGTTTTTTAAGTGAGCAGAATGGCCACTCCTTACACTGAAGTCAGCCCTCAGCTTTTCAGGCTAATCTGTAAGGAAGTAAATTCACCAGCTGAAATGGACAAGAGGCACCAGGAAACAGAAGGGCAAAACACTACAGGTGGTCCTTAACTTAGTGACCATTCTAAGTTACTGTATAATAGGCTCCCAAAAGACTACTTGAGCCATGGTGGCACAGTGGTTAGAATGCAGTACGGCAGGCTAATTCTGTTGACTGCCGACAGCCAACAGTGTGGCAGTTTGATTCTCACCGGCTCAAGGTTGATTCAGCCTTCCATCCTTCCGAGGTCAGTAAAATGAGGGCCCAGATTGTTGGGGGGCAATATGCTGACTCTGTAAACTGCTTAGAGAGGCCCATAAAGCACTGTGAAGCTTAAATCTATAAGTCTAAGAGTTACTGCTATTGCTACTTACTACCAGGATTCAAAATTCTGATAGTCAACAACCCACAGTCACTTGAGTGCATCTTGGATGCTTGGCAAATGGCCTATGTTTCCTGCAGTTTGTAGCATCCTGCAGTCACATGACCACATTTATAGTGTTTTCTGCCAGAAACCAGGATTTACTTCTGGTTTCTGGCAAAAAAATTGCATATTGCAGATAATGGGATTGCTTAATGACTGCTGTGTTTGCTTTAAAACCAACTTGCTTGCTTTTTGACTATCACATTCACTTACCGACTGTTCCACATTGGGGGTGGTCACATAATGGCCTGCTTAATGACTGATATGACTTACAACCATAATTCCAGACTCAATAATGGTCCTAAATCAAGGATTACCTGTACTTTAAAATCACACCAGGAAAAATTAGTTGGAGGTCCTATTTGTGTTGGGAGGGAGCTGAATTAAGATGCTATACTCTTCCTACTCTCAAAAAAAAAAGATTCTGGACCTGTTTCTATAACAAGGCAACCAGGCCATCAATGAACCTAATCAAGAGGAATTTGACACATTATGTATTGCCAAAACTCTTAATAGAACCATACCCATAAATATAGGATAGAACACGGGTCCCCAACCCCTGGGCCATGGCCCATTCAGAACCAGGCCACACAAGCAGCGGGTGAGAGCATGTGCACATAGCTCCACTTGCATGTGTTCTGTCCCAAGGACAAAACCCCTTTAGACAAGTAGGCTGGAGACTCAAAAGAAAAAAACCCATTTTGACAAGTAAGCTGGAGACTCAGAAGAAAACAAAATCCCTTTTAATATTGGTAACAAACCTGCCAAATAGTCCAAAAACAAAGGCAACAAAACACAATCCAAATGGACAAAATTGTCCACACGAAACACAATGCAAAACAGAGAATTATTCACTGGCAATACTAACAGAACATGATCCCATGAAGTACTTTGCAACGGTTGCCTTCAGCAACCAGCACCGCCCAAACATTCCCTTTTTGTAATTCAGTCCTCAAGGCGTGGCTTCTCAATGCCTTCTCCCCCTCCCCCAGAGTTGCCCCATTGCCTCCCTTTGGCCTACTCTCCTGGCCTGTCTTCCTTTGCAAGCGTCTCAAAGTGTCCTCCAGCTGTGCATCCTCTGAGTCCGACCTAACCTCCCCACCCAGCTGTGTCTCATCCTGAGCACGAATGGAAGGGCCAGGCTCCTCACTGGAATGTAAGTCTTGAAGCTCATCAGAGCCTTCCTCTGACTCCGATGGCTCCCCAGACTTGATTCTGTGACTCCGGAGGAAGTGGACAGGATTATGGGGAGGCTGAGCTCCACCACATGTTTATTGGACCCGTGCCCTTCCTGGCTGGTTTATGCAGCCCGGGAGAGGACGCGCAGCTGGTTCCAGGCAGTTATATCGGCTTCTTTGAGTGAGGGTAGCTTCCCTGCCGTCTTGAAAGAGGCGGTGGTGAGGCCTCTCCTCAAGAAGCCTGCCTTGGACCCAGCTGTATTGAACAACTATCGTCCGGTCTCCAACCTTCGCTTCCTTGCGAAGGTTGTTGAGAGTGTGGTGGCGCATCAGCTCCCTCTGGTCCTGGATGAAGCGGATTATCTAGACCCGTACCAATCGGGTTTCAGGCCCGGGTACAGCACGGAGACGGCATTGGTCGCGCTGGTGAATGATCTCTGGAGGGCTCGGGACAGGGGACATTCCTCTGTTCTAGTCCTATTAGACCTCTCAGCGGCTTTCGATACCATCGACCATGGTATCTTGCTGCGGCGTCTCAGGGGACTGGGAGTGGGAGGCACGGTTTTACAGTGGTTCTCCTCCTATCTCCAGGGACGTTCGCAGTCGGTGTTGACAGGAGGGCAGAGGTCGACCGCGAGGTCTCTCGTTTGTGGAGTTCCTCAGGGGTCGGTCCTCTCGCCTCTCCTGTTCAACATCTATATGAAACCGCTGGGTGAGATCATTCGTGGTTTTGGAGTTGGGTATCATCAGTATGCTGATGATACCCAGCTTTTTCTTTCGACCCCAAACCACCCCAGTGATGCCCTCAACGTGATGTCCTGTTGCCTGGAGGCGGTTCGGGTCTGGATGGGGAGGAACAGACTTCAACTCAACCCCGACAAGACTGAGTGGCTTTGCATACCTTCATCCCGGGTCTATTCGGATATTCCATCTCTTTCTATGGGGGGTGAATTATTACCCCCTGTAGATAGGGCTCGCAACTTGGGAGTCCTCCTAGATTCACGGCTCACCTTGGAAGACCACATAGTGGCTGTGACTAGGGGGACTTTCGCCCAGGTTCGCCTGGTGCGCCAGTTGCGGCCCTATCTAAGCCGGGATGATTTATGCACGGTCACTCATGCGCTCGTGACCTCTCGTCTAGACTACTGCAATGCTCTCTACATGGGGCTGCCCTTGAGGACCACCCGGAGGCTCCAACTGGTACAGAATGCAGCCGCGAGAGTTGTGATGGGAGTCTCCCGATACTCCCATGTTACACCTCTGCTCCGTGAGCTGCATTGGTTACCAGTTGTCTTCCGGGTGAGATTCAAGGTACTAGTAATGGTGTTTAAAGCCCTACATGGCAGGGGTCCGGAGTACCTCAGGGAACACCTGCTGCCGGCATCAACCTCCCTGTGCCCTGTGCGTTCCCACAGAGAGGGTCTCCTCAGGGTGCCACCGATCAGAGAATGTCGATTGGTGGCCCCCAGGGGGAGATCCTTCTCTGTGGGTGCTCCGGAACTATGGAATCAGTTACCGGTAGAGCTCCGTATGGCGCCCGATCTTCGCTCCTTTCGCCGCGATCTGAAGACGTTTTTGTTTGAACAAGCCGGCCTGGCCTGATGGGGGATTGGTGGGGTTTTTATTTTTGTATTTATATTGTTGTATTGGGGTTTTTTATAAATGTAGTGTATTAATTGTTTTAATGGGCATTTATTTAATCTTCTTTTAATATTTGTAATTTTGTATTTTATTCTTGCCCTGTGCACCGCCCTGAGTCCTTCGGGAGAAGGGCGGTATAGAAATATTAATAAACTAAACTAAATTAATAAACTAAACTCCTCCTCAGATTCCCCGGACTCAGCTGCCAGGAGCACAGGCTGGCACGGAATCACAACAGTATGAGCAGCAGATGTGCATCAGAATGTGCAAAGCTCCATTTCTGTGAGCAGAGGGCACGTGCATCTGCTGCTTGCACAAATGGAGCCGCACATGTGACCATGCCTGGTGCTCACACAGAACCATTCGCTCTTCACCATCCCCCACTGGTCTGTCAAGCCCAAAAGATTGGGGACCACTGGGCTAGAATAGCATGTCCTACTTCATTTATGACTGCATCTTCCCTGACTTTGTGTGGTTTCTAGGCTTATCTAGATCTAAGAAGCTGTTGACATAAGAAAGGCATTGATAACCTCCCAGATCAAATCTATACAGCCATTTTCCCCCATGTGGTTTCTTCTGGAGTAGAGATGGAGTTTTTCCCCAAATTGTATGCTGTTCAGTTCACATTGGATAATTCTACTCCCATTCTGCTTCCCAGAGTTACTTCTATGGATGTTGGCAAAGTGATATGGGAAGACAAGACAGTAATTATTGTTTCAGCTTTCTGTGTGTATAAATCTTTGAGTCAGACTTTGACTCTTGGTGACTTTCTGGACATGTTCCTGTGATTTTCTTGGTCACAGCCTCAGAAGTGATTGCAGGACTAGCAGAAAGGGACTGGCCCAAGGTCACCCAGCCAGCTTTGTGCCTAAGGCAGGACTATAACTCATGAACTCCCATTTGGTCTCTTAACCACTCCACAAAATTGGCCCTCCATTAATGAAGAAATACAGTAATTATGAAAAATATGAAAGATGATACTTATGTTAAAGAAATTATATATATAATTCTAGACAAAAGTCCAGCAACTAAACAAGCCCTATTGTCTATCTATATCAGCAAAGGTCACTTTTAACAGGCAATATCACTGGGCTAAAAATAGATCATTCCAACAATGTTTATAAATAGTCATTGTTGTAAAAGAACTGCAAATTTGTCTTAGGTCATATGCTGACCAAAAAGATCTCTCAAGGGGAAATAATGTGGAAAAAAGTTTCCTTCAGTCACTTAACTATTAAAGTCAGTTCTTAAGGAGTCAGGATATCCAAGGCACATATTTCATTTTGACTACAGTTCACATGGGAGCCGGCTTAGTCTGTTTCTACCAGTATTTGTTTAGCAAAAACATGTATCATTCTTATGGATTAACTGTCCAACCTAAATGTTGACTTGATTGTTGCTAATCATCTGTCACCAATGCTTCAAAGACAGGAGGTTGTGAAATTACTTTACTAAACTCTTCTTTATTATTACTAATTTACTAAACTTTTCCTTCTCTGTCTCTAACTGCAAAGCTTGTATTGCAAGCTAGAAAGTGTACACCGAATGTGATTTCTGCTAACACAAATGCCTGTGATGAGCTGAACTAATGTTAATTGGGATTTTGTTTATTTCCTTTTGCCAAAATCCTTAGGGAATATGTATCATAATTGTGTGGTGAGTCATCCCTGGCTGGTTTGCACCTTGTACATTACTATTATATAATATGATTTAACTCATTTGGATTTAACTTGATTTATGAATTTAAGTCTTGCACTTTGTAAATCATGTTTTATGGTTCAGCATGATATGAGAAGCAGGTAAATATAGCTTTTCAACAGAGCGCAAGTATTAACTAATCATGGCACAGCACAATATGCAAACACAACCATAGTGAGTTTCTCTATGCCATTTCAATAACAGCTAATGGGTTTGATAGGGATGGCAACTACTGGTATGAAAATGCCAGATGTTAGTGTGATAAATGCTTCCTAACATGAACAATACAGAGGTATCATTTTCAGAAATATCAACATGCTCAGAGAAAGTTTGAGTTGTATTCCTGTGTGTTTCTTTAATGGGAATATATTTGGGGGTTAAGAATTCTGTACAAGGGGAGACAAAGAATAGAATAGAATAGAATAGAATAGAATAGAATAGAATAGAATAGAATAGAATAGAATAGAATAGAATAGAATAGAATAGAATAGAATAGAATAGAATAGAATAGAATAGAATAGAATAGAATAGGAGCTGGAAGGGACCTTGGAGGTCTTCTAGTCCAGCCCCCTGCTTAAGCAGGAGAACATACACCATCTCAGAAGGTAATTGTCCAGTCTCTTCTTAAAGATCTCCAGTGATGGGGTGCCCACGATTTCTGGGGGTAAGCTATTCCACTGGTTGATTGTCCTCACTGTCAGGAAGTTTCTCCTTAGATCCCAGGTTGCTTCTCTCCTTGACTAGTTTCCAACCATTGTTTCTTGTCCTTCCCTCTGGTGCTCTATCAAAGTATTAACATATGAACAGCCATTATTTCTTCCTCAGTACCTCAGAAAGCAGGGGAAAGCTCTATTCATCCAATAAGAGTAATGTGAGCCACTCCAAGTCAATTTAGAGTTGGTCAATATCTAAATCAAATAAATATATTTTTTTAAAAAGTGCATATGCGATAAGCACAACAGCCAAGAAAGGGCCAATGGGTTCTATATGTAGGTAGTCCTCCAGTTATGACCATCATGGAGTCTACCTTTCACCACCAACTTGTGGCAGTCATAAAGCAGGTTGGCCACATGACCAACATGTTTTTACAATTTTTTTTGTAAAAAAAATTTTTAAGCAAATGTGGTGATCATGTGACTGCAAGATACTACTAACAAGAGCTCTGTGGGAAAGAAATTGCAAAATAACAATGGCAGCTGTGTACAAAGAAAATCTATATAAAAGCTTTTATAGATGGCATTTACCACCTGCGAGATTAGCAAAAGTGTTTAAAAACATATCTAGCAATTGTAGGAAATGTAGGCAAAAGCCAGGCACGTACTACCACCTTTGGTGGATACGCCCTAAAGCAAAAAAAATTCTGGTCAAAAATACATATGTGGTTAGAGAAAATGTTCAGTAAACATGTAGATTTTAAGCCGGAATTATTTCTTCTAGGTATAACCTCAGAAAATTATGGTAAAGCATGTGTATATTTAATGTTACATGTATTAATAGCAGTGAGAATTACATTTGCACAACATTGGAAAAATGAAGAAATACCAGCTGAAGAAGAGATAATTAAGAAAAATTTGGACTGTGCAGAAATGGATAGGTTTACATAGAAAATGAAAAGGAAAGAAGATTCAGAATATTTCAAACATGGAATGTATTTTACCACTGGCTAGAAATGCAGGGTAGAGAATAGGAATTTAAGATGCATTATCAAATTAAATATGTGGACCCATACAACACGTTGCTTACTAAGCACTAAAAATTTGTAATTATAAAAAAATAATAAAAGACAAACTTTCAAAAAAGAGCTCTGGTCGTGCAGTGGTTAGAATGCAGGCTAATTCTGCTGACCGCTGAGTGCCAGCAGTTCAGTAGTTCGATTCTCACTGGCTCAAGGTTGACTCAGCCTTCCATCCTTCCGAGGTGGGTAAAATGAGGACCCAGATTGTTGGGGGCAGTATGCTGACTCTGTAAACTGTTTAGAGAGGGCTGTAAAGCACTTTGAAGCAGTATCTAAGTCTAAAAATATAAGTCTAAACAGCCATAAATGTGGCCTGGGTGCCAAGCACCTAAAGTACAGTCACATGATCATGGGGTGGAATGACCATTGGAACTTTGAATCTGGTTCATAAGTACCCTCCAGGTAGGTCCATCAGAACATTAAACAGTCATTAAGCAACCAGTCATTACTCAAGGACTACCTTTATGTAACCAGATGCTCAAAATGATGCTGGTATTATCCCCCTTTTTTTTCCTCATTATGTCTCATATGCTTTCTACAATGACTGGGGTTGGTTTAGTATTTGTAGGGCCCTCCCTCTTTCCCTCCCTGCGTAAGGCTTGGATTAATCTTGACAATTAGACAAGTAAATAGGAATTCCTGTGTACAATAACCTAAGAAGCTATTAGGGAAATGAAAAACTCAATGAATGGCTGAGTATGCATGCAGGTGACATTATCGCTACATTTCATAGCCCCCTAACCACCCACCCATCAAATTGAGATTTTTATCTAAAGTGGTCCCAACTTATTATAAGACTTCTGGAAATTGTACATAACATCTATTGTGTACATTGTGTACTATGAATATAAAGTCTCTTGGCTATTGCATCTTATAAATATTGTACACATTGCATATTATGAAGACGCAAGAAGTAGAAAGCCAATAGTCTAGTCTCCTGGCCATAGTAAGGGTATAATATTACAGAAAAGAATATTATTGAAACATTACATGTTTTATATATGCATATACATATACATATACATATACATATACATATACATATACATATACATATACATATACATATACATATACATATACATATACTGCTCAAAAAAATAAAGGGAACACTTAAACAACACAATGTACTGTATTTAATAGTAGGATGTCTTATCTTGTGTTCCCTTTATTTTTTTGAGCAGTATACACACGCTCAAGAAGTAGAAAGCCAATAGTCTAGTCTCCTGGCCATAGTCTAGTCTCCTGGCCATAGTAAGGGTATAATAGTACAGAAAAGAATATTATTGAAACATTACATCTTTTATATATGCATATACATATACATATACATATACATATACATATACATATACATATACATATATATATACTGCTCAAAAAAATAAAGGGAACACTTAAACAACACAATGTACTGTATTTAATAGTAGGATGTCTTATCTTGTGTTCCCTTTATTTTTTTGAGCAGTATACACACACACACACACACACACACACACACACACACAAACATATCCTACGTTCTTTCTCTTGTAATTATCAGACAAAATGGAATTAAAATTCACATTACCTTGATATGTTTATGACTAATTGTTTTTCCCCTCTTTTTGTCATCTCAAGGTGTAGGTATGATGATTCCCTCCTTGGCTATAGCTTTAGGAGACTATAGAGATTATCTTCATATTGATATAACCATTTTCTTGAACATCAGATTGCCTTTTTAATTCAGCAGGCTGGCTGGGGAATTCTGGGAGTTAAAGTCCATACAACTTAAAGCTGCCAAGTTTAATTGTTCTACAATAGCCCTGATGCTTTTGATGCTCTGTTAATTTAAGCTTTTGCAAGCAACACTCCTATCCATCTGCCACAAGTCATTTAACTAGACTAATCCCATTGCCACTTTTCCCATTTGGTTTTTGCTTAAGTTTCTGATCAACATTTAAAAAAAATCAACACAGGTTAATAAAACTGAGTCAGTTAATCATTTGGCTGGTGAAAAGCAGGTCTATAGTAAAGTCTCTTCCCATAGATTGGATGAGGAGGGTTTAAAGTGTTGGATTCTAATAGTCACTGGAATTATTTTCAAATGACAGTATTAAATTTCTGCATAGATTGTAATGTAAAAGCAAATTCTGCATGGTGTGTCAGAAGCCAACATGAAGTCTCAGCATCCTTCCAATAAATATTACTTCAAAGTAGATCATGAAAGTGTAGTGGTACATGAATATGAAAAGGGGAACTGACATAGGGAGAAATCAATAATGGACACAAGAACAGAATGCAGGATTGCTAACTTACACCTCAAGTCTTCTTCTCCATCTAGGCACTCTCCAAATACTTTATCTAAAATCTTCAGCCATACTACTGTATGTGGCTGTTCCAAAATATGGAACCATAGATTATAGAGCTAGAAGGGACTACAAGTCCAGTGCTTCTCAAATTTAGCGACTTTAAGATGTGTGGACTTCAACTCCCAGAATTTCCAAAATGGCTGAAAAGTTCTGGGACTTGAAGACCATACATCTTAAAGATGCCAAGTTTGAGAAGCACTGATCTAGTCCAACCCTCTGGAATCTGCAGAAGAAACAATAACTGTCAAGTTTCCAACGTATGGGCTTTTCAAGTGACTCTGAGGCATTGTTTACCTTAAAAGTCCTTTATTAGCCTAATACACCGGCAAATGCTTGCTCAAAGGAAGCTGGAATCTGAAATCTCCGCCCCTTGCACAATATATTAAAACACAATTCTCCACCTTTCTAATTTTGTCATTAATCATATTCTCCAATTAATTTGAAGAATCAGTTTCCCTTCCATTAGAAGACCCGCCAAAGCCTTATCTTCTCTAGTAAGAGAAATGGCCTTGAAAAGTGCAATCCTACTCATCCCCCCTCCTAGCCTTAAACTAAAACAATACACAAGTCTTAAAGCAATAAACAAGTTTAACATATGAAATGGCTACTTCTTCATCTCTTGTCAAGCAATAACATTGGAATGTGCAGAAGAAACAATTAAACTTTCTAGGAGAAATGGGTGATCAGCCACTTCTGGAAAAGTTCCAGAGATGGAGAGCCATGTTTAGAGCAGAGGTCCCCAACCCCTGGTCCATGGACCAGTAGCGGCCTGTGTCATGCCAGCAACTAGTCTGCACAAACAAGCAAAGCACCATCTGTGGGATGTAGGCAACATGCAAAACCACACACCCTCTGGTCCACAGAAAAACCTCTCTCCACGGAACCGGTCCCTGGTGCCCAAAAGATTGGGGACCTCTGATCTAGAGGACACTGGCATCCTAAGTTAGGATTAGAAACTAGTTCCAATGCCCATTCAACTCCAAAAATGACCTGTTGATCATAGAATAATCCCCTTTCAGTCACAAATGTCTTGCCCATTTTTCAGGATTATTGAGAGGATGAAATGAAAAGAGGAACTTGAATGCCACTCTGAACTTGTTTGGAAAATGTCAGAAAAATCAGGTAACACAACTAGAGTAACACAAATCAAACTGAATCAAGACTGTCTTGAAAAAAGAAAATGCAGGGCTGGTATATGAAACACAGTGGCTGTGAATCTTATCAGAATGCTAATTATTTTTTTAGATTCTGTGTTCCATAAAATGTCTCCATAATTAGAGATGCTTTACAAGTTCATCTTTAACATAAGGAAGACAATATGAACGGAGACAAAAGGGAACAGAGTTTAGGGATTCGAAACAACAACCCCTCACGCATGTCTGTGGGAGTTATTTGTAAATTTCTCCAAAGAGGCCACACCATTTAACAGATGCTGCATGAACAAAACCTTTTTCCAGTCAAAAATCTGCTCAGAAAAGACTTTTTTCCTCTTGTGAAATGTGTGTCTGAAAGAAAACATATGCCTTTGGAAGCTGTATACAAAAAGGGGTAATTAGGTTTGTGGTGGCAATGGAGTAGAAACAGTTCATATCAGGAAGATGTACAGAGATTTTTAAAAGGATATACAGTAGATGAAAAATATGTGAAATAAATAAATTCAGCAATTTTTGACAAAATGGGGTTTCTCAGGAAATCACAAAAGAAAGACATTTTGGGAGCATTGTGTACAAGTGCAGCAATTCCCTTCTGATGTGTTTTTCCTGAGATAAAATGTGGAAGTATGGGAAACTGAGGGAGGCTGCAAACTCCTAGAAAGATTTTCATAGAATTTTTTGGCCATCTCATTACTAAGTGCAAAAACATCACATACATCACACACCCAAGAACTTCAATAACATTGTCTTCTTTGAGTAAAAACTAAAAAACAACTTGGATGACAAGAGGAGAAGGAGGAGGAGGAGAAGGGTGATGTTCCGTATCTTTTCATCATAGACTATCAAACCCCCAAAATGGATTTAAAGGTAAGTAATACCAGAAAGTGAAGAAGAGCTAAAGAGCCTCTTGTTGCAGGCGAAGAAGGGGAGAGCAAAACTAGGGTTGAAACTTAACATTAAGAAAACCAAGATCATGGCATCCAGCCCTCTCAATTCCTGGCAAACAGATGGGGAAGAAATGGAGTTAGTGACAGATTTTATTTTCCTGGGCTCCAAGATCACTGCAGACGGGGACTGCAGCCAAGAAATTAAAAAACGCCTGCTCCTTGGGAGGAAAACCATGGCAAATCTAGACAGCACACTAAAAAGCAGAGACATCACCCTGTCAACAAAAGTGCATATAGTCAAGGCCATGGTTTTCCCAGTGGCAATGTATGGCTGTGAAAGTTGGACCATAAGAAAGGCTGAGCGCCAAAGAATTGAGGCCTTTGAACTATGGTGCTGGAGAAGACTCCTGCGAGTTCCTTGGACTGCAAGGCGATCAAACTGGTCAGTCCTAGAGGAGATCAACCCTTTAGAAGGCCAGATCCTGAAGCTAAAACTCAAATACTTTGGCCACCTAATGAGAAGGAAGGACTCACTGGAGAAGAGCCTAATGCTGGGAAAGATTGAGGGCAAGAGAAGAAGGGGACGACAGAGAATGAGGTGGCTGGATGGAGTCACTGAAACAGTAGGCGTGAGCTTAAATAGACTACAGAAGATGGTAGAGGACAGGAAGGCCTGGAGGAACGTTGTCCATAGGGTCGCGATGTGTTGGACATGACTTCGCAGCTAACAACAACAAATAGTAACTTGCTGGAATATTATGAATTCTTATCATGGGAAATCAGTCACAACAATTCTGTGACTGGGAACACACAGTGACTTCAATGGTAACTTAGTTTAATTGTAGTTTATTGAATAAATGATAAAGCTTTGATTCATACATCATGCTGAGCTCTCAGCCAAAATTTACAAATGCCAATTACTCCCTTCAACAAGAGGAGCAGTGGTTCATTGGCTTAATGACGCTGGAGATGGTTTCGGCTCCAGCAGTTTGAACCCAAGCACTGTGTGGCAGGGTGAGCTCCTGTCACTTGTCTTAGCTTCTGTCCACCTAACAATTTGAAAGCATGTTCTATGAAAGTAGATAGATAGATAGCACTACGGTGGGGAGACAAGTTGGTGCTCTGTGCAGGCAGTCAGATTCCTGATGGCTCTGAACCTTCCTGGTTGGGGTGTCCGTTTGTAAGGCAGCTCCAGGGAGGGAGGGAGGACTTGGGTGATGCTGCAGAAAGACCCATTCATCTTTCTCTCTGGTGAGAAGCCAGATCTCTCTCTCCTGTGGCGCACCTTGGAAAGTGCACAAGCGTGTCCTATAATAGGGCTGTGTATTGGATTGTGGTCTCCTGGCTTCTGTAACCACACGATATGCTAATAATAATTTCTTTGGTTCTGGTCATGCATTTGCATTGCATACCTTGAGAAGAAGCGTGCAAGTATGTCCTATAACAGGACTGGTACCTTAGCAAGCCAAACTACATTGTGGTCTCCTGGCTATTGTAACCACAATACACACTGACAATGATACTAATAATTCCATTCAACATGTTACAGCAAAACCAAACCCTTTTCTTTATGCTTTCGTATGATGTATAAATCCCAGTTTTGGTAAATCTCTAGGCTGAAAGACTTTAACTAACTGCTGATTTTTGCTTGTCCAGATGGTAGGCAGGATACTAGCAGTATAGCTGGCATTTTCAAAATTAAAAATGGCTCAAAAGAATAACTACTGGATTTCTTCATCTGTAAACTACAGAACCAGGATTAAGTTTCAAATGCAGCCTAAATTATTTTCTGTCAAAAGTCTATCATTCACTACTCTTAATCCTACAATTTACAAAAAAGAGGGGAAAAACAGTATACTTTCCTTGGATTCCTTGAGGTGAAGTAGCCCTCCCCCCACCCCCACCCCCACCCCTGTGGATTCATCACTATACATTGTGATACTGCTTCATTAAAATGATGGCACTAATACATACTGTTTTCTCTCTTTTAATTGCTTGTGGCTCCTGGAACGTGTTTTGCTGTTATTCTGTGCAAGGTGGCACCCTCATTCTCACTCTTAACTGACAGCTCTGTTCAGCTGTCATCTGCGGTAATGGCCTGTTTGGTTACAGAGCTTTGCCTGCTGAATAATTTACCAAGTTGAGCTGCTTTTCAAAGCTTGGTCCATGTCTTCAATAAAAGGCAAGTATTACACCATGCAGAGATCTCTAACTGGTTCCCAGTTTTTCCTGTTTGATTTTGCTTGCCTTGAATTCTGGCTCAGACTCATGTTTGTTTGGGATTTTGTTGTTGTTGTTGTTTACATTTTGAGGAATTTCCATATAATAAAAGATAATTCATGAAAAAGAAAAGAAAGTGCAAAAAAGGAAAAAAAAGTAAACTCACTAACGTGTCTGTCAGAAAGAAACTCGGAAGTCATTTATATACTTAACTTTGTCCCAGACTCATGCTGAGTAATAGAATAACAGATTTGGAAGGGACCTTGGAGGTCTTCTAGTCCACCCTGCTGGTCAAGCAAGAGACCCTATACCATTTCAGAAGAATAATCTCTTTTTTTTTAAACCTCCAGTGTTCTCTCCTTGATTAGTTTCCATCCATTGCTTCTTGTCCTGCTTTCAGGTGCTTTGGAGAATAGGTTGACTAGCTCTTCTTTGTGGTAGCCCCTTAGATATTGGAAGACTGCTATCATGTCCCCCCTCATCCTTCTTTTCATTAAACTAGACATTAAACTCTCAGTGGCTTAGAAAAATCAGGAGAGTGTCTGAAAAAGCCAGGTTGAATAAGGCAACAGGCAGAATGGAAGGGCAAAACCCATCCCCAATTCAGCATCTTCATTGCAGCTCCACCTGTATATTGATCTTGGATCTAACTTTACAGCTGACTTTATATCTTTTTACGTTTATAGTGTTATAAGCATATTTATATTTGAACTTGAGCAATATTCATTAGCATTTTCAACTTTTTTAAACAGCATCTACATTTTGGGATTCAATTACAATAATTTTTAAAAAATGGATCCAAACTATAAATCAGAATTTAAAAGTTGCTGAAGCCAAGCCAATCTAGGAAATTTCCAGGACTTTGCCTCTCAGCATTACTTATTAAAAACAGAGGTAGTATTTAAAGGGAGGACAGGAAATATGAACGCTGCAGCAGATTTCACAATTTCACAATATACTAAAGGGTAAATAATGCATGGCTGTCCCATTTTCCCTAGCATAATTTAACTAATTACACAGCCTCCCCTGTATCATAACCAATCTTATGTAAACATAATGATCTTTGCTGAGAATTCCCTCAGTTTAGTTAACCAATTGCTTTTCTAATTCTTGAGTTGTCATTAAAACCTCTCTCATTTAAATACCAGCAGCTGTGTACCATACTATCGTTGTCAAAATGTAACCCTTGATACTTCAGTAAAAGAGAAGGGGAAAAAATAATATTCCTCATGCAGTTTTTAATTACATGGCTTGAAAAGGAAATAATGATTGCTAATGATGGAATTAAGAACCCCTGAATCTAATTAGATCTAGCATAGTGATATATTTCTTCTGTTGTACTGTAAAATTTATCCAAATGCTTCCCCTTAGATTGTGTTTTTTAAAAGATACTAATTGCAGCATTAATTATAATTTGAATATGCCTGCATATGTTTAGTCATATATGCAGTAACTCCACATACACACTGAGCTATGATCTTGAACAGTGTCAGATTGAACTTCATCTCCTTCTGAAATTGAAGGAAAGAAATGTGTTTATTTCAGTTCACATGAACATTTCCGGATGTCACTTCCCAAACCTCAGCACGAACCAAGGCCCAGTTATACCTGATATCCACATTTTCCCTAGTTTTGCAATGATGGATAGAATTTAAGAAAAAAACAAACACAAAATCATAAATTAGAGACAAGGTCCACCACTTCTTATCAAGTGCATTGATAAGAAGAAGAAAAAATGCATATAAGAAAACTGTATTAAAATGTGTGTAATAGAAGAAGCCCCTATGCTTTTTAAGATCAAACTGGTGCAGCATTAGGATCAGAATAAATAAATGAATGAATCAGAATATATTTAGGTTTAAACAAAGTTCAGAAATGCGACAATCCCATAATCTCTTTATCAATCCTTAACTATTTCACATGGTTTTATTATGCATGTTTTTTTTACTGATTTTTGCTTTTGCTTTTTATACCACGTGTTTTGTTTAAATTAAAAAACAGCATAAAAATCAATTAGCTAGATAATAGAAAATTTAGGGAACATGAAATTAGGGTGGTAATCCATCCTCTAAAACTTCTTTAACTTTTATTTTTCAGTTTTGAGCATGTTAATCAGCAACCCCAGTTCCTCTGAACTTTACAACTTGATTCTGTTCAGAGGTTTGGGACTACGACTATCGAAACTTCCACGAACTCATCAGTAAAATCCACCACCATAAGCACGAGAAACGTTTTTGATGGTGGTCTCCTCATGATATAACTCTTTTCTTTCAAATTGTTTTTAGGAGCCTTTTTGTTGTTTATCAGAACTATTTTAAGCTGCTCTTCTCCCTCAGAAATACCTCAGCGGTATAGAAGAGGCATAAAATAAATAAATAAATGCACCACTAGTCAAGGATGTCAACATTTGTTTTTCTGGTGTCTGCTTTTCTTCATTTTACTGCTGGCTTTAGATTGCACTGTTGAATGGAAAATACTGTATCTCTCCTGTCACAGACACGTCCTTGTAGTCATCAGAAGTCAAGTTCAGCTCAAGGCAACTTTTGTCTTTGTATAACCCTTGCAAATGTATAACTAGAACAGAACAAAACGTAATTGTTTCAACCAAAAATTGTAACAAGGAAGAAGGAAAGAGAAGGTACACAGGTTAAAAAAACAAACTAGATAATTACATACAGTAAAATGGCATCTGTGATATCCATAGTTTAGTTATCTGAAAATAATAAAACAAAATTGCCCAGACTAGTAAATATGAGTTGTAAGCTTGCATTGATTAAGTCCCCACTTTTTGCACTTACCACCTGAATGTTCTGGCTTTTGTGATGCATAAATACTTTATTTCAAGAAATAAATTCTGAAGGGCAAGTGACTGATAACAACCAAACTCAGCTTTACTCTCAGTTTCAGAAAACTACTGCCAAACAGTTTTTAAAAAGTAATTTCATTATCATTTGTTTTAATGTTCAGGGGTTTTTTTCCAGTTCCGAAAACATCACTGAAATTATGAAATATTTCCTAGGAAGATAGGAATAATTTTCTATAGTATAAGATTGATTAGAACTCAATAAATTAGATTCAATTAGGTGAAACATATTAGACAGTCAGCATTCTTCAAAAAAGATGGATTCACTCTGTTCTAGGAAATGGAGATTATCCTTTAATAGTTCTTAACGTGAGAAATAATTTGTTCACTTTTTTCTCAGTTATTTCAGTTTTATACCATCATTTGTTCATGCTTCGACATCGCTGTTTGCTCCTTTTATTTTGATAATGATGAAGATAACCAATCAGTTAGCTTCTTGATCCCAGTGAGACAACTGAGAACCCACTAGATCAGAGGTCCCCAACCTATGAGCCATGGCCCACTACCGGGCTGTGGCCTCTTGGCCAGCAGGCCACATGAGTAGCTGGACAGTGCACATGCATGTGCGCATGCTCATCCCCCTTGTGCCACTGTTGCCATTAGTGTTGTGCGGGCAGCGGCAGCACCACTTTGTTGTTGTTAGTTGCGAAGTCGTGTCTGACCCATTGCGACCCTATGGACAATGTTCCTCCAGGCCTTCCTGTCCTCTACCATCTTCTGGAGTCCATTTAAGCTCACGCCTACTGCTTCAGTGACTCCATCCAGCCACCTCATTCTCTGTCGTCCCCTTCTTCTATTGCCCTCAATCTTTCCCAGCATTAGGCTCTTCTCCAGTGAGTCCTTCCTTCTCATTAGGTGGCCAAAGTATTTGAGTTTTAGCTTCAGGATCTGGCCTTCTAAAGAGCAGTCAGGGTTGATCTCGTCTAGGACTGACCGGTTTGATCGCCTTGCAGTCCAAGGAACTCGCAGGAGTCTTCTCCAGCACCATAGTTCAAAGGCTTCAATTCTTTGGCGCTCAGCCTTTCTTATGGTCCAGCTTTCACTGCCATACATTGCAAGGCAGCACCACTAGTATTGCACAGACAGCAGCAGTGCCACAAGTGGCAGGTGGGCCACGGTGTGAACCTCGTATGGGGCAGCGGTGCAATCATGCGAGGGGCAGCATTCCTGCGGGCCATGACATGAGCCTCACTTGGGGATGGCAGCATGAGTGTCACGGCGGGGGTGGCATTGCTGCAGGCTGTGGAGTAAGCGTCACACTGGTGGTAGGATCACCACGAGCCTGGAGGCGGTGGCGCCACAAGCTCACATAGGCACTGAGAGCCTTGCACGCATAGGCACTGAGAGCCTTGCATGCATGCTCACAGCCCCATTTGTGTGGTGTGCATGCTCGCAGCCTGTTTGTATGTGTGTGTGCACGTGTGGCCACATTCACATTTGCACATGCGTGCATAAGGTACCTGCCCCTCCCTCTCCCACTGTGCTGCCAAAACAAAAAGGTTGGAGGCCCCTGCACTAGATCAGTGCTTCTCAACCATGGCAGTTTTAAGATGTCTGGACTTCAACAGCAAGTTTTACTGAGCTGAAAGAAGTAAGATTCCAGCAACTAGGTTTATTCTCAATGTAGAGCCAATATAGTCCTAGATATATTAGGCGAAATCTTTCTGATTTTCTTTAAAACACCATACTTAGGTTCTGGCAAGTTGCAGGTGTTTTCTCTAATAATGGGAATGTTTACAGGTGGTTGTTTACATAAAAGTCTCTTAAATCTTTTAAGCTGGGTGATCAATTCTTCCAACAACTCTAACCCTAACTGGTCCTATACATGTTTACTTAAAAAGAAGTCCCTTTGAATTCACTTGGCTGTACAGAAGGGAGTAAAGGATTGCAGGCTAAATTATGCTAGACAGAAAGATTCCCATTCCAGTGAATAGGACCATAAATATAATCTACTGACTGGAGAATTCAGTGCAAAAACAAATAAGATAAAAGGTAAAGCTATTCTAGATTTCTGCAAATATCTATTTATTTTATTAAGTTTTTATACCGCCCCTCTCTCCTGTGAGCTGTCCAGTCGATAAGCTCTGACTCTGGGCAACTTACAGGTTATAAAACAAGTAGAAAAATAATTAAAACATTTAAAACTACACAGATTAAGATGTTTAAAACTACAGTATACTGAACCTAGAACTAAGACAGACTGGATGGGGATGAAGTCTTCTTACCTTGTCAACCTCCTCCAGCAGTGAGTGCTGGCCTCAGAGCCCCAGTCCAACTGGCATATTTAATTAATTTTTAGGGCAAAAGAAAAGAATCAGAAATGAGGAAAGAGGAGAGGGTTATTTCAGAAACCCCCTGCAGTTTCATGAATGAGAAAGAGCAAATAAATAAATAAATAAATAAATAAATAAATAAATAAATAAATAAATAAATAAATAAATAAATAAATAAATAAGCTCACTTATACTCATGTCAATAGCAGTCAATAGAACTTTTATTGATACATCAAAATGCAAATGGGACAATCTAATCTTTGCCTGTGAATGAGTTGGGAATTAGTTAATTCGACTTTCCCATTTGTAAGCTAATTAATACATAGTTCTTTAAAAAAAATCCATGTGTTAGATTCAGCATAATCTTGAACTGATCAAGCTAATTTGAAGGGATTTTCTCAACATCCAAACAGATGAGGGATTCCTTTAAATAAACTGGAATTTGAAGCTTTTTTGTGATTTTGGAAATGTATAGGAATAAACATACAGAGGAAATGTATCTCCAATACCTGCTATATTTTTCCCCCAAGTCCTATGTCTAAGGCAATCCCCAGATACGGGAGAAATAAAAAAACCCAAGCTTTATACCAGTGAATTATTTTACTAGAGTTCACCAGCCACAGTGCTTCAGGGAGAAGGATTTAGGGGAAATGTAACAGGATTGTTCAGTGTCATTTGCTAACTTGCTCTTCTAAGATAAGGGATGTCAAGGAGTAGGAATCTATAAACTGCTCAATCCAGAAAAATGCACCATTAAACTTCTTTGCTTGGATAATTCTAGGTAGCCAGCTTCTTCCACCTCATTCCCATACACTTTTTTACTATTGCCTTTTCTACAAAGATGGTAGCAACTATAAAAAATTTTTTAAAAAAAATGAAATAGACTCTTAGGGTTCCATATTTCTTCTTCATTTTATTTAATGTTGCTGTAAACTTTATGACTAAGAGGTGTTCCATGCACAACTCCCTATGCTCAGCTGTGCCACTGTTAGTGATCCCATTGTGTCCCTAACCACAATAATTCATTTAGAGGGAACAGTATTAATGGTTACACTGTACTTGGGTTCCAGGATCATAGAGACAAGACAAGACACATGGTTCTGTGGGATAATGCAGTCCTTCATTTTGGTTATCTTTTAGCTGCCGAATGATAGGATAACTGAATAACAGAGTTAGAAGGGACCTTGGAGGGACATTTCAAACAACCCCCTGCTCAGGCAGGAAACCCTATACCATTTCAGACAAGTGGTTGCCCAATCTCTTCTTAAAACCTCCAATGTTGGAGCACCCACAACCTCTGGAGCAAAGTTGTTCCACTGATTAATTGTTCTAACTGTTAGGAAATTTCTCCTCATTTCTAGGTTGCTTCTCTCCTTGATTAGTTTCCATCCATGGCTTCTTCATTGCCTTCAGGTGCTTTGGAGAATTTCAAACTTGCAACGTCATGTGACATGTCGCGACATATTGCGACTTTTTTTCCATTGCCAGCAATGGAGTGGGCGCAGTTTCGGCATGACGCATCCAACCTGCGGGCCAGCAGTTTGATACCCCTGCCTTATATGATGACTGATTGCTCAACAATTTACAGAGGTTGAACGATTAATGTCACTATGGAGAAAAGTAGTGCCTGCAGTATGACAACCAGTGGTTTTGTACACAGTGGCTTGTATGACTAATTTGGAGGTCCAAACACCAAACACAGACCTTGGACTCCAGCACAGGAAAGCTGAATGGATAGCATTGCAAAATGAATCTACTTTGACAGAACAGGAATGATGCACTTTGGGGGCAGACTGACTTAAAGCATTGTGATTTCCCAGGAGCACTAGAACAGGATGAAAGCAGGCCTAATCTGGCCATGTTTGCATAACGATTCTGTTTTAGTCTTTACTGCATCCTTGGAGTGGTAACAGTTGTTTTCCAGAATCGATGGAGAATTATCCCCATACCTCCCTCCCTTTTTAAGCAATCAGAGTAAGCAGGTGTTAATGTAGAAAGACTTATCTGCTTCCATGCACTGTGAAGAACAAATGTGGGGATGAAGAGGCAAATGTTTGTGTCTCCTTTTGAGTCAGCCTTGACTTTGGCAACTACACGGAAAAATCCACGCAGTTTTCTTGCCACCATTTTCAGAAAAATGGTTTGCAGTTGCCTTCTTTTTGGGGTTGAGAGAAGAGGCCCAAAGTCACTCAAATGGCTTCTGAATCTAAGCCAGAAATAGAAGTCAGAGACATAGGGAATTCTATTTGCTTCAGGAGTAAACATCTATCTGCCTTATATCTGCCATTTTATTGTTACTGTTTTGTCAACAAAGCAGAATGGCTGGATGGGGAGAAGGGAATGTAAATGAAATAGGGTGAAAGAATGAGCAATTAGCAATCCAATAGTATTGGCATCCTAGACAGGCCTTACTATCCTCCACAGGACTTGATGGTAGGAGATGACCAGGCTGAGACCAAGGGAGGGGTCAAACGGATCATCAGTCATGAGTCCCTGCATACTCATAAGAGATCTAAGTCCAGCCCTCTCTGAATTCCTTTCTATTCTGAACTCCTGCTAATTTCCATAATTACAATAAATCTTTATACACATTTGAAATGCCTGGATCTTTTGATTTCCCTGGTGCTGACACTGATGTTGTTATGAAGAGTCTTGGGGGGAAAATGGGGAAGGCACCTACCACCAACAAGTAGAGAAACTCTGTGGGGTAGGTAACTTTTTATTTACTAGGGGAATGAAAAAAAAAGGAAAGTCTTTGCCTGCTTTTAAAAGAAAGCCTGGGGATTTCTTAAATTATCAACTCTTAATTGTTTTTGTGGGGGGGGGGTGCTATCTGGTGAAAATGCATAATTGAAGCTCTGATGGTGACAGGAGGGGATTAAAATCACAGTTTTTCCTTTTGTGGCAAAATTCCTGTGGTTCCATCTCTTATTGCAGCTACATTTGAAAATGTAGTATAATCTGCAAATAAAAGTAGGAGAATACTGCAACCTAGCCCATTTACCAGTTTTCATTTTTAATATTTTTTTGAAAGTAGTAATCTCTTTTTGTTACCACTTAAATCAGTACAAGATACTTAGGGATAGCTAAGGAAAGCTGGGATAAGATGTTGCCATTTTTGGTTGCTGCACAGAACTGTAATTATATGGTTTGTTAATTATATGGTTTAAGTGCAATGTGTGTTCAGCGTATATCTATAGTCCTGGGCAAGGAAACTCACTCAAATACGTATTTTTCTTTCTGCCTCAAAGCCATTCATTATAGCAGCAAGTATTGGAAAAAACAGAGTGGTTCTTTCAGGGACTAAGTTTTAAAAGCTCATAAACATGACTCGCAGGTACAGAGTTATATAATGTGGTTAAATAGAAGGTGACTAACAACCATTTCCACAAAGCAATTAAGTGAACTTGCTCAGATTCAAGTCAATCAAGGGCCATTAAAGTCAACAGCAGGGACCTTAGTTCACAGCACAGGAAAACCCAAAGATTTCTGTAACCTGGAGAGCCAAATGCTGTATGTCTGGCAAGGATAATATTGGCTTCAGTTCCTCCCATAACTAATAAACCAAAGATAATTTGTTAGGGCACATCCACACAGCACCCGCTCAGCCTGCTGGGCTTACAGTTAGGAAAGGCTTCTGGGCTTTTGTGTGACAATGAAATGTCCCACTAAGATAGGAATACTCACATATGTCGGATTAATAATTAAAAAAACCCTTTGAATGATTTAAAATGAAATGCAATGATTACTGGTTATTTGTAGATTTCTATTCATATAATATTTTATCACTTTAAAAAGGAAGTTCGCCAGCAACTTTTGGAAGTGCGCTAAAAGCACACAAGACTTAGTGTCAGTTCCAGTTTTGGGTCCTAACCCATTTGTGCAAGGACACAACCTTATCTTTGATCTTCAGTTCTGTTGCCCCGAGGACTACCTATTTGTGTTTTGTTTGGTTAAAGTCGTTCACTAACACTTGATGCTTGCAAATATTTGCAGACGAGGATTTTGTTTTTCTGCTTTATCTGCACATTTGTGAATTTCTTTATCACTTTTCTATGTGGTGTTTGTTTGTTTGTTTGTTTGTTTGTTTGTTTGTTTGTTTGTTTAGTTTGGGTGGTTTGGTCAAAAGCACCCACCAAGAGTAGTTCAAAAAAATTTTTTTGAATAAGGAGAGATAAGAGAGTAGTAGAGAGAGGTCATAGAAGTTGCAGATGAGATAAAGCTAGCAGGGAGGTGATTGCTAAAATCTCAGAAGACAAAGTCAATGTTATGTCGTGGGCTCTGGTGAGCAGGAATGAAGACACACGGCTGAGTACAGAGAAACTCATTCTTTTATTCAAGCTGGAACTGTACTTAGGCTTGGGCCGCTCCTAGCCCCAATATATAGCCAAGCCCTATGGTAGCAACCAATAAGATTGAACCCGCGCTTGCCGCCTGAGGCTGACCAATTGCAGGCCCGGAGACAGCCTGTCTGGGTTGCTGGAGAACCGTTAGTTCTCCAGCAACACACATGGTGTGGTACCCAAAAGCCCAGTACATAACAGTCAAGATTCAAAAGGATCTTCTCATACGTGGACATTGAACAAAATGTTGTTCAATGGTTAGACATATAAGGCCCTGCACATAGGCAGAAAAAAGAGCTGTGTAGATAGGAGGTAGGTGTCATGGTTCCGATGCTAAAACCAACAAAATCAGAACTCCAAAGCTAGAGATTTCCTCAAAGAACATGTTTATTGGTTACAGAATATCTGTACGGTCAAAAATGAAACCAAGTCTGAAATTCCCTCTGAAGAGTTACACTATTACAAAGTCAAACTTCTGATCCCAGGGCTATGCAATCAGCTACGTTCCCCAATAGAATAATTTGGCGGGCTTTCTAACTAAATGCCCAACCCACTAAGCTAACTGATAGAATGACCTTGGTTCCCACGGGAGCCAGAATTATTTATACTAGCAAAAATACTCCACACCCCCTCCCTTTCTTGTGGCAACCTAGAACGAGCAAGATGGCTTCAGCCAGGTTCATTATAAAGTTGACAGTAGGTTGTAACTGGGTTAGCAGAATACAGGTAGTCCTTGACTTACAATAGTTTGTTTAGGTGACTGTGCTGCCACCACATGGCTGTTCTTGGGAAATTATAATATGTTAATTGGGTCTACCAGTACCTTCCCCCTTTGTCATGTATTTCCTATCCTGCTCATGATGCTGCACTAGGATCCACCCCTTCTGGGTTGGACTTCCTCCTTCTCCTTGTTCCCTTGTGTTCCATCCTCCATTGTAACATCTGAACACAAGCCATGCGGACAGTAATCCTGTTACTGTCTTTCGACCTTAAAGTACCGTCCAGTCTTCACCTGACCACACCTTCTCTGCTGTAACCTTCTTCTACATGCAAAATAAAGGTATTTCAGATGAACCAGGTGCTTTATGAGTTCACTGTCTGGAAAGGGCCATTAAATGTGACTAAATTCGCTTAAACAGACCAGCAAGTGTCTTAACAAGGAATAAATTCACGATCACAATGTGCTTGATCCAGAACAGTGACCATTTGAAGTTACATCACTGAAAAAAGTGACATGATAGTTCTTCACATTTATGACTGTTACAGCATCCCCGTGGTTATGTGATCAAAATTCAGATGCTTGGTAACTGACTCGTATTTATGATGGTTGCAGGGTCCCAGGGTTATGTGATCCCCTTTTGCAACCTTCTGACAAGCAAAGTCAATGAATCAAGTGAAGTGAAGCCAAATTCACTTAACAACCGCATTACTAATTTAACAACTGCAATGATTCACTTAACAGCTGTGGCACGAAAGGTGGTAAAATGGGGCAAAACTCACTTAACAAATGTCTCACCTAGCAACAGAAATGTTGGGCTTAATTGTGGTCATAAGTCAAAGACTACCTGTACAGAATAAAGCCATTGGAAGGGATCTTGGAGGTCTTCTAGTCCAACCCCTTGCTCAAGCAGGAGACTGTATACCATTTCAGACAAGTGGCTTTCTAGTCTCTTCTTAAGAACCTCCAGTGATGGAGCCACCACGACTTCTGGTGGCACGTTGTTCCACTGGTTAATGGTTCTCATTGACAGGAAATTTATCCTTAATTCTAGGTTGGATCTCTAGGAAGCCAAATGGTGGAAAAACAGAAGCCTCTTTCGCAGGTGCAGAAAATGTCTGTGAAATGGAAAGGTAGATTTCACCGCAGCATTAGATGGCTTGCTGTATTTGCATGGAGCACAAACAGTAAGGTCTCAGCACAGGGGCTTAAAAACCTGAAGTTTATACTCCTCCCTGATATATAAAAAAACATAATTAGTTCTCAAATATCTCCTTCTTTGACCAAACCCTTTGGTGGGGAGAGTTAGGTATAACCCAGGCACCTCTTTCTCTTCTTTCTGAATTAAAAACCAAGATTATTTATCCTACAAGGGACTGTGTTAATAGATTTGAATGGTACGACCAATTAATTCTCTCAGTGTTCATAGAAATCCCACCACAAAATCAAAACATGCAGGCTCGTTAACATTTTTCTCTTAATTATCCCAGAGCCATTTGTGCTAATAGTAGCAAAGAAACAACAAAATATGGACCTTTTTTTCTTGTGTTAATAATGTCCCAGGCTAGTGATTGTTGATCATGCTTTTACTGCGATGATGATCATGTCATCTGGTGTAAATTAGCAGCCATCTCATTAAGCAATAATAATAGCTTATAAGTAACTGTAGCAGTGTAGTACTTGGTGCCCCACACAGAGGGAAGGATTGATAACAAATGGGCAACCTATTTATTTCTTCACTTTCTGTAGCCTTATTATTGTCTCATTTAGGTCATTCTTTCTCTCACCTGTCCTAAGAACAGGAAAATATTTCCCTTCATTATTACTACACCAGGTTACCCTGCCTTTACTCTGTTTTTGAAAATCATATTAGCAGCGAAATCTGTTCTTTGCTAAGTTGAAGGTTCTGACATTCCACCATATGATTCATCCAGTCTACAGGGATATTTTTGTAGTGTGAGAGCTGGTTCTCATATTAATAAGAAGACTAGTAGCTGTTTCCAAAAAATGTTCTACAGACAGATGCACTTTCATCAAAGAGACATCAAAGGAGCACAGGAAAAGGCAAACAAATAGAATCTTGCCATTTTAAGATGCCTATATATAGAATTCTCATTTGAAAGAATAATACTTGTCAAAATGTTCCTGCTTTTAAACTTCCTTCCTAACAAATCTCATAAATTAGAAGTTCTGAGAGACTTGTGCTTTGAGTTTATCCATTTCTGCCCAGGTCCAAGTCCTTCCAGCCCAAAATTATAGCTGAATGTTTCAACCCAACACTAGTAATCTACAATCTAGGTCAATGTTTTTAACTTAAAAAACTACAAGATGTGTGGACCTCAACTTCCAGAATTCCCTATTCAGCATAAAATTGTAGGTTGAGAAACACTGGTCTAAGCAAATATAGTTCCCTCAATTAGGCTTCCTGCTCTGATTTCAGTAGATCTCACCTTTCCTATTCATTGTCTATATTCTGTCTCTCTGTTTACCTCTCTCTCTCTCTCTCTCTCTCTCTCTCTCTCTCTCTCTCTCTCTCTCTCTCTCTCTCTCTCTCTCTCTCTCTCTCTCTCTCTCTCTCTCTCTCTCTCTCTCTCTCTCTCTCTCTCTCTCCCCCCTGTACCTATATCTCCATAGATACATCTATCTATATCTTATACCTATCTCCAAAGCATCACTTCCCAGTAGGAAAATAGCCATCATCACTTTCCTTAAGGTGATATGGAGCACAGAGTTTAGCCACTTGTCAGATGGCTTAACAGATGATACTCTTAAAGTAGACATAAGGTGAAAATAGAGAGACCGCTTCTTATAGTCCTGCTTAGTGCAATTTTTCATCTGTATCTGTGACCTATCAGTTGGACTGTTTCTTAACACAGATATAACATTCTTCTGAAAGAGTGCTAAACTCCTGTTCAGAAATTGCCCAGTTGACTGGTAAAAGGCATGAAAGGGGCTACAGGCTGAAGGGGAGGAACAAACTGGTAACAATAGACATAACAATAATCATAGACATTCAACTGATAACAAGTGATCAACATCCCTGACTAGACTGTAAAGGGCACAGTCAAGAAGGGAACAAAAGCAGATTCTGACATCACAGCTGGCAGCTTCTGGAAGTATCAGATGGATGGCCTTGTAAAACATGAAAATGCAATGGATGCTTAGATCTGCCCAGTTACAACTGCTCTGCATGTAATAATGATGATCATCACTTTGGGGTCTGGTATCTCTGAAGCCATAATGCAGTGGGTTAAAAAAAAATCACAAGTAACACAATCAGTTGCACAAACAGCTGCAGAAATTGCAACTTCATGAAACAGATCCTTGGAACACTAAAGAAATAAATGTTCTGGAATTGAGTTGCAAGGCTGGCATTCAGGCCAATTAATTCACACCTTGCTTCTCTATTCAAATTGTACCCCATTCCTCTCCCAAAGGTAACAGCGCTCTGTGACATCATGCTGAAATGGAGATGAGCACCTCCCCCTGAGTAGCGGAGGAAAAATCCACTTTTACCTTTACCTGCCCCAGAAGGGTAAATCCCCAACTGTAACAAAGGTAGAACGAAAATAAAAGCAATTGTATTTTCATCCTCACCAGTACATGTTAAAAATATCCTATCGTTTTAAAAAAATAAATAAATAAATTCATATCCTACTCTCTTTCACAAATTAGATTTTTTCCCCCCCTCTCTTACTAGCAACTACATGGGCAATTTCCAATCTACCTCATCTTCCCATTAGAGGTGAAGTGGTTTTCACTGCTTGGAGTTTCATGATTTGATTTCCTTTCCTTATTGGGTTTTTTGTTGTTGTTGTTGGTTTTTTTGGGGGGGAGAGACAGAGAGAGAAAAGTTTCCTGTAATTATTCCAAATCTCTCATTTTAATTCCAGCTGAGACCTTAATGGGACCCCATTCTGACAAGACAGCGGATCCTAACCTGGTAGGTCTTCATTGGAAGAAGGCCATCTGCAATTACCAATGTGCAAGACCTGTGTAAAATGAGAAGCACCAGCAGCATAATTTCTTCCTTGTGTCCCGGGCTCTGAGGATTTGTTACTCATCCAGGCTGTCCTTCTGGGAAGCAAACAGCATGTATGCCTTGATGAGAAACTCTGGCCAACCGACCAGCTGTGAAAAAAATAGATTACTCTTGTCATTTTTTTTTCTCCTAGGTAATTTGCTGGGAGTAAAAATATAATTTATTTGAAGGTATGTGGTTAAGAGACAACAGAGGGGGGAGGGCTGATTTATATTTAAACATTCACTGTGCTTTTTAAAAAATATTTGTTAAATCTCATTTTAAAGCAGAGGGCCAGGTGCAGGATAGAATTTCCTGTCATCTAGGTCAGTGAGAAAGAAAAAAGGGAAAACAGGGAGATTTCTATTGTTTGACAATTTGGGAAATGGATATACATCTACATCCTTTAAGTAAAATAGAAGTCACCCACCCACATAACGCAGAGAACCCATGATTGATACAAAGAAAAATGTTGCTTCTAAAGGCTCCACTGCACTTCATAAAGGTAAAAGAGGCATTATTAAAAAGGGATTAAGGAGATGGCAAGGGCTGGAAGAGAGCAGCTGGCCCTGCTGTGTCTAAGAAATGATAGATTAGCTTCTTTTATGACAGCTTTTAAGTCATTCGGTAGGTAAAATCCAGAAGTTGTTAATGAGCAGAGTTTAAATATGGACAAGTCACCCAGAACCATTTCAAAAGAAGAGACTTGGGTTAAAAAAATTACCATGGGTGATTTCTGGTTTGTTTTGCACCCAAGGCACACAGAATCAAGATCACATGAAGATCACAGAATCAAAATTACATTAAGTATAAGTTAGAATACTGCACCCAGTTTTGGTCACCATAAAGGTAAAGGGAAAGGTTCCCCCGCACATCCGTGCTAGTCGTTTCTGACTCTAGGGGCCTGTGCTCATCTCCGTTTCAAAGCCGAAGAGCCAGTGCTTGTCCGAGGACGTCTCTGTGGTCATGTGGCCGGCATGACTAGATGCCAAAGGTGCACGGAACACTGTTACCTTCCCACCATAGTGGTCCCTATTTTTCTACTTGCATTTTTACGTGCTTTCAAACTGCTAGGTTGGCAGAAGCTGGGACGAGTAACAGGCGCTCACTCTGCTACGCGGCACTCGGGATTCGACCCGCCAAACTGCCGACCTTCTGATCGACAAGCTCAGCGTCCTAACCCACTGAGCCACCGTGTCCCTTTGGTCACCATATTACACTATAAAAATATGTAGAGACTCTGGAAAGAGTGCAAAAAAGAGCAACAAAGATTATTAGGGGCTGGAGGATAAAACATATGAAGAACGGTTGCAGGAATTGGGTATGTGTACTCTAGTGAAAAGAAGATCTAGGGATGACATGACAGTAGTGTTCCAATATTTGAGGGGTTGCCACAAAGAAGAGGGGGTCAACCTATCTCCCGAAGGATCAGAAGGCAAGCAAGAAGCAATGGATGGAAACTGATTAAAGAGAGAAGCAACTTACAACTAAGCAGAAATTTCCTAACAGTGAAAACAATTAACCAGTGGAACGGCTTGCCTTGAGAAGTTGTGGGTGCTCCATCATTGGAGGCTTTTAAAAAGAGACTGGACAGCCACTTGTCTGGAATGGTATAGGGTCTCCTGCTGTTGTTCTAAATAACAGAATAACAGAGTTGGAAGGGACCTTGGAGGTCTTCTAACCCCTTGGGTCTCAAGCAGGAGACCCAATACCATTTCAGACAAATAGTTGTCCAGTCTCTTTTTGAAAACATCTAGCGATGGAGCACTCACAACTTCTGAAGGCAAGCTGTTCCACTGGTTAATTGCTCTCACCATTAGGAAATTTATCCTTAGTTCAAGATTGCTTCTCTCCTTGGTTAGTTTCCATTCATTGTTTCTTGCCTTTTGGTGCTGTGGAAAATAGTTTGACCTTATACCATTCTGGGCAAATGGCTGTCCAATCTCCTCTTAAAAACCTCCAGTGATGAAACACATAAGCCAGTCCAGATCTGAGCACGCACACACTTTAACTAAAATATATATTGTTTCTTTATTAAAGAATAGCACATATCAGAACAGTTAAGTGGCAAGATGAGATGAAAAGAGAGAGAAAAGCAGAAAGAAAGATATGAACTGACAAGAATTTACATGATCTATCTCTATATTTATCTATCAATCAAAAGGGTGCTTGCTGATATTCTGTTTTAGTTGTGTGTTTCTCTTTCCATTTTTTATATTTGTCCTTTTTGTCTCTCAGTTTATCCAAGAGTTCTTTATGCAGCCATTCTGGTTTCATCTGAGATCTCTTGTTTTTCTTTCTCAGTAGTATTGTGGTAGACTGGACAGTTATAATCTCATTTTTCAAAGTTTGCCAAGCAGCTTGAGTTGTTTTCCCTTTTAAGATTTCCACCCATGGAATCTTTTTTAAACTCTCTCTAAGTTTGCTGAAGTCAGCTCACTTAAGGTCTAAGACACTAGTTTGACTGTTTGATTACTTGTGCCTGCATTATGTTGAATTCCAATATATCATGGTCTCTCTCCCCCAAAGTTCCTACAACTTCAGCCCTTTTTATCATTTCACCCCTATTAGTAAGAATTTAGTTTGGTATAACTGAGCCTCTAGTTTCCTCTCCTACCTTTTGAATGACAAATTTGTCTGCTTGGTTTGTCAGAAACCTATTTGATTTCTCACTTGGTGAGAGCTTGTCTCTCATTTTGTGTCAGGTTAGTTTAAATTCCCCATTACTACAGAGGTGTGCTTCCTGCATACCTTAGCTAACTGATTAGCAAAAAGTTTATCTATTTTCTCTGCTTGGTTGGGTGGTCTGAAGTATACACCTTTGGCAACATTTTTCCTTTTTCCTTTCATGATAACCAAATGCAAATCAAGAAGGCTTTCACCCTTGGGGTGTTTTTCCATTTCTGTGGAGATGTAGTAATTTATTACATATAATGCAACTCCTCTATTGTTAGACCTGTTTCTTTTGAACAATTTAAATGCATGTAGCAGTATATTCTAGTCATGGGTTTCAACCCACCAAATTTTGGTGATGGCAATCTTTGATCCTGGCTCCTAGGAAACAACACACCTTCCAAGATAGATTGTCCCATCTGTAGATTGCTGGTTCCATTCCTTCATTCCTCTGAGTTTCCTATCACCAACATACACCTTTTTTGGTGAAGGGGGGAGAGTTTGGTCTGCTTTTTTTGTCTGTCACTGATACAGTTGATGAGTTCCTTTTCCAGAGGTCTCCATGCTTTCTTCTGGGGGCTGGCGGGGGGGGGTATATATGAAATTGATTGCTTAGCTCCAGTGGGGCTAGCTGGACTGGGCTGGACAGGACTGCATGGACATTATTTGTTCATACACTGAAAAACACTGATATAAAGCTTGTTTTAGCTTCTGTTCATGTAGACATTCACTGAAACATGCAATTTGGCCAAGAATGTATTAGCTTTTCCACACTAATATAGCAAGCCCCATGGTACAGACATGAATTACTCTTCTTTTCATTGTTGTTCTGAATGCTTTTGTGAAAGATGACTAAATGTTTATTCCTCAAAGAGAACAAAGAAAGTATGTCCTTTTCATTTATAGTAGCTTTGAAATAACAAAAAAAAGCTTCTTTCAACATGTAAAAAACAAGAAAAAAAGGTTAAAGAAATTATTGGTCCATCAGTGGGAGAAAGTGGCAAGAAGGTGACAAGCAACAGGGAGAAAGCAGAACTATTTAACTCGGTTTTTGCATCCGTCTTTACACAAAGGGGAAAAACAGTCCAACTTATCAAAAACAGTACCGTAAACAACAGATTAGAAACACAAGTTAAGATAGGCAAGAAAATGGTAAGTGAGCACCTGTCCACCCTAGATGAGTTAAAATCACCAAGACCAGATGGATTACACCTCAAGGTTCTGAAGGAACTGGCAGATGTGATCTCAGAAACTTTCAAAGATGCTGGAGCACTGGGGAACTACCAGAGGACTGGAAAAGAGCTGATGTAGTTCCCATCTTCAAAAAAAGGGGAAAAATAGATTCAGGAAACTACAGACCTATCAGCCTGACCTCAATACCTGGTGTTATGTACTGGGCTTTTGGAATATCACCACGTGCTTTGCTGGAGAACTAACAGAACATGGCAGCTCAGAAGTGCAACATGGAACCCCTGACCAGGCAAACCAGCCAAATGTCAGTGACCATTGTGCCTAGTCTGCAAAACAGTCAGACTCTGGGGTGGGCCCACCAGAAGAGGCCAGCCAGAGTAATGCAACTCCCCTGGACACAGGAGCTCAGGGGGACAAGGGTCTACCCAGCCCAATGGGTGAGTTGGTAGACAACAAGGTGACTGGAAACCCTAGGCGTTCATCCAGACCACATAAAACCCCAGCATATCTTAAAGACTATGTTGTAAAATAAAGTGATGTGTAATTGTATGACAATTTGCCACTATCTACTGAAATTGGGGGTGCATTGTAACTGTTGTAAGACATGCTCATTGAGATGTTGTTTTATCTCTTGTAGTATATTGCATAGACATATCGTTCTTTAATTTCCTTGTAGTCCACTCTACTAGGCACGTCTGAGAAGGTCGTGTAAGGATTCCTAACTACCTTAGCTTTACAAAACATCACATTTATTATTCTTTAATATTATTTTAGTTGGCCCTTGACAATTGTCAAGGGTATTATAGTCTGATCTTAGGAGGGAGGGGTGTTATGTACGGGGCTTTTGGAATATCACCAGTCCTGCTATTGGTCAACTTTGGGCAGCAACTATAGCTTCAATCCGATTGGTTAATACCATAGGGCCTGACTATATATTGAGGCAGGGTGACTCCAATCTCTCAGTACAGTTTCTGCTTAAATAAAGTATGTGTTTGTCTGTACTCCTCTGCGTGTTCTCATTCCTGCTCATCAGACCCCATGACTTAATACCTGGGAAAATTCTGGAAAAGATAGTCAAACAATGAATCAGCAAACATCTAGAGGCAAACAAAGTCATTACCAAAAGCCAACATGGGTTTGTCAAAAACAGATCATGCCAGACAAATCTTATTGCATTCGTTTACCAAGTGACAAAATTAGAAGACCAGAGGAATGCTGTGGATATAATTTACTTGGACTTCAGTAAGGCATTTGATAAAGTAGATCATAACCTACTACATGATAAGATTGAAAAATGTGGATTAGACAGCATCACCACCAGATGGATTCGTACTCAGCATGTCGTCCCCAATGGAACTGCATCTGCATGGAGGGAAGTATGCGGTGGGGTGCCCCAGGGCTCTGTTCTGGGCCCAGTGCTCTTTAACATTTTCATCAATGATTTGGATGAGGGGATAGATGGGGAACTCATCAAATTTGCAGATGACACCAAGCTGGCAAGAATAGCTAATAGTCCAGAAGACAGGCTTAAGATACAGGAGGATCTTGACAGACTCAAACATTGGACGCTATCTAATAAAATTAAATTCAATGTTGAAAAAAATAAGGTTTTACATTTAGGCAAGAAAAACCAAATGCACAGATATAGTATAGGTGGTACCTTGCTCAATAGTAGTAACTGTGAAAGGGATCTCAGAGTCCTAGTGGAAAATCACTTAAATATGAGCCAGTAGTATGCTGCAGCTGCCAAAAAAAAGTCAACACAGTGCTAGGTTGCATTACCAGAGGGATAGAATCAAGTTCACGTGAAGTGTTAATACCACTTTACAATGCCTTAGTAAGGCCACACATGGAATACTGCATCCAGTTTTGGACAGTTAGAACAATTAATCAATGGAACAAACTGCCTCCAGAAGCTGTGAATGCTCCAACACTGAAAGTTTTTAAGAAGAGACTGGACAGCCATTTCTCTGAAATGGTATAGGGTTTCCTGCCTGAGCAGGGGGGTTGGACTAGATGACCTCCAAGGTCCCTTCCATAATCATCATCATCATCATCATCATCATTATTATTATTATTATTATTATTATTATTATTATTATTATTATTATTATTATTATTATTATTATTATTATTATTATTATTTCTGGTGCAGTTTGGGAGGTAATTCAGGATCTGTGCAACTTTTCTACTCTTTGATTTGGTTTTGTGATGACCTAATCAAGTCAAATTTCATTTTGGAAGTGACACTGATGTCCTAACAATGTCACTACAATCTCTGCTTGGAACCTCTCAATAGGAACCTCTTGGTTAAAAAAAAAATAATAATTGGAGCTCAAGCTGCAAATCATAGAAAGCAACTGAAAACAGGTAATAAACAGCACACAATGTAAATCATAGAAATGTCCTTTTTTTTCATCCAGGAAATATTTTGGGGTGAAACTGGTTCAGCCAGGCCTAGGAGCTCTCTGAAAAGAACGTTCTTAATGCAAAATTGGTTTCTATTTTCATTCCATTTCTTTGTTTTCACTTTTTATCCTTGTCACGTTTCCTCCCTGCCATGGAAGATGGCATGAGCTGGCCAGATTATAGTCTGAATTAACCAACCATGGTTCCTTCATTTTCTTTTGAAAAGAGGAAAGAGAAAAGTTCACCATCATATTACTGTGTTCATATAATCAAAGGTGACTGCTATATTCTGTAACATCAGCTCCCTTCTGAAAGGGATCACCAGCTGAGTATCACACCTTTTCCCCCCAGTACATTAAGCAAGGAAAAGTCCCCATCAGAATTATTCCAAACTGTGGGCATGCTCTTGGGCTGTGAATAGGCAGCTTCACATGTTGACACAGTTGTCCCCAGCTAGGCCACATCCTAACACTTCTTGAAAATTCAATCCCAAACTAGCCCCGAAGCAGCTCCTTGGCCACCTGCTTAGTGTCAGCAAACATTAGCAGGCAAAGAGCCAGGATCAGGCCCAGATGCTACCGCTGGAAGCATGCCAGCCCTTGGCAACTGGATTTGGCTGTTGCCAAACATTCACCATCTGTGAAAAGGGTGATAAATGTTTTCTTTCGATGGAAAAGGAGCTATGGGGAAAATGAGGAGGAAGTCAAGATCCTTTTCCTGCTTTTTAAAATGGCATCTGAAACAAACTCTTGTATGCTATAGTGGCAAATATCTATAGCTCGGGTGTAGGATGTGGGTGGAGGTTCATCCTCCGAGTTTTGGCACTGACATCCCCTAAACTCCACTGAAAATGTTACCTAGCCTAGTAATGAAGCATTCGGAAACTAACCCACATGCTCTGAGAACGAACCTTCACCCTCAAATTCTTGAATCTTTTCTCCTCCCCAATTGTCTGTGGAAATTCTTATGGTTTGTTTTTTTTGAGGGGACATTGTTGTTGTTGTTAGTTGCAAAGTCATGTCCGACCCATCGCAACCCCATGGACAACGTTCCTCCAGGTTTTCCTGTCCTCCACCATCTTCTGGAGTCCATTTAGGCTCACACCTACTGCTTCAGTGACTCCATCCAGTCACCTCATTCTCTGTTGTCCCCTTCTTCTCTTGCCCTCAACCTTTCCCAGTATTAGGCTCTTCTCTAGTGTGAGGGGGCATATGCGCTATTTAGTTTTAATATCGGATGCCTAACCAAATTGGTCCTTCAGCAGTTACATGAAGAACCACCACTCAGTCAAACATAAAGAAGGCAGATCATTTGCCCTTGCCCTTTACACTGCAGGGACCAGCAAGCTTTATATTTAATATTGCTCCACTAATATAGCTATCTGTGACATGGTAAATGATGTGCTTAGTAAGGGTTTTTTCACTATGTTCCACAACTTCAACTGAAAAAGATTCTAGAAAGTAAATCATCACAGATGATAACACCTAGCCAACTTTGACTAACCTTGGGGGGAAATGTAAGCCAGCTCAGTTAATGCTTGAATAGAAGATCACATAGAAACCTCAGTGCTATATAGGCTAGCCTAGAAAGTTTCATGCTTAAGGTGGGACTAGAACTCCCAGTCTTCCAGTTTTAATCCTGGTGCTTTAAGCAAAGTGACTCTCATTGAATTACTGTGGTAATATTTTGCAAATTGTTGTATACTTTCTCTCACTCTGAGGAGTCATAACAAAGGCAGTGGTAAAACTCTTTTGCATTGCTGTAAAAAAACAACAACAACAACGCGATATTTCCCAGCAGACACTAGAAGTCGAACTCAACAAAACTTGAATAAAACCTGAACGTATTTCCCCGATAAGTTTCCTTCCTGCAGCCATCTACAATCATGGAATGGGGAGGTTCATTTATTTACAACATTTATACAATTGCTCGTCTTCTAACTCTGAGCAGCTCCCAATCAAAAATTAAAACAAACTTATAAAATCATATTAAAACTATAAAACTAAACAGAATAAAACAACAAATATCTGGCACCAGGTCAATCTTCTAAAATGCAATTATCTAATCTTATCCCAGTGCTTGGGGGTGGGAAAGGGACTTCAAAACTTTTTCCAGAAGGCTAAAAGCATGGAGGCCTGATGAACTTCAGGGGACAGAGGGTTCCATAGGGCAGGGACTGCCATGAAAAAGACACACTTTCTAGCTCCCATCAGTTAGCAATATTTAGGAGAAGGGACTAGGATCGTGACTGCCCTATCTGACCTGGAAGGATGGATAGATGTCTTTAGAGAAAGGCGGTCCCACAGATAACCTGGCCCTGTTCCATATAGGACATTAAAGGTGATCACAGCTCCTTGAATTGCACCTGGAAAGAAACTGGAAGAGAAGTAAAATGGCAATATCGCTATTGATTAGAGGACTGCCCCTCCTTTGGGTAGAACAGCAGTCATTAAACTGCTGGAATTAAAAGAATGCTGCGTGGAGACACAGTGTAGAGTGTCTCTACTCTACCATTTAACACATTTCTTTTGTTAGTAAGGAACAGGATCCATCAACTCGAGGGAAGAAAACATTCGTTTTTGTGCATGAAGTAACCATGCTGTCATCAGTGATTGTCTCATTAGAGATGTGAAGATCCACATGTTCTTGGAGAACTGCAAGGTAAAGGATAAATGGCTGGACGGAAGTTATGGGACATGAGCAAAGAGTTTCTTCTCCTGCCTGTTAGCTTCCCATTTCTCTCTCCTCTCTAGCAATGTGTCATCTGTTGCTGGGTGAAGCATTGGGTCCCTAAATATAGTCCAATCTATGCTGAGCGAGATCATTTATCCACAGGAGATTTATGGGAGGTGACTAAAGCTGTGTTTCTCAACCTTGGGAACTTTAATATACATGGACTTTAACTCCCAGAATTTCCCAGCCATTCCTAGAAAGATTAAAGAGAGAAAAGGTTGTGTGGGTTGTGTGGATTCTAAGGCAGGATAACTTTCCATCCAGGATCTAATTTACAAACTGGGGGGGGAAAAAAGAAACAGAGAAAACACAAAGTCTAGAACACCCTCCTCTCAAATCCAGTATCTGCAATATCTGAACTCCTTAAAGACAAAAGAATTGAAGGTAATGAAGTCTCTATTAGATTTCTTTTTGATAGAGAAAAATTCTGCTGGAGACAAAACCTTCACCTGAAATGAAAACAACCTCTTTCGAGTCGGCCGTTCAAACCATGGCAACTGAGCTTCCATTAAGAAAGAGTTAACATTCAGTCAGTCAGGAAAATTGTGGTGGTTTTTTTTCCCCAGAAACCAAAAAAGAAAGAAAGAAAGAAACATCATTACCCTAATTAAAGAACAAAGTGGGAAGCAGCCACAGTGCTTCTACCTGAACATCCTCTATTGTGACAGGTCCTTGCAAAGGCTGTGATCACGGCTCCCGGCAAGTGGTTAGAGTTAGTCAAAGGATTTCTAATGAGGAGGTCACGCTCAGAAAAAATCTTTTCAGGGTAACAATCAAGAACTCTCTGAGGAACGAGGTCTGGAAATTCAATGTAGTTGAACTTCAAGGAAGCTTTTGTACCAGCCCTGTGAAGATAGTGGGAGAAGCTAAGCTGGGATGGTATTGAAAGGGCAGTCCTTAATTGGACACAAAGCTGCATTCGGGGACAGCAGATTGAGAAAAGCATGGGCTGCTTACTGACTGCAGAGCAGAGATAAGAAGTACAAAGGAAAGAGCACAGTCCTAGGCTTGGCGTTTTCACTCCAAGAACCTCAGATTCACATGGGAGCAGACAGTAACAAATGTGCTGCCAGGATGGTGTCCTTCAAGAAAAGCAAAATGATTCTGATGTAGTTTCTGCATTGTGGGTGATTATTCTCCAGGATCTCAAGGTCAAATTGGAAGATTACTGACAATGCCTTCTAATTCTGGTCAAAACCTGCCCAATGCAAAAAGAATCTGAACCACAGGGGAACTACAAAAATGACAATCAAGCTGAAAGCATGGCAACTGCATGCTTGGGAGCATCACTCAGCAACAATTCTAGGCTAGCTATAGCCTTAAGATAACTTACCCAAACATGGTCTTTTCCAGATTTGTGGATCTAAACCATGTGTCACACTTTGATCACTATGATCATTGGATCCTGGAGGTTATAAACCAAAACATCTGAAGTACGTATGTTTGAAGGAAATTGGTTTGAATGATTGTGGCAAAGGGGGAGACAAGTAGGGATGTGCAAATCACTGTTTGTGTGAAACAGCTGGTCTTGGTGGACCATGGCCAAACTGAAAAAGGCATTTTTGGTAATTTGGCTTGTATACGGAACAAAATGAAGCTGTTGTGATCCAGGGGTGGACTGACATATACAATACTTATTCTAGAAAACAATGGCACAAAAACCACCTGTTCCAGGTAGAAGTGGTTTGGAAGGCAGAAAAAAAGTTGTGGCTGAGTGGTTTTTCTTGTGCAAAGATCAGCAGCAACTGAAGAGAAACAGGATAGGCAAAGAAGGGGCAGGGAAGATCTGTAGGTTGATTGTTCAGTGAGAAATATTGCTCTCTGGGTGTCTGTTTCTTATACTGAGGTCATCAAAGCAAGGAACTGCCACTTCAGCCAATATATCATGATGTCTGAGAGGAGAGGTAAAGATGCTAGGAAACTGGCAAGTGGGTAGTCTTTTGCATGAACCATAAGACAAGGAGGATGAGCATAATCTGTACCAGCTTTATCTTCCTTTCTCATAAAATCATCACATTATAACTTTTTAATGTTGCTCTCTGGACCCTGAACCATTATAAAAGTTCACAAGACAGCACACAGCATGTGAAAATGTGCAGTTTCCTGTCCTTTCCAAAAATGCTCACTTCTGCAAGGTAAGAACTTTCCTGTGCCCTGGGGCCATCTCTGGAAACATTAGATCAGGGGTCTTCAAACTTGGCCCTTTTATGACTTGTGGATTTCAGTTCCCAGAATTCCTCAGCCAGGCACACTGGCTGAGGAATTCTGGGAGTTGAAGTCCACAAGTCATAAAAGGGCCAAGTTTGAAGACCCCTGTGTTAGATGCTTCCAGACTCTTTAGAGCCCAAAATAAGGGTAGACTGCAGTGGTGAAACTCAGCCAGTTTGCACCAGTTTGGCAGAACCGGTAGCTAATTTTTTGTTGCCCAGGCCCAGAATGGACTTCCAGAAGCAGCATCCACACAGAGAACCAGTTGTTCACATATCTGAATCCCACCACTGGTAGAGTGGCCAGAGGAGAAAATGGCTTCTTCTCTTTTTCTTCAGAGGAAATATAGTCATTGATTTGGGGACTCTTCAGATGCCTCTTTTGCTATGATGGCCTGTTTTTTATTCCCTTTGGGTTTTGTTTTTTTGCAATGATAAAATGAAGATTAATTATAGAGGTTAGAAACTCTCATATTTGTTCTACCACAGCTTATTTCTGCCATATTGGGGTAAAAGAGACAATGTGACAGAACCATCTTAAAATAGGATGGAAGCTGAAGCATAAAAGAATTTCCTCCTATTCTTCACACTCTGCTACAAATTGTTAAAAAGAAAACACATGTTTCCAGGTAAAGAACTCATTTCCATCCAAAAAAAAGCTTCCTTTGCTATGAGTATTATCCTAGGTCAGAAAAATTTCCTAGGCAAGATTCTTGAGGACTGTGTCCTCATTGGATTTCACAATTTTAAAGCATAAAGGGCAAGTTTTATTGGCAGAAATGGTGAATATTTCGCTTTCCCTCCAATGCTTACTGAGCAGTTTCCAAGTTATCACTTGGCAGAAGTTAAGACTTACAAAGTAGAAATCCATGAACTGTGTGAGCTTTTTACATGTATAGAATGCTGGCCTTAGCAAAAAATTTCATTCGTGTAGCAAAGCTATTAATTTACCAAGCCAATTAAAGAAAAAATGCCCACTTAGTACAAGAGTGGGAATAGATGGGTTAAAAAATTAGTTCAGGCTGTAAATAACACATCTGGAAGAACGTTGAGAGGTCCAGGAGATTTGTATTTGAATGAATTGCATAATTGAAAGCCTTCTGGACACTTTGTCCCCCAAATTCCAGTTTCAGGTGGGTGAGAAGCAAAAAGATGAGAAATATTAAGAGAGCGCAGCTGCCTGCTTTGCTAATCTTGTAATTATACCAGCTCGTGAAGTAGCTTAAGCTGTCCTTGTGGGACATCTTGTTGTTTCATGGAGGGCAACCTTCTTTTCAAGCATGCTAATCTCTTAAAGAGTCCATCAACTTTGCTGCTGGTCATCCTCCTCTTCTTTTTCCATCCACCTTTCTTAACATTAGAGCCTATGTACTGAATTAATTGATTGATTGATTAAGTATGTGCCGTCAGCAGCAGCATCAACTCTTGGTGACCACATAGCTTTTCTCCAAGATGATCTGTCCCCAACCTGGTGTTTCTAATGGTGCTATAACCACTATAACTGAGTCCATCAACTTTGCTGCTGACTGTCCTTCTCTCTTTCCTTCCACTTTTCCTAGCATTAAAGCCTAGGTACTCAATCAACCACAAATGACTGGGTTCAAACCATATATCTAGATTTACAGACCATATTGACCTGATTTACAGAATGCATAAAGCCCAACAGATTGGTGGTATTAGAGCTTGATTAGTTTTGGGCCACTCATTAGGTTCCGAAGAATTAATGAGAAAATAACTGACTTTACACAACAAAAACTAGGTTTATCTTTACTACCGTTTGTTACATAATATGCAGTTTGCTATGTTCATATAAAACTAAGACACACACAACCATGTTTTATAAGCCATTAAGATTAAGGTCATACTGTACATCTAATTAAACTCAAACCAAACTATGGTATGCTGTAATACCAAAAAATGAATATGCAGCCTTTTGAAATTCTCGTGAATTTGAAACCACAGCTAAGTAGATAAAATTGACCCATCTTTGGTTAGTTTTAGGGAATTTGTTTTGTTTTGTTTTGTTCTGCATGAGTTCAAATAAGGATGGATAAATCTGTTAGTTTTGGTTTTTCTCAATCCCTTATCTGCTGAGTCTTAAATTCAGTTCACCTTCTTTCTTCATCATGTTAAGATTTATGGGAAAAACATTTTGTATGAACATTCACAATTTGCATATGAAATTTTGTCTAATCTAATATACATTACTACAGGCAATTTTCTCTAACAAAATGCATCTACGTTATTTCTCTACTATGTGAAATTTGACACATTTTCTATTGGAAAAGTGAACTGCCAAATTTGGAGAGGCATGAATTTTATAGGATGGCTGATTTTTAATTTGCATTTTGGTTCCAAACACAAAAGTAGATGAGTTCATATTAATTTCTCCCCTATCTCTACTTCTGAATGATCTGAAAGGCATTAGATTTGTGTTTTGCTTTTAGAACAATTTTCCCATTGGTAGTTTTTATGTATTATATGATGTGTGCCAAAATGGATTTGAACGTTAAGTCACTGTGAACAATTTTATAAAATAAAATTAGTACTAATAGTAGCTGAAATAGTCATTCTTATTTATGTCATTGGGCGAGGTTATAGGAATATAGGTATCCATAGGTTTTTGTGATTTGGCACTGGTAGCTGAATGGTTGCTAGGAAATAAAACAGTTTGAATTATATAAAGTCCTGTAAGACAAATAGGAAAGTATGGAGTTTATATTGTAATGTCGCAATGCACATTTTGTAAAGATTTTGTCATTGCTATATGCATACATATTTATATTAGAATGTGAATGATATATCTAAATAGTTAAGAGATTGGCTGTTACTCTATTATAGATAGTCCTGACATAACGACAGTAATTGGGACTAGAATTTTCATCACTAACTGATGCAGTTGTAAAGTGCAATATTTTGTGACTGTGCTATTTAGTGACAGAAATTACAGCACTTCCAACTGCCATCATTAAAAGAATCCTGCACCATCACGTGCTCGCCATTTGCAAATTCCTGCTGGCTTTCCCATTTGCTTGTAGGAAGCAGGCAAAAATGGTATAAAGGGCAAACACATAACCACCTCACTGTAAGTATACGTAGTCCTTGACTTAGAAACATTTATTTAGTGACTGTTTAAGGTTACAATGGCACTAAAAAAGAGAATTTACGACCATTGCAGCATTCACAATCTGAAGCTTGGAAATTCATCCAAGGCAATGCTTTACAGTCTATGGCTCTACTATTATGACATCTAGGGAACTTCCCAATCCATTTCCTCTATATTTAATTCTGTGCCAATAATTACAGCAATTTTTTTTAGTCATTCTCAATGAATTTGATGAGAGAAAAATGGAATTTTAAGAAAAATGTCCAAAAGAGAACATCCCAGTGAAATTGTGATGAGGAAGAGGTATAGTTTCTTACCAAAATTATGGGGGAGTTAAGGTATGTATACAGGTTTCTTGTTTTTCATTGTACCAATTGTCTTCCAGAGATTTCCTAACCTCCTAAATCAATTAATTTAATAAATTTCTCCCTTAAGATTATTTAAGATGAGGACTACAGGCATGGCGGTTGCAAAGAAAAGGAGAGATAGGCAAGACCAACCAAGAAAACAATAACAGCGACATTGGCAGCCCACACCATCTGCCCCCAGTCATAAAATACTGTAGGTTCATCAAATACTATCAAAGGCATTGTTAAAGCAAGTTGAGAAGGATGTAAAAAATTCTCAAGTGGAGATATTCTGAAAATCTGAGGAGAGATTTTGGCACAGTATTAATCTTTTAAATGCTTCTACCATCCGCCTGCTTACTCATCTCTCTTCTTTCTTTTAACAAATGACAATTTGTTGTGCTGTTTGTCACAATCCCAAAATTCCCTTGCCAGTTCAGTCATTACCTGTTCATACTTTTTTACTTGAGAAGGTGGATTTCTTTTTTTATCTCAGCAATCATCTTATTACCTTTGTTGTCTTGGAGTGTTCACCCTTTAGTTGGATAGCATTTAATCATTTAGATTCCCTGGGAAGAATATTTAAATGATGTTTTCTTCCCAAGTAGGTAGGAACTTCAAATTTTCTCTCAAATTTTAATTATAAATGGCATTCATCTAAAACAAAGATGGAGAACTTTGATTGATTGAGCATAAATTATAAACTGCCCCATTCTGATTAATTCTGGAAATGTGCATAAACAAAGAAAAAAAGAGAACATCTAGTTATTGTTAGATTCAGTCTCCTATTAGGTTAAACCAACAATTCTCAACCATGAGTAAAATCATCCTTTTGGGGGGCCTTGAATATTTCAAGAGGGCCACAGATTAAAAACATGTAACATGGGAGCCACAGAACATGCCAAGGGGCCATAGAAAAATGAAGCAGAATATTCTGTAAATACTGTCTTCTTGATGCCAGAAAATGTACCATTTATGATCCCACCCCTATATCTGGTCATGAGATAGGCATGGAGGGGGGGCCACAGGAGAAAAACAAGGTTGGAAGGAGACCTTAGACAAAATCAGGCTGAGAAACCCTGGCTTAGACTTTACATCCAGTATTCACAGGTGATGGAAGCCATAACCCTATAACATCTGGAGAGGCAGAGGGAACCCAAACATGACAGAAACAAAAATATCCCAAATCAACCACAAAGCCAACCAGAGATAGCACCAACCTTCAACCAATTCATATAAACCCCCTCACACGGCAGTTCTCCTTCCAATGACCTTGAAAGTATGTAACCTCCCCATCACAAAACCCATCACAAGATTCATCATCATCATCATCATCATCATCATCATCATCATCATCATATAAAGTTGGAAGGGACCATTTCAGACAAATGGCTGTCCAGTCTCTTCTTAAAAACTTCCAGTGTTGGAGCATTCACCGCTTCTGGAGGCAGGTTGTTCCACTGGTTAGTTGTTCTAACTGTCAGGAAATTTCTCCTTAGTTCTAGGTTGCTTCTCTCCTTGACTAGTTTCCATCCATTGCTTCTTGTCCTGCTTTCAGGTGCTTTGGAGAATAGCTTGACTCCCTCTTCTTTGTGGCAGCCCCTGAGATATTGGAACACTGCTATCATCTCACCCCTCACCCTTCTCTTCATTAAACTACACATACCCAATTCCAGCAACAGTTCCCTATATGTTTTAGCCTCCAGTCCCCCAATCATCTTTGTTGCTCTTCTCTGTACTCTTTCTAGAGTCTCAACATCTTTGTTACATCATGGTGGCCAAAACTGGATGCAGTATTCCAGGTGTGGCCTTACCAAGGCATTGTAAAGTGGTATTAGTACTTCACGTGATCTTGATTCTATCCCTCTTTTAATGCAGCCTAGCACTGTGTTGGCTTTTTTGGCAGCTGCAGCACACTGCTGGTTCATATTGAAGTGATTGTCTACTAGGACTCTGAGATCCCTCTCACAGTTACTACTATTGAGCAAGGTACCACCTATACTATACCTGTGCATTTGCTTTTTTCTGCCTAAATGTAGAACCTTACTTTTTTTACCATTGAATTTCATTTTGTTAGATAGCGCCCAGTGTTCGAGTCTGTCCAGATCTTCCTGTATTTTAAGCCTATCTTCTGGAGTATTGGCTATTCCTGCCAGCTTGGTGTCGTATGCAAATTTGATGAGTTCCCCATCTATCCCCTCATCCAAATCATTGATGAAGATGTTGAAGAGTACTAGGCCCAGAACAGAGCCCTGGGGCACCCCTCTACACACTTCCCTCCATGTAGATGCAGTTCCATTGAGGACCACATGTTGAGTATAGCCTGTCAGCCAGCTATGAATCCTTCTGGTTGTGATGCTCTCTAACACACATTTTTTCTATCTTAGCAAGTAGTAGGTTGTGATCTACTTTATCAAATGCCTTACTGAAGTCCAAGTAAATTATATCTACAGCATTCCTCTGGTCTTCTAATTATGTCACTTGGTCAAAGAATGCAATAAAATTTGTCTGGCATGGTCTGTTTTTGACAAACCCATGTTGACTTTTAGTGATGACTTTGTTTGCATCAAGGTGTTTGCTGATTTGTTGTTTGATTATCTTTTCCAGAAACTTCCCAGGTATTGAGGTCAGGCTGATAGGTCTGTAGTTTCCTGGATTCATTTTTTTCCCTTTTTTGAAGATGGGAACTACATCAGCTCTCTTCCAGTCCTCTGGTAGTTCCCCAGTGCTCCAGGATCTTTGAAAAATATAGTTCAGTGGTTCTGAGATCACGTCTGCCAGTTCCTTGAGAACTTTGGGGTATAATCCATCTGGTCCTGGTGATTTGAACTCGTCTAGGCCTCTGTCTCCTTTCCTAAATTTACATTGAATCACCAACCAGAAGGTGGTTTCTCTTTTTGGATGCCTTTCTGATCTTGCATGACTGGTATGTCATACCAGATTCGCACTTCTCCCTGTCAAAAACAAGTTTTTTTATCTTGGACCACGATCCCCTGCTTATTTGAGTTATTATCACAGATACTTTTACCTGTCTCCTTACTGTCCCTATTAAGGTCAGAAAGGGCACTGTATCTGTTGTGCAGGGACACAGCAAAAGCTTTATGTTTATGGTTCACAGATCTCACCCTGCCAAATCCCACTGTTGTCCATACTGCCCTTCTCCTGCAGGATTTTTGTGGTAGAGGGGGCTGATAGCACGGAGGCTCGATAGGGTAGAAGGGCTGAACTGGACACCTAATTTCTGCCTGAAGAGCACAGATTACAGACCCTAGATAAATAATCTGTCCTTGTAGACTAGTGATTTGTTTACAGATAGGACAGTTTCCAAGTTCAAAAGGGGTACTGCGAAAGACAGCTGCAAAACAAGTGTTGCACTGAACTAAGCCAGACATTCTTAGATACAAGGAATCTCAGATGCACTTGCCCTGAATGTACCGCTGCTGTTTTCAATTTTTAGTTATATAATTATATAATCCACATGCCTAACAGCACGCGGGCCACTACTTTTTTGGTGCAGCCTTTCCAAAACTTACAGAATGTAGCACTTCCCACCAGCTCTGAGCAGTTGAAATACTGCTGAAAAGCGATGCAGATCCAATCAGGGCCCCAAATGCAGTTCAAATACAATGGAATCCATGACTCACACCTCACCCATCACAAGACCCATCACAAGATCCTTACTTGACACACCCACACCTGAAGCCCTTATAAACAGATCTCTGACACTGACATCCCCTAATCTCCTAGCCTGGGAATGAAACATTTGGAAACCAACCCACAAGCTCGGAGAACAAACCTTCACCTCACAAAAAATCCTTTTAGTATGATCAGATGTTTAGACTGGATTTAGCATGTTTGTCTGCCTACCTAGTCCTTTCCAAGGACCTAGGTGAAACAGAGATTGTTGTTCGATGATGTTAAAGGCATGGTTGCAGGATGTAAGCTGTTCAAAGTAAAGCTGCCATTTGTAACTGACTGATAGTGACTTTGTCAATACCAAGAGTGTTCAAATGGTGCTCTAGATATTTTGGGATTGCCCATAAGGCACCTATTAGTGTTGGCACTATCTTTGCTTTCTTTTACCACATTCATTCTACTTCTGTTTGCAGGTCTTTATATTTTATTTTATTTATTTATTTTATTTTATTAGATTTATATGCCGCCCTTTCCCGAAGGACTCAGGGCGGTTTACAGGGTATTTAAAAACCAAACCAATGCAAAATACAAAAGTTAAAAAACAATTAAAAAAGATTCAATTATCCCTAAAAATAAAAAACCCTGTGATTTTCCACAGTTCTTTTTCTTCTATTGTGCTATCTCCAGGTATTGCAACCTCCACTATCCAGACTTTTTGTCTTTCTTATCAATGGTTGCTAAGTCTTCATTGTTATGTGGCAACGCTTGTCTGTTTGAATTCTGAAGTCCCAAAACACTTTGGCTTCTTCGTTTTCTATTACTATCTCTATTTTATGGTCCCACCAGTTCTTGCTTGCAGGCAAATGGTATTTCTTGAAGATATTTCAGTGCACAATTGTTGCTACTTTGTCATATTATTGTTATTAGTCAGGCTGTGTGATCTTATTGAGGCAACCAACTAGGTGGTCCACTAGTTCTTCAGTTTCTTTGCACAGATGGCACTTGCTCTCTCTTGTTGTCTTCTCAATTCTGGACTTATATGCATTTGTTTTTAAGATTTGGTGTTATGCAGCCAGAATTAGCACCTCTGTCTCTTTCTTTAATTTACCTCTTCTTAACTATTGTCAGGTCTTGTTGTCTATTTTCCCTGCTAGTGTTTTGTGTAGTATTATTATTATATGCATAACAACGTAAAGTTGCAGTGGCCAGTTCTTCAGTTGGTGTTTCACAAAGAAGAACTAGTCAAGCTATTCTCCAAAGCAGCTGAAGGCAGGACAAGAAGCAATGGATGGAAATTAATCAAAGAGAGAAGCAACCTAGAACTAAGGAGAAATTTTCTGACAGTTAGAACAATTAACCAGTGGAACAACCGGCCTCCAGAAGTTGTGAATGCTCCAACACTGGAAGTTTTTAAGAAGAGACTGGACAACCATTTGTCTGAAATGGTATAGGGCACAGGTCGGCAACCCATGCTCTGGAGCCGCATGCGGCTCTTTGAGCCGTCTCCTGCGGCTCCCAGTCGCCAGGTGCATGTGCACCTCTTCGAACGGGCAGTGGTGCGCGCGCACCTCTCCCAAACCGCCGCCGTCCCTTTCGGAGACCTGCCATGTTCGTCAAACATGGACGAACGCGGCAGCTGTGCAAACGGGACGGCACAGCTGCCGTGTTCATCCATGTTTGACGAATGCGGCAGGTCTCCAAAAGAGATGGCGGGGGCTTGGGAGAGGTGCGCGCGCACCTCTCCCAAGCCACCGCCCTCCCGTTTGCACAGCTGCCGCATTCGTCCATGTTTGACGAACGTGGCAGGTCTCCGAAAGGGACGGCGCGCACCTCTCCAAAGTGGAGACCCGTTGCCGCGCTGGTGCTTCCCATTTTGCGCATGCGCAAAATGTTTTTTGCACATGTGCGTGAGTGGACGCGCGCGCACACACCTTTTGCGGCTCCCACTTTTTTGTTTGTGTGATGGAACCGGTTCTGAGTGGCTCTTTTCCTTTTACCGGTTGCCGACCCCTGGTATAGGGTTTCCTGACTAGAAGACCCTGAAGGTCCCTTCCAACTCTATTATTATCACTATTATCATTATTATTATAAAATCTTTGGCCTTGTACTTACCATACTCTTTTCATGTAAGCAATACCCTGTACCTAAAGCATGAAACATTTGCTTTATATAACTAATTTCCCAATATAAAGCACCTACAAAGCTGCTTGCATATAAACAAGTGTGTGTGTGTGTGTGTGTGTGTGTGTGTGTAAATTTTTTGGATTGGTAACAAAGAAAGGGAGACTGATATGGCCATTTCAAACTCATTTGTTCTCATCAGTTAGCCATACCCTTCTGAGATTCGAACCTGGGCCGATTGCACATTAGGCAGTTGTTTAACCTCTAGGCCACAGGCTCTTTCTCGCTTTGTTAGCTGAGAGGCAAGGGAGATATGTGTTAAGTATTTGTTAAGTATTTTAGAATACCTTGCAAGGCCCAGATACAAGCCAAATCTTATTGCCTGTATCAGCCTAACCTAAGGCCATCTACAGGCTGTAGTCACAACTGTGTCAACTCATTATTTGTGTAAATTTTTTGGATTGCTAACAAAGAATTAAAGGGAAACTGATATGGCCATTTCAAACTCATTTGTTCTCATCAGTCAGTCAGATTTGGCCCGTATCTGGGCCTTGCAAGGTATTCTAAAATACTTAACAAATACTTCACACACACACACACACACACACACACACACACACACACACACACACATGTGTGTGTGTGTGTGTGTGTGTGTGTGTGTATACTGCTCAAAAAAATAAAGGGAACAGAAAATAAGACATCCTGCTTTTAAATACAGTACATTGTGTTGTTTAAATGGGCTGTGTGATGACATCCTGAGCTCTAGTGTAGTGATATCCTGAGTTCTGTGCTGCAACATCCTGGGTGCTTGGCTGTGTTGTGCCATTCCGAGCTTTAGCATTGTAACCTCCTGAGTTCTGTGATGTAATGTCCTGAGCAGAAGGCTGTGGTGTAACATCCCGGGTTTTGGTTTGCCTTCGAGTTTGAGGTCTGGTCTTGTGTTCATGGCGTGTGTCAGTTTGCTTTGTGTGGGGGTCGGGGGGCTGCAGCAGCTGGAAATGCCGCCGTGGTTTGGCTTCTGGATGGTGGTTGCATTTCATCTATGGGGTGGGTTTGGGTTTGAGTCTGGCGAGGATGATTGGTGGTGGCATCCTGTGTTGTTGTGGGTCTGGTATCAGTTTTCGTGGCTGGGACTCGTTTGTTGACTAGAGCTAGTTTCCCGATGTCTGGTAGGCGGGAGGTATTGTCATGTTTATTCATGTTGTGGGGGTGATGGGATTGTGCATTTAAGTAGCGGTTGGTGTGTGTTTTTTTTCAGTAGATGGTGTGTCCTAGGGAACCATTGGGTTTTTTGTAGATTAGGTCGTCCAGAAAGGGGAGTTGGTTATTAGCTTTTATTTCCATAGTAAATTGTATTTTGGGATGTAGACTGTTGAGATGTGTGAGGAAGTTGTCCAGTTTTTCTTTTCTGTGTGGCCAAATTACAAAAGTGTCATCTACATATCTAAGCCAGAGTTTGGGTTTGTGTTCAGATTTGTCTAAAGCGTTGGTTTCAAAGTGTTCCATGTATAGGTTTGCGATGACGGGTGAGAGAGGTGATCCCATAGGTGCTCCTTCTATCTGTTTGTATCTTTGTCCATTGTGGCTGAAGTACGTGTTGGTTAGGCAGTGGTTGGTCAGATTTAGGATGTGCTTAGGGGGGTTGTATTTGTTTTGGATAGCTGTCAAGTCTTCATTAATAGGCACTTGGTTGAAGAGGGATATGACATCGAAGCTCACGAGTAGGTCACTGGGTTGCAGGTTTTGTTTCTTTATTGTTTCTATGAAGTGGAGTGAGTTTTGTACATGTGAGGTGATGGATTTTGTGTAGGGCTGAAGTTGTTTGGCAAGGAATTTGGCAAGATTCTGTAGAGGTGAGCCTATGGAGCTGACTATGGGTCTGAGTGGTGTTCCTTCTTTGTGTATCTTGGGGAAGCCATAAAGCTTGGGGCATCTGGATGGTTTCTCTCTGGGGATGATTCGTTGCTGGATCTCTTCACTGATGGGAGAGGCTTTTAGTTTGGATTTGGTGGTTTTTTCTAGGTCGGTGGTGGGGTCTGTGTTTAGATGTTTGTAAGCGGGGTCTTGGAGTAGGTTGGCTAGTTGGCTTGGTAGTCAGATGTGTTCATCACCACTGTGGCGTTACCTTTGTCTGCTGGGAGAATGATTATGTTGTTGTCTTTCCTCAGGTTGGTGAGTGCTTTTTGTTCTTCTTTATGTAAGTTGCTTCTAGGTGGATTGCTGGAGCAGAGAACGTTGGTGACTTCAAGTCTGATTGTACTGGCTTCATCTGGGTTGATTTTGGTTAGGGTGGCTTCCACTTCGCATATGCTGTTTTCAGTGGGGATGCGTTTGGGGGTGACTGCAAAGTTGAATCCTTTGGAAAGGACAATATATATATATTGTCCTTTCACAATAATGTGACTCCCTCTTCTTTGTGGCAGCCCCTCAAATACTGGAACACTGCTATCATGTCACCCCTGTTTCTTCTTTTCTTTAGATTAGCCAAACCCAAGTCCAGCAGCCGTTCTCCATATATTTTAATCTCAGGGCCTTTGATCATCTTAATTGCTCTTCTCTGAACATTTCTCAAACTCTCAACATCTTTTTTCCTGAGGCTGTTTCTGTTGTATTGTGTTAATATAATAATTGTCTTTAAACAACAACACACGGGTTTTTCTTTACAAAATTGAATGATGGCTTTTGTTCATTAAATTGCTAACTTACATATAGCTTCTTTAAAAAGTTACCAACTGAAGAAATGTAAGGATTTGGGCTGCAAATAATCCAGCTGAGCACTTGATGGCAGCAAACAGATGCAAACTTGACTATTTTGTTGCCATCTAATAGTCGTCAGGATTTTTGCTGTCAAAATTTGAGAAGAACAGTGTTTTTTAAGGTTGGTAACTTTAAGATACGTGGATTTCAACTCTTGGAATTCTCCAACCAGCATTGAGAATTCTGGGAGTTGAAATTCACACATTTGCCAAGTCTGAAAAATTGCCCTAGAATAAAAGGAATTTGACTAGTTGACAGCTCTGTAATTTTAGTACAAGCAAAACACTGCTGGTAGAAATGGCTTTATTGTAATTGGAGAAAGCTTAAAACATATTAACATTGGGCGCTCTTGGTTTAAAATGCCTCAGAGATATTAAATAAATGTTTAATGTTTGCAGCCTTGTATACTCTATTTTTCAAGCAAATCATGCTATTAATTAAATATAAACACATTCCTGGGAGAGTCAAATCACAGTTTGCTTGAGTTAAATATGACACAAAGGACAGCTAAGTCATTTACCATATCAGCATTTCTACAATCCACTTCATTTAAAATGTGCCTAGCCTCCTCCATGTGGGCATGGTCCCCTGCCATATCATCAGCATGTCTGCCCAAATCACAGATTCCTAAGGTACATCATTAACATACATCATAATGTATATACATTGTACATCAAAGTAAATGCACTGGAATGCAGTAGCATCCCCTGTCATCAATTAGCTAATCTTAATCTAGTCCTAGACATTAACAACTCCCCTAGAATATCAATGGAAACTGTCTCTGCATGTTATGCTTAAGCAAATGCAGAAAATGAATGTAAGAAACTGATTTCGTTCCCAGCATCTCCTTTCCAAACTCGCCAGTTTAAGTAGTGATGTAGAAAACACTTCAGAGTAGAGTAGAGTAGAGTAGAGTAGAGTAGAGTAGAGTAGAGTAGAGTAGAGTAGAGTAGAATCCCTCAAGATGATGTCAACTCTTAATGACCACACAGATTTTTCTTACAAGACTCTATTTCCAACTTGGTCATTCAGATCTCCCAGCAGTGCTGCTGCAATTGAATTGATCCAACTTGCTGTTGGTTCTCTACCTTTCCACTTTTCAGAACATAATTATTGATTACACCAGAAAGCTAAGTCTTTATATGAATCTAAAACAGGATAATTTGAGCCTGGTTGTTTGTGCCTCAAGTGAAAATTTTGGATTGATTTGTGCTAAGAACTATTGTTTCTTTTCCTGACTATCCTGAAAAACTCAGCAGCCTTTGCCAACACGAAAGTGTTCACCAAGATATTCGTTGGTATCCTACCAAATACTGATCTGTTTGTTCCTTTATTATTGATGGTTGATCCCAAAAGGCAGAAGCTATCCATCATTTTAATATCATCATTGTCAATTCTAAGGCTGCTGCTGGATCTGTTGTTATTGGTTTGGTCGTCTTTATATTTAATGGTAGTCCAATTTTTATTATTGTGTTTCTTGATTTTCCTTGCTGGAATGTGCAGATTATATGCAGCTATCAAAGTTGATCCAGTTTTAAAATTACACCCATCTTCTTCCAATTCAGCCTCTCTCAATATATTTTCAGTATATAGGTTGAATAAATAAGAAGAGAATTTACCATCCCATCTTACTCCTTTGATGAACTGGAGTCTGTCTGTTTCACTGTATTCTGTGTGAACTATGGCTTCATGTTCTGTATATCGAGTTCAAAGGAGGACAATGAGATGTTCTGGGGTCCCCTTTTTTTCTAAGTACATTCCATGGATTGGCATGAGTGCAACCACAAAAAGTATTTCTACTGAAACACTTTCTGACTTCTTAGTGATAACTTGCTTCACCTTTCTCAATTATTTAGCATGCATCAGTAATAATGCATTTTGCTCCTCTGGCTTTTCAAAAACAAGCTTGAACACCTGGCATCTCCCTTTCCATATAGGACCTAAGCTATGTCAGGTGATCCTAAGTACTATTTTTATTCATGTGATTTTGCCTTCCCTTCTCCCACATGGTGTAAAATGATGCATTTGTTGTCGTCACTAATGTAATCAACTGCTTCCAGAATCTTTTTATATCACTGTTGCCCGATATAAGGATCTGCTAGCTTTAGCTGAGAAGATCTTCAGACCTTGAGGAATCTTGCTGGGAAATTTATGTATTTCTTTATCTTAAAAGTTTTCTATGGCCACCCATCTTAAAACACGATATATCCTTGCCATACATTCTCAGTGTTCTTAACTTATCCCTCGCAGGTATGCTTCCTCCCAATCCCTCTCCTTACCATGATGAGGCAGCCTAGGAAGACTGAACAGAATGCTGGAATAGAAACACTGAATATGGATTTTATTTATTTTTAAAAAATAAATCTTGCAAATTTAAGTTATCTGCTTTAAAGGCTTTAAATGTATTGATAGATCACTAAAGTTGTGTTGGCCCATGAAAAAAACCAGACAGGAGGAAAATTGAATCATTCAAGTTGTAGTGTTGGAGAAGGCTCCAGGATAGCTAAGGTGACAAACAAGCAAAGTATTGGAGCATATAAAACCAGATATATTGCTGGAAGGAAAAATCACAAAATTCCACCTTACTTGTTTTGGCGGTATCCTACGATCAGATTCAATAGAAAAGGCAGTTATGCTCAGAATGATCAGGGGTGAAAAGGAACAAGGCCACCAAAGAACACAACAGCTGTTCTCCATCAGTGTTGACACCAGCCAGAACATAAAACAAATGAAAGAAGTTGTATAAGGCTGGAAAACATAGAGAAAACAAGGCTGGCCCATAGAATTGCCTAGAATCAATTGAGCAGTTAGCATCACTGTGACTTTCTGGCAAACAAAGTCAATGGGAAAGCCAGATTCACTTAACAACTGTGTTACTAACAACTGCAGTGATTCACTTAACAACTGTGGCAAGAAAGTTCATAAAATGGGGCAAAATTCACTTAACAACTGCCTCACTTAGCAACAGAAATTTTAAGCTCACTTGTGGTCATAAGTTGAGGACTACCTGTAATAGGCAGCCCAGTCATAAGTATGAGTTTCAGCTTGTATACAAACTTGTATTAAAGACAGACTTAGGAAGGAAACTCATTCTTAACCCAGGGACTGCCTGTATTATATAAATTCTTAGCCAAGGATAGCCTAGTGGAAGAACATATACTTAGTGAATTTTCTTCATAATATATTCACCCAAAGAAGCTTCTGGGTGACTTTATCTCCAGGGGTCTTTAGAACCTATTTTGAGATGTTTAACTTATAATTGGTAGGCTCCTTTATTTTGCTACACATCTCTCCAACTTCCACAATTTCTAACTAATCGGTGTGGAACAAAAGATCTCATGATTTAATTAGAATATAAGAAACCCAAAAGGCTACAATCCTCTGGAGAAATGACTGGGTAGTAAAAGATAGAAGACCTAAGCACATCTCTCACTTACCCCACATTCAAGATAAATGCTACCCCTGAGAATTTCTCTGAAATGTTCTTCTCTTAATTTTTAAGCCTTTTTCATTTTTTGCATTGAACGGAATGAGAACGGTAAGGAAAAGTAATGAACGAAATGACTGGCACAATCCTGTTTTGATATTATTGTATGTGGTTTCTTGAGACTGACCGATGAAACTCTGGAGAAAGTGGAATGAATGGATGTTGGAATGAATGGATGTTTAATTCAACTCGTTAAAAAAATACAGTGGCTGAAGTTTCAATCTAGGTCAATGCAATGTAAAAATATCTGCTTTGGAGGACATCAAAATGCCTTGCAGAGAGTAGAAGCAGTTGCTAAAAAAGTTTCCTCTGGGTTGTTGTGCTGTACTTCCCTCTCTTAGTGTTCCATATTTAATTTCTTAAGCAAAGAGATATTTGATCCTCTGACTTTCCCAAGAATCCATTAACCTCTCCTTGCAGCCATGTATAATTTTTTTTCCTCAGTTGAGTCATCCTAGCTTGTCATCCTCAAGGAGCAAAGTACCGACTAGTATTTCTTATAAGACAGAAATGAAAAATCAGATGCACATAGTTTGAGCATGACTTGTCTTGAATACTTGATAGATAAAAAAGCTCAGTGGGAAGAAACACATTAAAATTAATCTGAGATAGCTTGAAGAAATGCAGCTTTACCCCATGGTGGATACAACTGCATACAAAGTTCCCAGCTCAGTGAGAAGATCTGCACACGGTATTTTCCCTTCTGGGCTGAGGTGTTGGCTGTTAGGCACCAGTATCCTCAGAGGTTAATGAAGGACATCCATAATAAATTAGATGAAATCAATACACAATGCCTTTAAAAAGCGAAATCAATTGAGAGGTTAGAATTTCCTAATACTCCTCCTCAAGTCCTTATAGTGGTATACAGCACTTCCTGGCTTTTCTCCGATCACAAGTCTACCAGATGAAAATGAAAGATTAAGGTCTCAAGAAACACATTTAATCAATCAAAGGGATTTTGGAGGTCTTCTAGTCTCTTCTTAAAAACCTCCAGTGATGAAGTACCCACAAGTACCCACAACTTCTGAAGGCAAGCTGTTCCACTGGTGAATTGTTCTCACTATTAGGAAATTGCTAATAGTGACAACAATTAACAATTAACAATTGCAAGGCTGCTCCTCCTTGTGGCAGCCTCTCAAATACTGGAATACTGCTATTATGCCCCCACTAGTCCTTCTTTTCTCTAGACTGGCCATTCCCAAATCCTGCAACCGTTCTTCATATGTTTTAGTCTCCAGGCCTTTAATTATCTTAGTTGCTCTTCTTTGCACTTTTTCAAGTCTCAACATCTTTTTTGTAACGCGGTGGCTAAAACTGGATGCAATATTCAGGTGTGATCTTGCTAAGGTTTTATAAAGTGGTACTTCTCTATCTCATATATTCATGGATCCTTGCTCATGTTCATCTCAGTAAGGGTGGAACCAGCAGGTTGCAATATGCTAACAAGATAAAAGCAATATGTACAAGAATCTCCTTTCCTTCCCTGCCCCCCTTTCCATGTTCATTTTTTGTCTTTTATCAAGCATGAATGACAAGAAAGGTAAAAAAAGAACAATAGGAGACTTAGGTATTCTCAGATTATTACACTAGGGATAAAAGTGAAGTCCTTTTAAGTACTCACCACATTCTGCATCATTTTTAGATCAAACAAAGATCTAAAGAATAGACCTTGGAATACTGCATCCAGTTTTGATCACCAGGATGTAAAAATGATGTTGAGACTTTAGAAATAGTGCAAAAAAGAGCAACAAAGATGATTAGGGGATTGGAGGCTAAAACATACGAAGAATGGTTGCAACAATTGGGGATGTCTAGTTTAATGATGGCTATTTTACCTAGCAGTTTGAAAGCACGTAAAAATGCAAGTAGAAAAATAGGGACCACTACGGTAGGAAGGTAACAGTGTTCCGTGTGCCTTTGGCGTCTAGTGATGCTGGCCACATGACCACGGAAACATCCTCGGACAAGCGCTGGCTCTTCGGCTTTGAAACGGAGATGAGCACCAGCCCCTAGAGTTGGAAACGACTAGCACGCATGTGTGGGGGAACCCTTACCTTTACCTATTTTAAATCAAGGAGAGAATCTTAGTTCTGACAGTTAAGACAATTAATCAGTGGAACGACTTGCCTACAGGAGTTATGGATGTTCCAACACTGGAGATTTCTAAGAAGAGATTGGACAGCCATTTGTCTGAAATGGTGTAGGGTTTCCTGCTTGAGCAGGGGGTTGGACTAGAAGACCTTCAAGGTCCCTTCCAACTCTGTTATTCTGTAATTCTGATACCTGGAAATTTGTTTTTCTTTTTCGTTTAGCCCTTTTCAGGACTTGGCTTATCTAATGACCATTTAAAGCAAAGCACAACAAATAACACAACATTAAAGCTGTTGATTATAATAATTGTAACCTCCTGTCTCCAGTTTCCACCTCTGCTGGGACTGCATTTCTTCCTATTTTGTTATTTACTTTTTGTCATTTACATCCAATTACATGTTGCTTAAACTCAGCATGTGGCATTTGGCAAAGGTCTCCTTTTTTATTCAATTTCTAAACAGGGGTCATTGGAGCATGCAAAGGTCAAGCCGCTGCCTCATTCATGGTCCATAATATTTTTGTTCTCCCTGTTACCTTTATTTGGCAGTTGAATTATGTTCATGGGCACACAAAAAATAACCCCAAGTAATTATACAACTAATGAGAATGCTAATGAGGGATAATGAATGTTGCACAGAGACATTTATTTGGAATTTCTAATGGGAGCAGAAAGGGGGGAAAAATGTGCCCTAACCTTCAAATTTCAGATCAGGACTATTACTACTGAATCTTGCTTTGGCAGAGACAAAATACAAGGAAAATACTGGATTTATCTCTTGTTATGATAAAACTTGCAAAAGAAAAGGTGAAATAGTATAGGTAGAAATCAGAACTTCTGTTGCCAACTAGGCCATTGGGAAATATTTCTGCCAAGTGACATATCACTGATGTCAGGGCAACATAGCATGGAGTCATCAATATCTGCTTTATAGTGAAGACTGGGATCTCAGAAATCACAAATCTTGCTCCCTCTTGCAAGTCTATTTTTTCTGGCTGGAAAAATACATTTAAAAGACTTGTCAAAGCTTTAGAATGCATCAAACAGTCTTTTTCCATGCCTTTAAAAACCACATTCCCTGACATATATTTCTGAGGCTGGCTATCATTTAAGTGAAAAATATTATGGGAAAGAAAGTGTTGGCTGTTATAAATCAGTGTGTTCAGCTTTTATCCAGTCCTTTTGTTACTTTGTAAACCTATAATGAATTCTGTAGATATGTAGGTTTGAAGACCTCTCAAAAGGAAACGCCATTCCAAAGGAAATTGTGTCCATTGTTGATATTTCATCTACTGCCATCACTTAGTGAAGTGTCTTCACTTTGGAAAGATTGTGAAGGATTCTGAAAAATAGAAGTTTGTACCAAGAATCATCCAAGTTGTAATGGACAGAAAAATATCTTCCAAGTGCTGGAATATGACACAATGGCAATCCAGAGGTCCAGTCCTAAAATGCCATAATTACTAATCCCAGAAAGATTGCAGACTCACTTTGACCAAGAATAAATCAGTGATAACTGATCTCTCCACCCAGTTTGAAAGAGTGAAAGAAAAGCCATGCTAAATTAGGACAATTATTTCTTTAGTCAAGCATTCTCTTCCCCCATAATAGCTAGCCAATGTTAACTGGAAGCCCAATACAAGACATGTCTCCAGCTGGATTAGGTGTTATCTAAGGCAGTGTTTCCTAACCTTAGCCATTTTAAGATGTGAGGACTTCAGCTCCCAGAATACCCCAGCCAGCAATGCTGGATGGGGTATCCTGGGAGTTGAAGTTGACCCATCTTAAAATGGCCAAAGTTGGGAAATACTGACCTAAGGAACTCACTCCCAGATTAATTGTGTATCAAGAGAGGGATGGGAAACTGGGACAGGATCAAAACCTAATCAGGTTAAGCTTTTGTTAGGCAACATGCAAAATTAACAAATGCTCTAGGGCAATATCCACACCGGCAAGCTGCCCCATTGTGAATATCAACCATTATCTATTTTTTGAGACCAAGGATAGCTGACACAATCTCCTACTCAACGCCAGTCCTCTAATAATACAAACCCTGTCCATGTTTTACTGTTCCAAATTGAAAGTTGTGTTTCCCAGCTTGTACCAGCTCAAGGGTTGCTGTCCAATTTGTCTGTTGTGCTCTACTTTCTTCCAGGCAAAGCTCTGTAGTTTAATTGGTATCATTCTGAGCAAGAACACCCGCTCACTTGGGTCAGTGGCCACCACCCCGTTGCCCTCTAATCTCTGCTGCAGTTCCTGTTACCAATGGTGCTTCAATGGATAATGAATGTAACACTTACTTGACATGCCGACCTTCACTTGTTCAAAGCCCAGCAGAACTGTTGCTGTTTTAATTATTTTTTTCTCCCTGCCTTACTTATTTTTCTGCTGGGTTTTTAAAAACATCCATCTACCGATGCACCGTTTTATCATCTCTGACTGGAATGACAGTGGACTGGAAAAACAGTATCCATTTAGCTCAATCCAACCCATTCATTTAGATTCACCCATCTGCAACCAGAAATGTGTGAAATGACTTTGCCATGAATACCTCTGGAAGTGGGTTTTCCAAATTTTGACAGCCTATAAGCAAAGTGTGGCTGGTCACAGTCCTTTGCTCTGTATCTCTCAATAGAAGGGCAATGGTACTTGTGTTGCACACAGAGGGTTTTTTTAAATGTGTATATGGGATGACTGCACTATTGGAAGAGGTGAAAGACCAGGTAAGGGACAGATCAACCTGAAGGAAAATCTATCAATGTGGTAGCTAAGAGGTGACAATGACTTGGTGGCACATAATCAATCAATGAATCATGAGATGACTGAGAAATTTCTCCCAGCACCAGAATCTTTGCACAGAGGCATCTTCTGTTATCCAGCACTTCCTGGACTGTCAGTGTGATGAAGCCATATCACTTGGTGACATTTTTTTTGTAGAAATTTTATTAGTTTTTATAGGTTTAGGGATGAGGTGGGATCGGGGTTGGGATTGGGATTTGTGTTCGGGTTCGGGTTCGGGTTGGGGTTAGGGTTTTTCCAAACAACATTCTCAATATTTAGCAAACAGCAAAATGTCTTGGGTTCGTGTATTTAACAAGAAATAATAGACATTAGTTAATTATCATAAACAATATGTTAATTAATCACTCGATAGTCTTCTTCTTACTAATATATATTCAAGGTTACATATCACATTCCTTTCTCTCTAACTCATGTTTCTAGCCATTGATAGAAATTATCCCATGTTCTAAAATCCACTGAGTCTTCTTTCTCTTTTACCTTTAAAGTCAATCTGTCCATTTCTGCACACTCTAAAATTTTCTTAATTAATACTTCTTCAGTTGGTATAGTGACATTTTTGGTCTCTGTGTGTGGGCATACTTACATACAAACACACATAAAGGAAAAAGTAAAGGAGTACTTGCAGATTGTCCCACCCAAGCAGTCATTAAAACAAAGCTTTTACAGCAACTTTTAACTCATGTTTGCCATTTTTTTCCCAAGCAGAAACCAGCTCTGTAGAAATGCAGATGTAAACCATTCAGGAAGGTTGAAGCTAGAAGATTTATTTATTTATTTATTTATTTTTATTTTATTAGATTTATATACCGCCCTTTCCCGGAGGACTCAGGGCGGTTTACAGGGCATTTTAAAATCATATCAATACAAAATACAAGTTAAAAGACAAATAAAAGATTAAATTATCCCTGAAAATAAAACCCCAGTTAAAATTCTCAGCCTGGGTCAGAGAGCTCAGAGAGCCAAGTCTTCAGGTCTCGGCGGAATGAACGTAGGTCAGGGGCAGTTCTGAGCTCCACGGGCAGCTGGTTCCAGAGGGCAGGCGCACCCACAGAAAAGGCTCTCCCCCTGGGTGTTATCTGCCGGCAATCTTTTATCGGCGGCACCCTGAGAAGAGCCTCCCTCTGCGAGCGCACTGGATGAAGGGAACTTGATGCTGGCAGCAGGTGTTCCCTTAAATATCCCGGACCCAAGCCATTTAGGGCTTTAAGAAGAAGACAAAGACACCTAAAATCTACATACCCCACCCAAACTCTAAGACAGGACATAATAGGATTAACCCACAGATGCCAAAGGGGCATACTCAGACTCAGGTCAAAATACATGACAAAGGAAATGCAAAGCCTCAAACAGGAACAAGAAACAACTCCAAACAAAAGGCTCCAGAGGGTATAAAAATTCATTCCCTACATGTGCTCTCTTTTTTTCTTCCAGAGCCATCTTTCTGTCTGGCTCTCCTCTTCAATAAACTGCAACCTTTTTCCTAAAGCAGTCACCATTTTGTTTATTCCTGGCTTGAACTGAACCATGATGAAGACTTTTCATTCGACAAGATGCTAGCTTGAATGTCAACAGGGTGGGATTAAAAAGCCATGACAGCAGCTGTGTCTACACAATAAAAGCCCCTTTTCCATGCACACTGAATATGGAGTATTGGTACAAAATAAGCTATGCTACTTTGGATCCTCCCAAGTCAACATATAAACACAACGGAAAATCTTGTTTTCACTAGCAATGGCACTCTCCAAGTACAACAGTCTTCTACAGTCTGGTGTTCTCCAGAAAGAGTAACAGTCCTAGAAGCCTCCAGCCATTGTGGCCCACACACCTGGAAGGCACTAGAAGGTGGAAAATCTGGATTAGAGTGGCTTTTAATAGAGCCATCAGACCTTGTGCAACTTGAATTGCATTTTTATTTATTTTTTATTTTTATTTTAATCCAATTTATATCCCGCCCTTCTCCGAAGACTCAGCGCGGCTTACAATTTAAAGCACAAATCAATGTGCTTAGCAATAGCCTTCATTCTATGTATATGCCTGCTTATTAGGGCTTTCGGCCCCATCTCAAGTGGCATTATTACAAAGTCAGCTTATTGCCCCCAATAATCTGGGTCCTCATTTTACCTACCTCGGAAGGATGGAAGGCTGAGTCAACCTTGAGCCTGGTGGGATGCGAACCTGCACTAATTGCAGGCAGCTGGTGTTACTTAAGGAGGCATTATCCCACTGCTCCACCAAGGCTCTAGCCTTGTATTGGTAGCATTCCTTTTCTTTTATCTTGAATGCTCTCAAAACCTTTTTCATCATTCTCAATTCCGCTCATTGGATGAAGACTTAATTAGAATACAAACTATCTCTCTTCTCCTGATGTACACTTTCATTTGGGTTTTAGTGGAACAAGAGCCAGGAGGAATTAGGACTTTTAGCTTGCTAATTAGCAGCAACATGGTAAAAGTAGAGTGGCGATGTTTTGCTTATTATGTCACAGTGAGTTACTTGCAGAATGTCAGAGCTCCATAGTTTAGGGCTGCTACAGTCCTTTTTCCTTTAACAGTGTTCATGTATGTAACAACTCAGGGCATCTGGCAATTTTCCATAGTCACAATTCTTCCCGATTAGTGATCAGCTAATGGCATCTACTGTTTACAAATGATAATTAATTTTTAGGCCAATATCAGGTCCCATGCTTTCAATATGATAACTGTACTGAAAGCATGTAATTTCTCCTTCATTGTCTCTCAAGCATCTCCCTCTTAACTATGGTGTCCTCCTACTTAATTAGTTTTCATTAATAAAGAACAATAACATACTTCTTGATTTTGTCTCCTTGAGACAAAGAGAAGGGAACAAATCTTGATTTTAGGACTCTTGGCTATAACTCTAACAGAAAGTCTGAACAACTGACCATGACCAAGTCTAGAAGTGGCTTTCTCTAGATTAATATGGGTCACAAAATCTGGATAGCAGATTCATGGCTACCCATCTTATAATGGCCCAGACTTTTGCCAATAAGATATGAGTAAACCTTAAGCCAGACATAGGTAGTCCTTGATTTAAGACCACATGTGAGACCAGAATTTCTGTTGCCAAGCAAGGCAGTTAAGTGGATCATTGGTTATGAGTTTATTTAATGACCTTTTTGCCATGATTCTTAAGCAAATCACTGCACTTGTTAAATGAATCATGCAGTTGTTAAGCAAATTCAGCTTCCCTTATTTACTGCTTAGCCTTAGAGCAAGCTGCCTCGGAAGGTTGCGAATGGTGTTCACATGATCCCAGGATGCTGCAAAATCATCATAAATACATGCTGGTTGTCAAGCAACTGGATTTTGATCATATGACAGTGGGGATGCTATGATAGGCATAAGTGTGAGGAGAATCATAAGTTTTTTCAGTGCTATTGTAACTTTGAACAGTTGCTAAACAAATGGTTGTAAATTGAGAACTATCTGTATTCTAAGATTACAAAACTCTGGTCAATGACCAATAGTAATGGTATTCAAAGCCCTACATGGCAGGGGTCCGGAGTACCTGAGGGAACACCTGCTGCCGGCATCGACTTCCCTCCGCCCTGTGTGTTCCCACAGAGAGGGCCTCCTCAGGGTGCCACCGGTCAGAGAATGTCGACTGGTGGCCCCCAGGGGGAGATCCTTCTCTGTGGGCGCCCCGGAGCTATGGAATCAGCTACCGGTTGAGCTCCGGACGGCGCCCGACCTTCGCTCCTTTCGCCGCGAGCTAAAAACATACTTTTTTGAACAAGCTGGCCTGGCCTGATGAGGGGATTGGGGGGGGGGTTGCTATTGTTATTTTATTAGATTTTAAAGATGTATTTTAGTATGTGGGCATTTATTTAATCTTGTTTTAATTTTTGTAATTTGTATTTTTATTCTTGCCCTGTTCACCGCCCTGAGTCCTTCGGGAGAAGGGCGGTATAGAAATAGTATTAAATAAATAAATAAATAAAATAAAGTTCATTGGCTCTGACTTATCTATAATTTCCAGAAGCCCAGCCTCTTTCTCTCTTTCTCTCTCCTCTTTCTCTCTCCTCTCTCTCTCTCTCTCTCTCTCTCTCTCTCTCTCTCTCTCTCTCTCTCTCTCTCATCTTTTTGCCAGCCCAAATGTTGCAAACTTTCTTAAAGAGGAGAGATGATATGATCATCACAGTGGCAGCTTTCTGTAGTGTTTCAATTCTGAAATATCTACTTTGAGGTAGTGACCCAAATTGCACAGCACCATCATAGCCATTAGTACACTGAAGACCTGTTCCCCAGTTTATCACTGTGATTTAGAGGCTGAATAAATGCAACATTAAAAGAGAGAGAAGAGAGAGAGAGAGAGAGAGAGAGAGAGAGAGAGAGAGAGAGAGAGAGAGAGAGAGAGAGAGAGAGAGAGAGAGAGAGAGAGAGAGAGATCTTGGGCTTTCCACCTTATGGGCTTATTTGTCTGCTATGATTTCTTTTCCTGACTTCCCTTCATCTTTCCGTCCTCACTTTTTCTGATTCTAACATGGCAAAAAAAATTTACCATGTTTTCTAAGCACTGAAGCAAAACAGAAACTAGAGAAATTGTCCCCAACTGCCATCCTTCAAATTTATAGCTTTCATTATTATCAGCATGTGGGTATGATAAGAATTGTAGTCCAACCCAACTGGAAGACGCTAATCTGGGCAGGTTGCCTTAGAGCAGGGGTGTCAAATTGCCGGCCCATGGGCCGGATGCGTCATGCCAAAACAGCTCCCTCCCCATTGCCGGCAATGGAAAAAAAGTTGAGATACATTGCAACACGTTGTGAGTTTGACACCCCTGCCTTAGAGCACTGGTAAATCAACCTATACAAAGTGCCTGGCATTATCCATACAAACCAGACATTTTTGGACTTGGGGGGAAAAAAAAGACCCAAACCATTTGAACTTACTGAAAGAGGGGAATATAACTTATTTTTGCCATTAGCTGAAAAGATGAAGCCGTTTTGTGCAATTGTTTCCCTTCGGAGTCTTTTGTTACTATATGTGATAATAATGAGAACAGCCAGCCAAACTGACAGTTCATCATAGCTTATGGCTCTATTGGGGCTACCTATACTTAGGTTTGACAGCAAAATTAAAAGCTGCTTTTTCTTAGCAGCTATTATTGTCTTCCTCACAACCCTTATTGTGTTACAGAGGTAATTGGTTGTGTTATGTAAACAGTAGGTAAACATGTCCTTCCTTCTTCCAGTACTCTCAAAGGCACTAAACTACATCTAACACACTGTGCCCAACCGTGGTAATTTGGAATTAAATTGTAGGAGGATCAGCATGTCATTGCTGATGCTTCTGCTGACCATGCAGAGTTCCAGTGGGGGAAAAAAAGAAACCCTGGCAATTTTAAGATGTGTGGACTTCAACTCCCAGAATTCCCCAGACAGCATATGGTAATAACTCTGTTATTCTGTGTTCTGCTTTTGCTTTATAATTGCAGTCCTAGAAATGGGAAAATGTACCATTTTTGTTTCTTCTATCCTCACATCGCAGAATCCCCATTACTTTATCAGCCCTAATATAATCTGTGAATCAGTGCTGGATGACAGAAAGCCTTTTTTTGTCATGTAAGCTCAAAGATTGTGTAAAAGCACACGGATAATTTTGTGCAATTCCTCCCTTCAGAATCCAAAGGGCTGCATCACACTCATGCAAATGACTACACACGCTCTGCTATGTAAAATGGAATATCAGGCTGGCTATTTTAGTCTCTCATCTTGAACAATCAACTACTGCAGGCATTTTAGTTGGTTTAGGGGCCTCAGGGGACAAAGAAGGCAAAGGAATTCAAACCCAGTAATTAGATCTTAATTGAATGTCAATGTAACTTTTATGTTGGCTTTTAAAGCTATTGATTCTATAAAGGCTAAGTTGTGAGAAGTCTGTTCTTTTCTTTGGTAACCTTGTCCTCTGCTCCTTCTTAGCATCCTGCATTTCAAGCAACGGTGCCTACATTTAGCAGATGACTTTTAGATTTGGGCCCATCTGCATTTCATTACTCATGTTATTCATGCATTAATCTATTGGCTTTGGTGCATTACGCTGACCTTTGGTGAAGACGTTTCTGTTTATAGTCATTTCCTATGTGGTGGATTTGTTCATCCTAGGCTTTTGCACATAATTTTGCTGAATTTCCTGTCTAAGAGTGTGGTGGACTTTTAATTATTTTGGCTCTTCGGTGTTACATTAAAGGAGCAAAAGCCATTTTCAGTTTAGCCTGGCTTGAGAAAAAATGTCACTTTCTACAGTGCAGTGACATGTTTTTCTCCTTTCAATTTATTTTGCAGGTTTATCTCCCTACATTTTCCCAAACAAATTCCTCCTCTTTCAACCCCAACCATACATTCTGAAAAACGCAAATATATTTCAAGAGTGAAACCTTTAATCCCAGAAATCTGAGAATGAAGCAATGGTGGGAAGTGGGCCCAGGTGTAGCAACCGGATTAGGTAGTTGTGTACACAGGAAAAAATAGAAACAGGTCCAATTCAGCTGCTTTCTGACTGACACATAGAGGAAGAATGGCCAGTGCTACTGGACATAAGGACTAGAAGAGATACTTTGGGAGGTTTTATGTTTGAGACCAAGATTTGTTAAAGGTCATGTGAATACTGGTTTTTCAGACCCAGGTAATTATATTATGGGAAACCTTGGTGCTCTTTGAGCTTGGTTGTTTTCTTGCAGATGTTTCATTACCCAAACTAGGTAGCATCATCAGTGCTAGTAAGGAGTGGGGTTTACTCTCAGTTTATGTTCTAATCTAGTGGTTTGCTCTGTCAGTGTTGGTGGGGATGATCTTAGTGGTTTACTGTTGGCTTGATGGGCAATTTCTTGATTGGGATATTATTTGATTGTTGGTCTGATGGTTAATCCTGGAGTTAATCTGTACTCACCTAAATACAAATATTCTCCTTTATTGCTACTTATGGCACAACTGGCCACCTTCTCCAGGGTGCCATCTTTTCCAAAAGTCAAAATATGGCAACGGTACTTAAGGTGGCTAATTAGACTGGCTTTCATGAGAGTCTCACTTTGAAGGAGATGGGTGGTTTAGAACCATGAAATATAAAAATATAAACAAACCTCCTAAGCAACACACTATTTTTCCCCCCTTCCTGATCCCAGGTTTCTTTTGAGACTCTGCTGGCTGCTGAATTTTTCTCCCAAGCGCATTAAGGTTTTCATGAAAATGACATCAAGCTTTACACGACTATGAATATGTACTTTATTTCTAGTATATAATACAATATGCATAAGTAAAAGACAATATAACATTATTCAAAAATAAATAAACAAAAATATCTTTCAGAGCAACTGTAACAGAGCTAAACCTTTATATAACAATAGCAATCAAGCAACATTCAGTAACCCTCCTACAGATTTAACAGTCCACACACCTTAAAGTTGCCAATACTGAGAAACATTGGCATAAAGAAACTTTTTTTAATAAACTTCCTCTGCACCAATGAGAGAAATTTGCATGTTTTCCTAAGGTAAGAATTAAGGACTTGTATTATTTTCAGCTCTACATTAGCTCTTTCCTCCCAGTGAGGTCAAACACTGGGGTGGTTTCTACTCTAATTTATTTCTAAATTCATTGTTTTCAGTGGGGTTTATCTCCAGGCGAGCAAGTAATGGATTATAGCCTAAACTATTGTATATTCAGTAGAGCCAGCTTCTTTGTAAATATGAATGTAACTGAAGCTGCAAGCTGCCTTAATATATAACTTACCAAGTAATTTTAAATGTTTTTTTTCTTTCCCCAAACATAAATACTGAACTTTTGAGGGAACTTTTGTTTGTGAAATAACTGCTGCCCAAGTACTTATGGTTACTTTAGGGGGGGAAAACTAAACAACCCTGTGACTGTTGGGTTCCTGTTTGAGGGAAAGTAGTGTGATCTGATGTGACCAGAATGAATATTAAATTTTAGGCTGACCATATTTTTTTTTACCCCAATGCTGGATGGTCCTGTGAAATAGAAAAATAATTGTAGTGGCAAATAAACTTCAATAATAGGTCAGTATTTACTTATCTAAACAGATAAAAAAAACACGGGTGGGCAAAAACGCAGTGGGAGCGGGAGCAACTTCCGACTTCCTGCCGGCTTCTCCACCGACTTGGCTTGTAAGAAGCTGGCACGGAGTATCAGACATTATGATCACATGACTGCCGGGATGCTGAATCAACCACACCTTTGTGAACAAAACTGAACATCATGGAAATTTCTGTCCACAGGAATAATCCGTCTTGGATTTTTTTCACACATTCTTTAAGTTAGCAGATTTTATGTACCTTGATTCAAAAATTGTTGCAGTATGATTCGCTGTTTAGGCTAACCTGAAGGTACAAGCAGACAAACAGGTAAACACAATGGGAGTTTTAGTAGTATATAGATAATATCAAAGGAATTGGGAGAAAAGTGAGCCTAGCTTATGGGCTTTCTGCTGATATTTATTTGGCATTGTAAGGAATAGGATGCTGTATGAAATAGGCCTTGTCTGATCTAGCTGAGCTTTTCTTATCTTTTAAACTATACATTGATATGAAATGTAACTTTGGCTGCAGGAAATCTAGTCATTACTTGGAAAGATTTCCTTTAATGAAAATGTGGCTTCTAATTTTTTTCCCTGTGACCTTTTCTTAAAAATGTTTTTGAAGCAACCACAAAACATTTGCACATCACTGACAGAGAGGTTAAACTAAAAATATATTTCTATTTTGAAAAAAAATATCTAAGGGAAAATGCCAAATCCAAGCTCATTTGTAATTCAGAACAAAAGCAGGTTTGATATTGCTTATCTCTCTGTCAGATCTTTTTCTGACAGCAAACATGAGTAGAATCCTATTTTGACAGATCAGAATTGTTCCTATGAATGCACGAATTTCAGAATTGTAACAGCTGGCCCTGTAGTTAAGAATATGTAACCAAACTTTAGTTTGATATTTAAAATTGTCAATTATTATTACCACTGTATCAGTTCAAACCTGGAACTATATACTGCATTCAACAAGAGCATATGTCTCTGGACTACATACATTAGTTTATTTTTTATTATTTATACACCTTATTTCTCAAGAATCTTTTCCTTTCTAAATAGTAGTTTAATTATAATACATTGATACTGATTTTTGTGAAGGCTTTCAATCTATTGTCAACATTCTCAACTTCTCAGTCATTGATAATCCCATATTAAGAAAGACAGTTTGAAGGAGCTTTTAATTGCATTTACTCAGATATAAGAAAAGGTTGGCTTTAATCCATTCCCTTCAATATGAGACAATAAGTAAATCATGAATGTACTTCATTTATTCATGTACAGATATTCCTCAGCTTACTACCATTAATGACTATTTGCAGTCACAACAGCCTCAGAACAGGTGCTTTATAAAGCACTTCTGGGCTGTTTTCAAATGTCATGCCAGCTGCCCCTATGGTCACATGACCACATTTTGAGCACTTGACCACCTGTTCACATTTACAACTGAACACCAAGTGCCCTGTAATCATGTGATCACCATTTGCAATCTTCTCTATTGGCTTCCCCAGAAAGTCAATGGGGAAGTTGGCAGAAAAAGTTGCAAGTGGGCAAGGCATTGGATTTGAAGTCCATTTTCCCAGCATACCAAGGGATTTTTCCCTCCCCTCCATGCAGAGAAGAGAAATTCTCTCACACGTTATAGGAATGGATCTCAACTCTGGCAAAAATGCTAGTGAATGTCAGCATCTGAGCCTTTCAGAATGCTAGTGTTCACTAGGGATTTTTCTTCCAGAAGGGCAGAATTACTGGGGTCCTCTGGAGGGGAAAACACTGGCAAACTCTAGCATTTTCATCCTTAAAGAATGATGGTGTTTGCAAGCATTTTCACCATCATTCTTGCGATTGTAAATTAGTAAAAAAAATCATCCTGGTCAACATTTTAATCTTTTGAAATTGTTTGGGATGGGCATTTGATGTGGCCTTGTTTCCCCTTTTTAGCTCAGAACACAGCACACGCCAGAGATATTAAGTGATTACATGCTCTCTCTTAAGTAACATCCCTGGTTAATTTGAGCATAACTCGAACCTATAGTTCAATATTACATGCCCTAGATATAGTGAAGGTACATCTCTTTTGCCACTCCTGCTGAGAAATTTGGAAAACAGAGTTCCTTATTGCACGAAACTCAATAAATTCTAGTAAATTCACATTAATTATGAGGCATCAGCCATGATTGAAAATATGTTTCTTGAAATAAACTACATTTCTTTTATGATAGGCAGCCTTGGGAATATAAGCCACAATCGTGTTCACTGAGCCAAACCCAGACAGAATTTTATCCAAGCAGGATATATGAAAAGACTATTACTTGAGCAGACAGGGATTTATTTTAAAATCTAACTCCCACCTGCTCCAGCAAGCATGGCCAGTGGAAAGGGACTGCAGGAATTATGATTCGTAACATTTTCTTCTTTCCCTTTTTTATTAATTAAACAAAAAAGCAAAAACAAATAGAACATATATAAACTTTAAACTAAAGTAAAATTTGAAATAAAATCTATAAAAAATAAAATTAAAAAAAGACAAAACAAAAGCATTATAGGAAACAATATTCTGGTAACTTCCCTTTTTCTAAAAAAATATTGCTCATTTCTTTTTTTAAAAAATTTATTTAAACAGCTTCTCCCTTTCTTGAAATATCATATTCTGTGTATTTTAGCTTACCTTGTTGTGTATCATGTTGTACACAAAGCAACCTATTTTATATCTTTTGTCACTGGGAGCAATTAAATAATCAGCTTTGAAATTGCTTAGTATTATTTACTATATACTATATTATCATCTTTGAACTATGGTGCTGGAGAAGACTCCTGCGAGTCCCTTGGACTGCAAGGCGATCAAACCGGTCAGTCCTAGAGGAGATCAACCCTGACTGCTCTTTAGAAGGCCAGATCCTGAAGCTAAAACTCAAATACTTTGGCCATCTAATGAGAAGGAAGGACTCACTGGAGAAGAGCCTAATGCTGGGAAAGATTGAGGGCAATAGAAGAAAGGGACGACAGAGAATGAGGTGGCTGGATGGAGTCACTGAAGCAGTAGGCGTGAGCTTAAATGGACTCCAGAGGATGGTAGAGGACAGGAAGGCCTGGAGGAACATTGTCCATAGGGTCGCGATGGGTCGGACACGACTTCGCAACTAACACAACATATCATATTTACTATAAGTGCTTATGAAGTTCTTGGTGCCCTCTGATCGTGGTAGTATGCAACTTAAGTTGGCTAAGGGATGCCTGGGATACCTTTTAAGACAAGATCCATTAGGATGCTTACGGTAGTATGAGATTTTTATCCTGCTTTTTGCAGGATAAAACTGCTAAGTTTGTAAGCCGCCCTGAGTCTTCGGAGAAGGGCGGGATATAAATGGAATTAAAATAAAAAATAAATAAAAATAAAAGCTCAAGGCAACATGCCTAAGACTCTCTCCTCCGTCCCCATAACAGCAACCCTGTACTTAAGCCAAGCACTTAATTGCTTTAATGACCAAAGTTACAAGAGGCATGGGGGAAAAAAGTGATTTATGACCATGTTCACACTTACAACCATCACAGCATCCCCGTGGTCCTGTGAGCAAAACATGGAAGCTTGGCAACTGACTTATATTTCTGACAGTTGCAGTGTCCCAGGGTCATGTGATCAGCTGCTGAGACCTCACAAGCAAAGTTAATGGGGAAGCCAGATTCACTTAGCAACAACCTTGGTGGTAACAAGTGCAGTGATCCACTTAACAATGGTGGCAAGAAAGGTCGTAAAATGGGGCATAATTCACTTAACAAATGTTTCGCTTAGCAACATAAATTTTGGGCTCAATTGTGGTAGTAAATCGAGGACTACCTGTATATAGAGAATCTAACCTAATCTAATCTAACCTAATCTAACCTAACCTAATCCATCTATGAGAAACAGAGAGGCAGGAGGGCAAAGAGCAGCCTTCCCCTACCGGGTCCCCTCTCCCTGGCCTGCAATTCTACCAAGCTCTGCGGCCCTTTCCTGCACCTAGGGATGCTCCGGAGCGCTGGCTCCGAAGCAGGGGCTCAGCTTTCCTCCCTCGCCGCTTGCAGGCGGTGTCACCATGGCAGCCCAAAACACAAGGCAAGCGCCTCTCCGGGCTACTCGCGCGTCTCCTGCCTGGCGGGACTTGCGGCGCTCGGGCGGCAGATCCCGAAGTCGCGCAGCGGAGCGTAGCCATAGCAGCTCCCGGGCCCGGAGAGGATCGCCGCGGACTCCTTTCCACGCTGCTTCAGGGCTCTTCTAGAGGCTCCCGCCATCTTCGGCGTATCTTTGGGAGGCGGGCGGCCACTTCTTGGCTGGTCCGTGGCTTCCCCTGGCAGTCTTGGCGGGCGGATGGGCGCGCACGTCTCCGCCGGATCCTCGTCCTCCTCCTACGTGCGGGGAGGCCTTGAGGCCAGCTAGGCTGGTTAAACAAGCTCAACTTTCCCCCGCCGCCTTGGCCTCTTTCTTCTTCCCTCGCCGCCGCGCAGGTAAGGCCCTGTGGGTCACTCTCGGTCTCTCCTCCAGGGCGCAACGTTTGGCACGCTTACCTGCCCGGCAGCCTTAAGCCCACACAGATGGGAAATGGTCGCTGCAGTGGAAAAGCAGCGGCTTTTTTTTTAACCGTTGGAGATGACAGTGACGTTTGGGATGCAAAAGATGGATGACAAGGCTGGAAGAGGTTTTGCTGTTTCTTCGGTCTTCTTGGCGCAAGAAAGGCGCCTTATGGTTTTTTCTCGCTGCCGGTGCAGCTTGAGATATCAGCCGGGGCTCTTCCCGGGGTCTCAGCCACCTGACTAGGTCGGCCCAGTCTGAGGCGGTGCGGCAATTGAAAGCACCGATGTGTCTTCTTAAGATCAAATATACAGGACCCTTACGCACATTTGCACCGAAATGAAGAGATACCATAGTGTAAAAACTGGGAAGAGGCCTTTAGGAAACAAAACTCAGACGCTAGAAACGACAGGTGCGTTTACAGTGAAATGAGCCTTTTGGTTTTAAACTCGTTGATTTGCGGCTTTTAACAGCCCCAAGTCATCCAGAACGAGACGAAATGGCCTGCTTTGCAACCGATCAAGCCGTACTTAGTACAGTAGTTATAAAGACTAGTAGGCCTTAATGAAATGCACAACTCTCCCTTGGGAACTGAGAAAAGGCTACTTCAGAAAACCGCCAGGAATGCCAACCTCTCAGCCAAACTAACTGAAGTTGCTGATTATATAGAACTAAATGGCTTTGCTGAAAAATGATTGGTAATATCCCTCTCCCCCAAAATCCACCTAATCATAGACTGCAGTGTTTCTTAAATTTGGCCACTTTAAAACTTGTGGACTTCAGCTCCCAGAATTCTTCAGCCAGCGAGTTGGGGAAGCAAGGTGGCTGGGGAATTCTGGGAGTTGAAGTCCACAAGTTTTAAGTAACACTGAGCTACCATAGAAGGGTTTGATGCAGGACAATTTCCTCTGAATGCCGTGTTGGATTTCTCATTCCAGGACAGTCCCAAGTTTTGTTGTACAACATCTCCCAGTATGAAACATATCTTCTAAAAGACAATCATATATCTTATTTGCTTGGTTTATTTATGTACTTTTAACTATTCATGGTTGATAAGAAATTAGACACACCATTTTTGTACATAGGGCATGGTTTCTGTGCCTGTTGCCTATTTTAGTTCATCAAACCCTTCTAATCTTATATGACAGGTAAATTTAATTGGTTTGGCTGATTGAAAAGTCTTTATCATTTATCGATCACTTTGGGATATAAAGTTAATTCTATTCTCATTCACCTCTAACATAGCCTATTGTTTCTGATACAAACTTTTTTAAAAGGAATTTTTCCATTTTGCTTTTATGCTTTAGTAAAGTAATTTTATATCCCCAATTACATTTTAGTAATTTCAGCTCAGTTAGGGAGGTTTATTTCCAGAGGCATTCACAGGGATAAGGACTAGCTTTGGCCTGTCCCACTTGCCATGTTGAAGAATGAAACCTGCAACACAGGAAATTTGTATATAGGGTACCAGTAATACAATCAATAAAAAGCTTGGTGAAGTAAAATGAATCTGGTAATTTTACAAATGTGGAAATATGGCTTGCTTTATGCACATAATGGTTTACTGATATATGGAATCCAACCTTACACACACACGAACCTTAACATTCTTCCTCTTTGCTGTTCAGGACTAAGTACAAGTATTTCTCGACTTACAACCATTCATTTAGTGATCATTTGAAGTTATAACGGCACTAAAAAAAGTGACTTGATTGTTTTTCATACCTAAGACTGTTACAGCATGCCCGTGGTCATGTGATCAAAATTCTGATGCTTGGCAACTGATTCATGACAGTTGCAGTGTCCTGGGGTCATGTGATCACCTTTTGCAAACTTCCAACAAGCTAAGACAATGGGGAAGCCAGATTCACAACAACCGTGTTACTAACTTAACCACTGCAATGATTCACTTAACAACTGTGGCAAGAAAGATCCTAAGATGGAGCAAAATTCACTTATCTATCTCACTTAGCAACAAAAATTTTGGGCTCAGTTGTAGTCATACAATGACTACCTGTACTACGTTACAGTCTTGAAAATATGATGTAAGGCAAGCATGTCAAACTCGCGACATCATGTGATGTCGTGCGATGTATTGCGACTATTTCCCCATTGCCGGCAATGGGGTGGGCGCAGTTTTGGGATGATGTGTCCGGCCCATGGGCCGGCAGTTTGACATGCCTGTTGTAAGGATTCTTTTTTTAAAAAAGTGGTCTTATTCCTAGTTGCTGACTTCCATGTTTTATGTGTAAAGAGTAATTGATTTGGAGGGGGAGAAGGAAGTAAAACTTATTACGTGAACAAGACTGATCATTTTTATCTTAGGAAAACTCTTGCCCTTCCAGGAAGAGCAATATAGATTATGCAGACACTGTCAGGGAGGAAAGTCAGTGTAGTTTGTGCAGAAGTATGGGCTGCTCAACTCTTACTGAATGCTGTGTAACCTTCCAGCATTAAGGCTTGACAGCCATGTCATCTGATCCTGCACATTTTATCTTGAAATTAATTGGATTTAATTGAGTTCAATAAGGTTTGGCTTCTAGCAATGTTTCTTATTGACCAGAAAGAAAGAAAAACCCTAAAATCTTGACTTTCTCTGACATAGTAGCAATTAAATAAATCAGCATTGAAGTTTTTATAAAGACAGAGGGAGAGAAGAACAGTTACCTACCAATATTTGTTGATCAAGCTAATTAAACTTTTAAAAGCACATCAGTACTGATTACTCTAAGTAAACTTCAGAATGTACAGTATGGAGCAATTCCAATTTATGGTATAATGTATTACTTATGTATCCAAACATCTGCTTAGTTGTAGGTGTGCATAGCAATATATTAAGGTTGTGCACATTTGGTATTTATTAAGAAGAAATGCTTCTGGTCTCCAAGTATAGCAACTCTTTACTATTCATTTAAGCAAGCTGATATTTTTTCAGGCTTCATGCACAAGGCTTTCACTGATTAGAATGAATATAAATTTATAAGTAGCAATAGCTTTTTCTCAGGTTCAAGAGAAAGTTAGACCACTTAAAGAGCTGAGAAGTACTGGCCTTGCATGAACATTTATTCTGAATAATTAACAAATGTGTACAACTCTAATTTGTATACAGTAGATCTTTCCACAGTTAAAACTCATATAGTGCTATTCTACAAATACTATTTTGTTCTCTTGGATTATTCCCTGGGGAGCAAATAGGTAAATATGTATATAGTATGTGCAGTTATATGAGAGCATGCCTCATAAAATAATAGGGACATGTACATGTAAAAGCATGTACGATTGCACTGGATTTAAATATTATGCTATGTCAAAACCAAACCAACTACAATCAAATACACAAAGCCAACATCAAAGTTCAGTGATGTTTGTCTTATAAAACTTTTAGAATACATTTATTTTCTGAGGAAAAAGTTGTATTTACTTTAGTCAAGTTTCTTCTAAGTTACCCAAGACACCAACCTCAGCTAAAATAACTAAAGAAATTATTCTTTCCCTACTCCCCATTGTGCACTGATGTCTTTATGCAGCTATTTTACATTAAAAAGCAGTGGAACTGCCATATTAAAACCTAACTTATACACTGCATATTGTCTTTCCTGCATTATGACATATTGATGTGCTATAAAATTGTCAGCTTCATTTCAGCTGTACTCTTGCTGTGATATAAAGTTGTCATTGCTTTATTGGATGTAAATATATAGTGTTAACAATGAAACTACAGTAACACTTTCATAACTGCAGTTAAAAGTACCAGAATTGGTGGATTTTAAGAGTACCAAGTTGGCTATCTATTGCATTTGAGTTCCTTGTGTGTGTGTGTGTGTGTGTGTGTGTGTATGTGTATAAAGTTAATATGTAACCTAATAAAAAGATCTACACGAAGAAAAAATGGTATTTTATCAGGATATATATTGTATATAATTGTTTGCATCTGATACATTTATGCTTAATTTAAAAAAAAGCATTATTCAATCTTGAGCTTTAAAAGTTAGAAGAAGCAGAGGTAATTGGTGTAATTTCACTATTATCCTTTTAGTGTGACTTAAACTGTGCTTATCAGAGATTCATGGTCTTTATAGAAAGTATGAATGTAAAAGCAAGTTTTATTATTTGTTCTGTTTTTAAATATTTGCTGTAAATTATTAGATAAGAAAAATAGATGACTTTATTTTCAGTGAAAATTTGTAGTTACTGAAGAGCTACAATAATAGTAACAATAAATGATATGCTTATATATATATGATTATACATCACAATAATTATGCATACCATATCTGGATGGCAAAAATCTAGAAGGCCACTATATTGCAGCAATTAGTTAGCACTTTGCTACCATGTAATTTTCACTCACACCTCTTAGCCATGTCATCATGCTAACTGGGAGTATCTGTGCTTCCATCAATAAAAAGGGAGAGGTATTTATAACCTACATTATGTTGGAGAATATACTGTATACTTTATTTCTATAGCATAATTAATATACCGAGAGCACAGAAAAATATTCTGTTTTAATCCTATTAATACCAAGGCTTCAAACTACTTAAATTTACCTCAGAAATCACTAGCTTTGATTAAATTTCAGGAAAAGGTCTTGCTATAAAATTTTAATATAGATTTTTTTTTGCAAAACTAAAGCATAAGATTTAAGTTTATGTATTTTTAAATGAATTATTTAGAAGAAAAACCATATTCATTTCAGAGTTCTTTTAGCCCCAAGTAAAAAGTAATTTGCTTGTAGCTTGCAAATTAAAAAGACCCGTTTCTCTGCATTTATAGCATCCTCCCAGTGCCAGCCACTGGCCCTGTTCTGGGTGATCTAGTCCCTGGTAGATGAAGAGAGATCGGTAGAGCATCTTTATGTGAGGACTATTTCCAGTAGGCGAAGGATAAAATCATCCACACTTGCTCCAGTCAACGTTACATCTTAGGCCTCTGTTTTTGAGGGAGCCTCAAGGCTCTCCCTCTCTCTTTTATTTTATAACATCTATATGATGTTCAGCCATCAATGATGAAGCACGATTAATATCCCAATAACATCCAGTTGTGCATTCCAGCCATCCAAGTGAAGCTATCAAGAGTCAGTCCCAGTGTTGGGAGGTTGTGATGGACTGGATGACAAGTCATGAACAACATGTCGCACTTCAGAATGCTGGTTCTGGGTCCTCCACATATAGTACAGCAGGAATCCCCAACCTCCAGGCCATGGACTGGTACGGATCCATGGCCTGTTAGGACCCAGGCCATGCAAATGGCAAGCAAGCAAGCGAAGCTTTATAAGCACATTCGCCAGATCTAGGTTATACAAGACCATCCCCTCCTTTCCCCCCCCAATCTGTGGAAAACAATTTTTCTTCCGAAATTGGTCCCTGAAAAAGGTCGGTTGACTGCTAGGGTACAGGAATAGCAATAGCACTTAGACTTATATACCGCCTCTTAGTGCTTTGCAGAACTCTCTCTGAGTAGTTTGCAATGTCAGCATATTGCTCCCAACCACCAATCTTAGAAGGATGGAAGGCTGAGTCAACCTTCAGCCTGTCAGACTTGGCTTTTTCTGCAGGCATTTGGGCCGTAGTCAGTGGTGGGATTCAGCCGGTTTGCTCCACTTCGGCAGAACCGGTAGCTAATTTTTTGTTGCCTAGGCCACAGGTCTGCAACCCGTGGCTCTGGAGCCGCATGCGGCTCTTTCAGCCGTCTCCTGCGTCTCCTGGTCCTCTGCCATGTGCAGTCCAAAAAAAAAAAGTGGGACTAAAAAAGTTCAACCAATCAATTCAAATATGCAGGGTAGGTGCATATCTCGCCTTGGCTCTACTCTTCAGTCAAACCCTGTTCTGCGCATGTGCGCATGTACGTGCATGCGCACATATTTTTTGCGGCTCCCAGTTTTTCCTTTTGTGAGGGAACCAGTTCCGAGTGGCTCTTTCACTGTTTGAGGTTGCTGACCCCTGGCCCAGAATAGACTTCCCGAAGTGGCATCTACACAGAGAACCGGCTGTTCGCATATTTGAATCCCACCACTGGCCGTAGTGATTAAAGTCCCTTTTAGTTGTTTATTTGTCATGTTTGGTTGCCATTTTATATACTGCATTACTTTTTTTTAACATTTGGTTTTTTTGTGTACAGCCATATGGTTTATTGTCTTACTGTGGCTTTTTTGTTTTTTTGAACACTGTCAGAATTATATTGTTTTGGGCAGCTCTGTAAATCCTGTGAACAAATAAACAAACCCGTTCCCTCTCAAGTACTTGATTAAAGCTTGTGTTGATTTTTTCATTAAAGCATATGCAGGCTTATATTTATTTGTATATAGTTGTATAAACATGTATACAAAATTGATTTGCAGACTCCCTGATACCTAACATTTCAGGACTCTTATTTTGGTAAAAAGTGCTTATGATTCAGAAGAACACGGTGAAGTTATGTCACCTTGAATTTTAAATGCTTCTAGTTTTTAGCATATTTTTCAAATAAATTGGCAGCTTTTGACATCTTTATGGGATGCTATAAAGTAGCCATTTGCTCATTTTTCAACCAAGGCTGAAAAAAACGTAGTATTTTATTGCCCTAAAAAGCATGTACTTTTAATATAGCACATGAGCCTAACTGGGAATATAGAATCTGCCTTTTGTAGTTAATATAAAATTAACAGGACAGTGTTTAAAGCCATGTCCCACTGAAAGACGTTTTTATTTTCTGAAATTCAGATTTCTACTCCCAGACATGATTCATAGTCCAACCTATCTGTTTATTAAGTTTTTAATTTATTGGTTCTATAATATTTCTGAAATGGAAAACGAGGTAATATCATCAACGGATTTTTTTTTTACTTTTATCATAAGCTATCATATCAAAATACCAAAAGAGAGCCAGTTTGGTCTAGTGCAGTGATGGCAAACCTTTTAGAGACTGAGTGCTCAAAGTGCAACCCAAAACCCACTTATGTATCGTCGGGTGCCAGGTAGGCGTGACCCATTGGGTGGGTGTGGCCAATTGGGTGGGCGTGGCTGTGGTGGTAATGGCGGACTGGGTGGGACTAAAAAGTTCAATCAATCAATTCCAACTTTACAAGATCTTTTTTTCCCGTGAGAAGTTGAAATTGATTGATTGATTGAAACTTTTTTTTGCACACAGTGGCAGAGGCCTACAGTAAAAAGGTTTTATAAAACCCAGCTGAAGGCCTAGGACTGGGGCAATGGCGCGCATGCCCACAGACAGGGCTCTGCGTGTCACCTATGGCACCTGTGCCATAGGTTCGCCACCGTGGGTCTAGTGGTTAAGGCAAGAGGCTAGAAACCAGGAGACTGTGAGTTCTAGTCCCATCTTAGGCATGAAAGCCAGCTGGGTGAGTTTGAACCAGTCGTGTTATCTCAGACCAAACCATCTCACAATGTTGTTGTAGGGAAAATAGGAGGAGCAAGCTGTTATTAGGTATGCTCACTACCTTGAGTTATTGAGTTATTTATAAAAATAATAAAGGCAGAATAAAAAATAAGTATTACACTTTTTGTCAATTTTTTTACTGTTTCCAGAACTTTTATGGAAATATAAATATAATAAACAGCTCTCTGTAAGCAACTTCTGCTTTTTTTCCTTCAAGGCAGAACTTTGGAAATTTATACTAAGTTTTATTCATATTTAGTCCCAGTAAAATTTGGGGCAAGGAAGACATGTTCTGGATAATCACAAAAACTTCTGAATAATTCATTTCTGAGGACCAGAATCATTTATTAATCAAATTTGTATAGGTATCACCATACTCATTCAGATTAATGTTTATATTCTTTATTTGCTTTTACTTGTTGTTGTTAGTTGCGAAGTCGTGTCCGACCCATCGCGACGCTATGGACAACGTTCCTCCAGGCCTTCCTGTCCTCCACCATCCTCCGGAGTCCATTCAAGCTCACACCCACTGCTTCAGTGACTCCATCCAGCCACCTCATTCTCTGTCGTCCCGTTCTTCTATTGCCTTCAATCTTTCCCAGCATTAGGCTCTTCTCCAGTGAGTCCTTCCTTCTCATTAGATGGCCAAAGTATTTGAGTTTTAGCTTCAGGATCTGGCCTTCTAAAGAGCAGTCAGGGTTGATCTGCTCTAGGAATGACCGGTTTGATCGCCTTGCAGTCCAAGGGACTCGCAGGAGTCTTCTCCAGCACCAGAGTTCAAAGGCTTGAATTCTTTGGCGTTCAGCCTTTCTTATGGTCCAGCTTTCACTGCCATACATTGCAACTGGGAAGACCATAGCCTTGACTATACGCACTTTTGTTGACAGGGTGATGTCTCTGCTTTTTAGTGTGCTGTCTAGATTTGCCATGGCTTTCCTCCCCAGGAGCAAGCGTCTTTTAATTTCTTGGCTACAGTCCCCATCTGCAGTGATCTTGGAGCCCAGGAAAATAAAATCTGTCACTACCTCCATTTCGTCCCCATCTATTTGCCAGGAATTGAGAGGGCCAGATGCCATGATCTTGGTTTTCTTAATGTTTAGTTTCAACCCAAGTTTTGCACTCTCCTTCTTCACTCGCAACAAGAGGCTCTTTAGTTCCTCTTCACTTTCTGCCATTAGAGTGGTGTCATCTGCATATCTTAGGTTGTTGATGTTTCTTCCGGCAATCTTAATTCCAACTTTTGATTCATCTAGCCCTGCCTTTCGCATGATGTGCTCTGCATATAAATTAAATAGGCAAGGCAACAGTATACAGCCTTGCCGGACTCCTTTCCCAATTTTGAACCAATCAGTGGTTCCGTGTCCAGTTCTCACTGTTGCTTCTTGGCCCGCATATAGGTTTCTCAAGAGACAAATAAGATGGTCTGGTATGCCCATCTCTTTAAGGACTTGCCACAGTTTGTTATGATCCACACAATCAAAGGCTTTAGCATAGTCAATGAAGCAGAAGTAGATGTTTTTCTGGAACTCTCTAGCTTTCTCCATGATCCAGCGTATGTTAGCAATTTGATCTCTAGTTCCTCTGCCTCTTCGAAATCCTGCCTGTACTTCTGGTAGTTCTTGATCCACATACTGCTGGAGTCTAGCTTGTAGAATTTTAAGCATAACTTTACTAGCATGAGAAATGAGTGCAATGGTGCGATAGTTTGAACATTCTTTGGCACTGCCTTTCTTTGGAATTGGAATGTAAACTGATCTTTTCCAATCCTGTGGCCACTGTTGAGTTTTCCAAATTTGCTGGCAAATTGAGTGTAGCACTTTTACTGCATCGTCTTTTAAGATTTTGAATAGCTCAGCTGGAATACTGTCACCTCCACTAGCTTTGTTGTTGCTCAGCTTTTCTAAGGCCCACTTCACTTCACATTCTAGGATGTCTGGCTCGAGGTCAGTGACCACCTCATTGTGATTGTCAGGGATGTTAAGCTCATTCCTGTATAGTTCTTCTGTGTAATTTTGCCACCTCTTCTTAATCTCTTCTGCCTCTGTTAGGTCCCTGCCATTTTGGTCCTTTATCATGCCCATTTTTGCATGAAACGTTCCTTTCATCTCTCCAATTTTCTTGAAAAGATCTCTGGTCCTCCCTATTCTATTGTTTTCTTCTATTTCTTTGCATTGTTCATTTAAGAAGGCATTCTTATCTCTTCTAGCTATTCTTTGGAATTCTATATTTAATTGGGCATATCTTTCTTTTTCTCCCTTGCCTTTCGCTTCCCTCCTTTCCTCAGCTATTTGCAAAGCTTCCTCAGACAGCCATTTTGCTTTCTTGCATTTCTTTTTCTTTGGGATGGTTTTGGTTGCTACCTGTTGTACAATGTTGCGAACCTCTGTCCATAGTTCTTCAGGCACTCTGTCTATCAGATCTAATTCCTTAAATCTATTTGTCACCTCTACTGTATATTGAACAGGGATATGATTTAATTCATACCTGACTGGCCTAGCACTTTTCCCTACTTTCTTTAATTTAAGCCTAAACTTTGCAACAAGAAGCTCATGGTCTGAGCCACAGTCAGCTCCTGGTCTTGTTTTTACTGACTGTATAGAGCTTTTCCATCTTTGGCTGCAGAGCATATAGTCAATCTGATTTCTGTGTTGACCGTCTGGTGATGTCCATGTGTAAAGCCGTCTCTTGGGTTGTTGGAAAAGAGTGTTTGCTATGACCATCGAATTCTCTTGACAGAATTCTATCAGCCTGTGCCCTGCTTCATTTTGTACTCCAAGGCCAAACTTGCCTGTTATTCCAGTTATCTTTTGGCTTCCTACTTTAGCATTCCAATCCCCCATGACGATAAGGACATCATTTTTGGGTGTTAGTTCTATAAGGTGCTGTAGGGCTTCATAGAACCGGTCAATTTCATCCTCTTCAGCACTGGTGGTTGGGGCATAGACTTGGACTACTGTGATATTGAATGGTTTGCCTTGGATTCGAACTGAGATCATTCTGTCATTTTGAGGATTGTATCCCAGTATTGCTTTTCCTATTTTTTTATTGACTATGAAGGCTACTCCATTTCTTCTGAGGGATTCTTGCCCGCAGTAGTATACCTGATGGTCATCTGAATTAAATTCACCCATTCCTGTCCATTTTAATTCACTGATACCTAAGATGTCGATGTTCAGTCTTGTCATCTCTTGTTTGACCACGTCCAGCTTTCCTTGATTCATGGATCTTACATTCCAGGTTCCTATGGAGAAAAAATCTTTACAGCATCGGACTTTCCTTTCACCACCAGACACATCCACAGCTGAGCGTCCTTTCAGCTTTGGCCCAGTCGCTTCATTCTTTCCAGCGCTAATAGTACTAGCCCTCTGCTCTTCCCCAGTAGCATATTGGATGCCTTCTGACCTGAGGGGCTCATCTTCCAGCGTCATATCGTTTTGCCTTTTGGTACTGTCCATAGGGTTTTCATGGCAAAGATACTGGAGTGGGTTGCCATTTCCTTCTCCAGTGGATCACGTTTTGTCAGAACTCTCTGCTATGACCTTTCCGTCTTGGGTGGCCCTGCACGGTATAGCTCATAGCTTCATTGAATTACGCAAGCCCCTTCGCCACGACAAGGCAGTAATCCATGAAGGGGATCAATAAGTATTACTTAAATGTAATTGCCTGTAATATAAGGCTTCCCATTTATACAATCAATTGGTCCTTATCCCTGTATATAAACTCAGAAATCATTTTTCTCTAAAGGATTTTCAAAAGTGGTTGTGGAGTCTAGACATACAGAGGTTTTCTTCAATATAATCTACCTGTTTGGTAATATAAGATAGATAAACGAAAAAAAGGCTTGCGTACATAATAGGTAGGTACCATTTAGTCAGGTTTGACTCCAATTCAAACTTTCTTTAGCAGTGATCAGTAGTCCTTGATCCTCCACTTTATTATTTATGTTCTTCCTGTACTCTCAACTTTGCTAATCAATTTTCCTCTTGTATCAGATGCTCAATATATGCCAGTTTCTGCTTGCCTGTTAGAGCTTCAGAGGAACAGTCACCCTTTATGTAATCTAGGGCAAAGGTCCCCAACCTCCAGTCCGTGGACCAGTACCAGGCTGCGGAATGCTAGCAACTGGTCCTCAGAAACAAGCAAAGCCCCCTCCACCGGATGCAGGCAGCACACAAAACCACGGACCTTCCGATCCGCGGAAAAAACCTCTCTCCATGGAACCGGTCCCTGGTGCCCAAAAAGTTGGGGACCTCTGATCTAGGGGATAGTTAATAATTAATGTTGTATAAGTTAATCAGGTGTGTCAAGAATATTCATTCTGTTTTTAACACTTTTTTCAGGTTTAGTTCTGTCCAGCTTATTTACTCCTCCCATTTGGCCAAGCTTCACTCATTATTTTTACTAAAGATTCTGTTACTGCCAGAAGGCAGTGATACTCAGAAAGGATAAGAATGGCTGTCTGTTGTTGTTGTTGTTGTTGTTGTTGTTGTTGTTGTTGTTGTTGTTGTTAGCTGCAAAGTCGTGTCTGACCCATTGCGACCCTATGGACAACGTTCCTCCAGGCCTTCCTGTCCTCTACCATCTTCTGGAGTCCATTTAAGCTGACGCCTACTGCTTCAGTGACTCCATCCAGCCACCTCATTCTCTGTCGTCCCTTTCTTCTCTTGCCCTCAATCTTTCCCAGCATTAGGCTCTTCTCCAGTGAGTCCTTCCTTCTCATTAGGTGGCCAAAGTATTTGAGTTTTAGCTTCAGGATCTGGCCTTCTAAAGAGCAGTCAGGGTTGATCTCCTCTAGGACTGACCGGTTTGGTCTCCTTGCAGTCCAAGGGACTCGCAGGAGTCTTCTCCAGCACCAGAGTTCAAAGGCCTCAATTCTTTGGCGCTCAGCCTTTTTTATGGTCCAACTTTCACTGCCATACATTGCAACTGGAAAGACCATAGCCTTGACTATACGCACTTTTGTTGACAGGGTGATGTCTCTGCTTTTTAGTGTGCTGTCTAGATTTGCCATGGTTTTCCTCCCAAGGAGCAGGCGTCTTTTAATTTCTTGGCTACAGTCCCCATCTGCAGTGATCTTCGAGCCCAGGAAAATAAAATCTGTCACTACCTCCATTTCTTCCCCATCTATTTGCCAGGAATTGAGAGGGCCAGATGCCATGATCTTGGTTTTCTTAATGTTAAGTTTCAACCCAACTTTTGCACTCTCCTTCTTCACCCGCAACAAGAGGCTCTTTATTTCTTCCTCACTTTCTGCCATTAGAGTGGTATCATCTGCATATCTTAGGTTGTTGATATTTCTTCCGGCAATCTTAATTCCAACTTTTGATTCATCTAGCCCTGCCTTTCTCATGATGTGCTCTGCATATAAGTTAAATAGGCAGGGCGACAGTATACAGCCTTGCCGGACTCCTTTCCCAATTTTGAACCATTCAGTGGTTCCGTGTCCAGTTCTCACTGTTGCTTCTTGGCCTACATATAGGTTTCTCAAGAGACAAATAAGATGGTCTGGTACGCCCATCTCTTTAAGAACTTGCCACAGTTTGTTATGATCCACACAATCAAAGGCTTTAGCATAGTCAATGAAGCAAAAGTAGATGTTTTTCTGGAACTTTCTAGCTTTCTCCATGATCGAGAGCATATGTTGGCAATTTGATACTGCTGGAGTCTAGCTTGTAGGATTTTAAGCATAACTTTACTAGCATGAGAAATGAGTGCAATGGTGCGATAGTTTGAACATTCTTTGGCTATCTATATAGTACTCAATCTTGTTATTGTGACCTTTGGGAGGGAGGGAGGGAGGGAGGGAGGGAGGGAGGGAAGGAAGGAAGAAGGGAGGGAGGGAAGGAAGGAGGGAGGGAAGGAAGGAAGGAAGGAAGGAAGGAAGGAAGGAAGGAAGGAAGGAAGGAAGGAGCGAGCTGTGTTTGTGGAGCTCAAGAATGGGCAGCAATTCTGGAGGGTGCTACTACTCAGTGTAAAAGTCTGGCATTTGATAAAGATGTTCACTAGGTTTCCATAATTTTTATAGGTATGATTCTGCCGTTTATTGGATTATACGTAGTTCATAACTTACAACCATTTGTTTAGTGACCGTTCAAAGTTACAATGACATTGAAAAAAAGTGACATGACCATTTTTCACACTTAATGACCATTGACGCATCCCCATGGTCATGTGATGGCAACTAGCATGTATTTATGATTGTTAGAGTGTCCTGAGGTCATGTGATCACCTTTTGCCACCTTCTGACAAGCAAAGTCAATAGATGCCAGATTCACTTAACAAACAGGTTACTGCAGTTACTTAACAATTGCAGTGATTGATTTAACAACTGTGGCAAGGGAGGTTGTAAAATGGGGCAAAATTCACATAACAACTGGCTTGCATAGCAATGGAAATTTTGAGCTCATTCGTAAATCAGGAACTACTTGTACTAGACAGCCATTGTCCCTTTAAGTCATCATTTCAGACATATTTCCATACATAAATACAGAAACAAAAGCAGTGGGAATGACCTCCCACTTCCTGCCAGCTTCCTTATTGAGTTTCTTTGTGGAAAGCTGGCAAGGAGCATCAGAAATCTTCCCTCCCTCCATCCTTCCTTCCTTTTAAAGGTCATGATAACAAGTCTTAGTACTGTATAGATAACCATCCTCCTCATCCTTTCTGAGTATCATTCCCAGTCCGTTCCTTCATATAGACAGACGACTTGAATATATTGACAATTTGAGTTAATGTGGCATAATCTGAATCTGAATCTAAAATAGTTCTAAAACTGAATCATCACAATTGTTAATTAAAAAGTTAGTCTTGATTTTTAATTTTTTCTCTCTACCTATCTTTATTAGGTGTAATCTCGGTTTTGTTTGTTTGTTCTGGTTTTCTTGGTTTTTACACTGAATATTTCAGTTCAGGAAAATATTTATGACCAAAGTTACTATAGTTTGGAGACAATGAAAACTACAGTGTAGGTGGAGCCAGATACAGTACATGGATGGTATGTTTTCATATTTGTAATGTGGTTGAGTTTGATTGCAATAGAAAGAATTACTCATAAAAGATACAGGGCTGGCTATGGGGTATGGCCTTTCGTAGCCTTTCATGGTAATGTATTCATGCATTCTGGTCAACACCTCAAGCTACATTTTTATGAATTTATAAGTGTGCATTAATAAATATAAATCAAGTTGTAGCTTTCACATGAATATAATGAATTTTCCTATATTTATCTTCCAGGCAAAGATTATGATAAAGAGTAGAGGGGTTGCATATTGCTCTACATATGCACAAATATTTTATTCCTGGAAGTGAAATTGTGCCTTTAAGGAATTTGCATTCAGTCCTGATCTTCTCCATCCCCATCCCTAGAGGAAAAAAAAGATATTTTGTTTGGGAATCAAATGAGATAATGTGATAGTCAGAAATTCTTTGAAGTTCCTTGGCTTCTTCTCCAAATCATCTTCTTTGTAAAATGAATGTTTATGTATTCTGATCCTGAAAGTGTATTTTTCCATTAATAAATGGTATAGTAAGTAGTAAAAAGAAATATTTGAGTAGAATCAAAGAAGCAGGAGTAAAAATACTGTACTTCTGTTCAAATGTTCATAACATTCTTTCATAGAATTTTGTTAAAATGATTTAGTACTTTTCCAGTCATGTTATGTTTTAATGTATTTTAGAATTTACCATTTACATATGCAATACAAACACTACATATATTGCTATTTAACTCATTATAGCCTAAATCTTTTAGTACTAATATATAGAGCGAGATGAGGTGGACTGTATACAAAACGAGGTGAACATATTAGCAAAAGCAGCCACAATACAGCAGGTTCAAAATTAAAAAAAACATTTTTACTTCTTATATTAGAGAATAGTAGTAGTACTAATCGACACTTGAAATATATTCCTATTTTGTTTTTAATTAACCATGTGTGGAATCTGACAATATTTTTCCTTCTAACTTTTAGAAGAATCAAATTGCTTGCTGATGCATTGAAATCATTTGATCAGTTGCTAAAATGTTCAAAAATGAATATCAGGTAAGGAAGAAATATTTCTGTTGTTTTGTCCTTATTTAGAAAGTAATGAAAAAAAGATACCAGCATAGTATGTAATATTGAGGAAAAACTGCTTAGATATATAAATATTCTCTATTTGTTTCTTCTTTGAAGACTTGAACAGATGTCCCCACATTTTTAACTGCTTATAATTGGTTTTTGTTACTCAGCCTTTTCTACTTTTCTGATCTGATCTGAAAACTTGAAAAAAAGCCACGATTATTAACATTATGGACAATGACTGCAGATATAAAAATTTTGACAATACATTCCAGATAGAATTTCTGTGACTTTGCAACTATTCTTTTCATAAAAAATTATATGCTTAACACTCTTAATACACATTGTATGTAAACTGCATATTCATAAGACATTATTTCTTTCCCTTGTCTTAGAAGAATTATTGACCACAAAATCCAATGTATGACATTGAGTCGGTCATTCTGTATCAGTGTAATCAATCTTAAGGGGTTGTTATAAGGATGAAGGAAAGGGTATTTCCAAGGTACTATATTCTACCTTGTCTTCCTTAGAGAAAGAGGAAATAGTGAACTGCTAAATATTTTTACCCAGCAACTGCCACAGAATGAATAACTGGCAAGTAAATTGGGTCTTTATAATTCCTCTCCAGATAAAAAGAGGACTTGAGATCACCCATAAGTGCTCCAGACAGTAGCTCCTCACAAAGAAACTGCAGGACAGCCATCCCCAGTGGTTTAGAGTTATGAGAAAAGAGGGAATAGCAATCTTTTCCCTCAAACTGATTGGCGCTTTGAAAAGGACACTAGGTTCACATACTTCCTTTTCTAATCATTTTTAGAAATTTCTTGTTAATAGTTTTCTGCTATTAGGAACCTTTGGATAGCACTGGGTAAGTTTCCTTCAATCTTTAGTGGAATTTTTTTTAAAATACAAATGTAAGGACTTAAAAATTATTTTGGAATAAACAGCAAAACATTGATTAAAACTTTGATTTTTGGAAAAAACTTAGGGCCAAGATTGATTTGAAATAAGGTTTTGGAATAAATTATAAGAATCCTTTCCATGGGAAAATTCTTTTGTTTTGAAATCTCTTAAAAAAAACAGGATAAGACTTTGATGGTTGGACACTGGAGCAAACCAGAAGGAACTTTAAAGGTAACAATTAAAGGAGACAAACACTTCAATTTGACTTACAGAATAGAAGAAAAGATTTTAACATTCAGCATGTTTTTAATTTTTTTCTTAACTTTTGTACTGTTGGTTTTTTATTGTTGTTAGCCGCCCTGAGTCCTCTGGGAGATAGGGCGGCATATAAGTCCCATAATAAATAAATAAATAAATAAATAAAATAAAATAAAATAAAATAAAATAAAATAAAATAAAATAAAATAAAATAAAATAAAATAAATGTCAAAGGATATTTTTGAATAACAGGCTCAGAAATTAATTTTAAAGGTGTCTACCTCTATAGAAAGGGACGCGGTGGCTCAGTGGGTTAGGATGCTGAGCTTGTCGATCAGATGGTCGGCAGTTTGGCAGGTCGAATCCCAAGCGCCACGTAACAGAGTGAGCGCCTGTTACTCGTCCCAGCTTCTGCCAACCTAGCAGTTTGAAAGCATGTAAAAATGCAAGTAGAAAAATAGGGACTACTACGGTGGGAAGGTAACAGCGTTCCGTGCACCTATGGCGTCTAGTCATGCCGGCCACATGACCACGGAGACGTCCTCGGACAAGCGCTGGCTCTTCGGCTTTGAAACGGAGATGAGCACTGGCCCCTAGAGTTGGAAACGACTAGCATGCATGTGCGGGGAACCTTTACCTTTACCTTCTTACCTGTATAGATGGTGTTTTACAAAATGTAATGGAAGCACAAGAAGTTTTACTAGACAAGACTGCAACTGATCTGAAAGTGGATTTAAAAATGACAGACAGTAAGAATGACATGGAAAAAGATGCCACACTAGACATAGAAAACAAATCAGCTGATGTCTTAATAATTAAAAAGGGATATACAAATAACAAACTAGAAGAGCTTCCATTTTTCTGCACTTTTGATTTTTTTTCTTTTCATTCTTTTCTGTTTATATTAGTTTTATCTTTGTAATTGTAATTTTTAATCAAATTTAATAAAATGTTTTTTCCAATTGATTTATTTTCTGCCTGAATTATAACGTTTGTGTATATATGGTTGGCAACACATTATCAGGTTGGATTTTAATATGGTAAAAGCTAATAGAAATATTTTCTGGAGAATCCAGAAAAAGTCACACCCAGGTATGATCTGGCTGGATAAACATTGGGGATGGAAGTGCAGGAAAGTGGGAATTCTTTAATTTGGACATTAGTTTGAGCTTGAGAGATGGACTCCCTGACTTAAATTATCCCTTCTAACTTTACAGAATATAAACATTTAGGGAGCTTATATATTTAATAGCTAAATAAATAAAAATAAACTTTTCCCGTATTGAAGTTGCTGCAAAGGAATTTCTACAGAGAACTCCAAAAATTTTAGAGTATACAGCTTGTCCTGAGGAGATTTTTTATCCCTTTTTGTCACTTTATGTGAGTTTGAAGTGGGTTCTAAACTATTTCAATCTCCTACCATATGAATTGCAGGTAAAATCCAATCTGACACTGATAATTGCCATTGCTTGTGATCTTATTTGTATTTCAGATTGAATCCCACTCCTATATAGAGTGGTAGAAATACTAGCACTGTTTTATCCTAGCCTTTATATTAAATAGGATTGATCATTGTTGATAGCCTTCAGATTAGATTATGGTAATGAGTTTACACTGAAGAATATTCAGTTCATCTAAAAAGCTACAGTTACTGGGCCTTAGCATATAGAATATATTATTCCAAGTTATTTTCTCTCAACATGAGTAGTTATATAGTGATTAAATAATAAGTGCCAGATGTATTCATTCCCATTTTTTCAAAACTCAATGCAAAGTGTTGATTTCATAAATTGTAAAATTAAATACTCAATTTTCTACATACAAACAATTTAAAAATTAATTTTAAAACAATTGTTAAAAATCAACCTAAAGTATAGAAAAGTATAACCCACTCAGAAATATTGTGTTCTATAGAATTTTAAAATATTCAATGTGTTCTGGATATGGCATTCTGAACAAAGCAATTTATTTCAGGGTTGAACTATCCCAGGACATCATCTAGGTTTACTTTACAAATGATTTACTTCTGTAAATTGCAGAACCAGCTTAAAAATGTCTAGAAGGGGCAAAGAATGTTCAGGACTTTTCTGGAACAGTCTTGTTCCCAAATGAGTGAGCTTTGCACACCAGTATTTATACCTCTAACAATTTATATTGTAAAAAATAATCCTAACAAACAGTTGTCAGTCCCAAATAATAATAAACAACCTTATTCATATGTGCATATAACATCCAACAAAACAGCAACAAAAGTCACAAACCCTCCATAGTAAAGTAGTAGTTATTCAATACCTACTGTACCTATCATTGCTACTCCCTTTCAAGATAAGCAGCTTCTTGCACAGCATGGAAAATGAGAAGGAAGTCATAAACGCATGAGATAAGACGAAAGGAAACAGAGCCGAAACTAATGTATGTCAGCATGATTTGCTTTATATCTCTATTCTTTCCAAACTTCCTTGCTTCTGCTACAGGTTCATGCACTTTCCTCTTTAAAATGCTCACCTCTTTCTGAGGATTCTCGTCAACTGTATCCCATCCACCAAAGGTTTTTGTTCTGCTTGCTTTGAAGAAATTCATCCTTCGCATACCAGTTTTTGCAGTTTGATGCTCAATCGTTTTGTCTGCATATCTAACCCACATCAACAAACTTCTTACATATTGATCATTCGTGTTTATAGTCAAACCACGTTCATTTATCAGCCACTCTCCACCTACTTTGTTAACTTAATTTTTAGATTCATAGTCCATGCTGCATGCAATCTTTCCAACATTCACCGCAAGTTATTGCGGCTCTCATCCAACAATAGAGCAATATTTGCATTCACAGCTCCAACAACACATCTCTAATGTCACTACACTTCCTTAAACATTACACACGATCACATTAAACAATCAGGTGGCCATCAGAAATCCTAGTCTTATTTCCCTCACAAACCCAAAATATTTATTAAGCATTCCATTTATTCCCATAACAACTTCTTATTAAATAATGTTCTTGAAGATCTATTATTTCCTTGTGTTTTGAGCTGGGCATTAGATGAGTCTGTTTTTTTAAAGATTTTGATTGTGCAGAGTGGCTATGCCCTTTTTCCTTTCTGTTTTCATCTTTTTGGTGCATTGAACTGAATGAGAGATTAGTTACTCAAAGTCACACTACGAAGTGGGCATCACATAAATCCATTAATTTTTTTTTTGCATTCACTTCTACTATTTTTCTGTTTACATTGAGGAACAATAATGCATTCCTCCAATGTCAGACTTCACATAAATGTTAAACAAGTTACACTGCTACTCTGTAAGCAAAACATATCCATATTTAACATTACAGGTGAAACTCAGAAAATTAGAATATTGTGCAAAAGTTCATTTATTTCAGTAATGCAACTTAAAAGGGGAAACTAATATATGAGATAGACTCATTACATGCAAAGCAAGATAGTTCAAGCCGTGATTTGTCATAATTGTGATGATTATGGCGTACAGCTCATGAAAACCCCAAATCCACAATCTCAGAAAATTAGAATATTACATGCAATCAATAAAACAAGGAGTGTATATAGAACAATATCGGACCTCTGAAAAGTATAAGTATGCATATGTACTCAGTGCTTGGTTTGGGCCTCTTTTGCAGCAATTACTGCCTCAATGCGGTGTGGCATGGAAGCTATCAGCCTGTGGCACTGCTGAGGTGTTATGGAAGACCAGGATGCTTCAACAGCGGCCTTCAGCTCTTCTGCATTGTTCGGTCTCATGTCTCTCATCTTTCTCTTGGCAATGCCCCATAGATTCTCTATGGGTTTCAGTTCAGGCAAGTTTGCTGGCCAATCAAGCACAGTAATCCCACGGTCATTGAACCAGGTTTTGGTGCTTTTGGCGGTGTGGGCAGGTGCCAGGTCCTGCTGGAAAATGAAGTCAGCATCCCCATAAAGCTCGTCTGCGGAAGGAAGCATAAAGTGCTCCAAAATCTCCTGATAGATGGCTGCGTTGACCAGCAGATGACATGGCTCCCCAAATCAACACAGACTGTGGAAACTTCACACTGGACTTCAAATATCTTGCAGTGTGTGCCTCTCCATTCTTCCTCCAGACTCTGGGTCCTTGGTTTCCAAATGAGATGCAAAAGTTGCTCTCATCAGAAAAGAGGACTTTGGACCACTGAGCAACAGACCAGGTCTGTTTTTCTTTAGCCTGTTGTTTGTTGTTCAGGAGCAGCTTGACAAGAGGAATACGACATTTGAAGCCCATGTCCAGGATCCGTCTGTGTGTGGTGACTCTTGATGCACTGACTCCAGCCTCAGTCCACTCCTTGTGAAAGTCCCCAACACTTTTGAATGGCCTTTTCGTGACAATCATCTCCAGGCTGCGGTCATCCCTGCTGCTTGTGCACCTTTTTCTTCCACACTTCCCTTCCACATAATTTTCTATTAATGTGCTTTGATACAGCACTTTGGGAACATCCAACTTCTTTTGCAATTACCTTTTGAGGCTTTCCCTCCTTATGGAGGGTGTCAATGATGGTTTTCTGCACAACTGTCAGGTCAGCAGTCTTCCCCATGATTGTGATTCCTACTGAACCAGACTGAGAGACCATTTAAAGGCTCAGGAACCCTTTGCAGGTGTTATGGCTTAATTAGCTGATTAGAGTGGAACACTTTGAGCCTAGAATATTGCACCTTTTCACAATATTCTAATTTTCTGAGATTGTGGATTTGGGGTTTTCATGAGCTGTAAGCCATAATCATCACAATTATGACAAATCACGGCTTGAACTATCTTGCTTTGCATGTAATGAATCTATCTCATATATTAGTTTCCCCTTTTAAGTTGCATTACTGAAATAAATGAACTTTTGCACGATATTCTAATTTTTCAAGTTTCACCTGTATATTATCCACCCTTACAGCCTTATTACTTTTCAATATTCTCACAGCATTTATGACTTTCATCTTTTTTTTTCTTGGATGCTAACATTTGTAGCATTCATTTCAGGTCCAGTCTTTGATGTATGGCTATCAGTGCCATGCTAACCTCTAAAATGTTGCTGCCAACATTCCCTCACTTCAATATCATCACCCGTGAATTGATCATTTTAATTTTTGATTTCATTCATTCTCTACTTGGCTGCTCCTTGTTCAACCCTTTTCATTCCCCAAACTCTTTATCATTTCCATCAAAAATTCTGCATTTTCTCACCCTTCTAAACATAACCATTCCTCTCAATAAATTCTCTGCAGTTGTCTTTTTCTCTTTGTATACATGGTATATCCTTCTCTCATCCTCATTTTTGCTGTTCTGCATATTTTTTTTCATCGGTAGCCTCTTTCAGTTCATCATCCTAGCAAACTTCTTTTTAATGCTACCTATTAGGCATAATTTCACAATTCTATGGCACTCCATAACATAATTCTTTTCTATTACAAGCAATTTCATTATATTACTGCTGCCATATTATTTTTATTTTCTTTCTTACTTGTCCTGTATTCTCTCTCTCTCTCTCTCTCTCTCTCTCTCTCTCTCTCTCTCTCTCTCTCTCTCTCTCTCTCTCTCCCCTCTCTCTCTCTCTCATTGTCCTTATGTCCCGTATCTCTCAGTCTTTCCTTGTAAACAATCAGGCAGTCGTTCTTTGGCCTTCTGTATGTTTCTTTGCCCACTAGATGGCACTGTTTCACAGAAGGGACGTGGGAGCATGGGACCCAGTTAGATCTGGCGGGATGGACGGACACAGTGGGCATATATAGGCAGTTCTGCAAATAACCAGGTCCTGTATCATGCAGCACTTTAGATTTATAGAGTTATAGGTAAGTACAGCGCCTTAAAATAACATATTCTATTTAGAGAGCCCCAATTAATTTAGACTAGGTGAAGTTTTTGGACACTTTCCAAAGGCAACAATATTACAGTACAAGGGAAGTTACTGCAACATGATCCATTTTCTCCAGAAAAGACTACATCTACTGTGATAGTATAAACTACTGAATTGTACTTCTAGTTTCTGTTGCCAGCTGAGCATCCAGATGAAATAAGCTTGTAATGACACTTCATATTCATTGTAAGAATGAATGTTGAATAGATGTACTTATGAATTAAGTATTACCCTTGCTGATTTCTTATGACAATGGGACAGATTCTTTCTTTTTTTAATTGCAGGGTGGCCCATTCGTTGAAATCTTCAGTGCTCAAGGCAAGAACACTGGGACCAAATGGAAAATTTTGGGCAATCCTTCAGTCATAGGGAAAGTATGTTTTGGAAAGATGGTAAAAGCCTGATTATAAAGTGTAGAGTTGTTTTTTTTTCTTTAAAAAAATGAAAGCTTTGACTAACTTTGAAAAAAATATCTCTTTCATTCCTTTAATCAGGGCAGAATAACTAGCAATAACTAGTCTAAATGCAGATAAAATCTGTTAGGTTTTTGTGTATTTAAGATCTCCAGGGTTTTTGTTTGAATAGATTTTGGCGGGGTGTGTGTGGATATTTATTTGTTTGTTTGTTTTTATTTAATAAATTTATATAGCCACCCATGTTCGTATACAGTGTATGACACTGCAGCATACAAGATAAAGATATTTGTTTGTATCTTTATGTTTTCTATATAATAAAACAAACTCTTTTAGTCTGTTAAGAAAATGAACATCTCTAGTCAGGAAATATATTTATTAGGACTAAATAAAATGCACAAGTTTGGGGCAAGTTTTCAAGATACCAGGTATTTCCACGCTTTTTAACAAAATTAGAGATACAGAGAAGGAGAATGGAAGGAAGGAGATTCCTGATGTCCTCGTGAAGCCTGCATAGTCAGCATCTTAAATAGATTTTGTTGTTAGCTGCGAAGTTGTGTCCGACCCATTGCGACCCTATGGACAACGTTCCTCCAGGCCTTCCTATCCTCTACCATCTTCTGGAGTGCATTTAAGCTCACGCCTACTGCTTCAGTGACTCCATCCAGCCACCTCATTCTCTGTCGTCCCTTTCTTCTCTTGCCCTCAATCTTTCCCAGCATTAGGCTCTTCTCCAGTGAGTCCTTCCTTCTCATTAGGTGGCCAAAGTATTTGAGTTTTAGCTTCAGGATCTGGCCTAAAGAGCATTCAGTGTTGATTTCTTCTAGGACTGACCGGTTTGATCGCCTTGCAGTCCAAGGGATTCACAGGAGTCTTCTCTAACACCATAGTTCAAAGGCCTCAATTCTTTGGCACTCAGCCTTTCTTATGGTCCAACTTTCACTGCCATACATTGCAACTGGGAAGACCATAGCCTTGACTATACACAATTTTGTTGACAGGGTGATGTCTCTGCTTTTTAGTGTGCTGTCTAGATTTGCCATGGCTTTCCTCCCAAGGAGCAAGCGTCTTTTAATTTCTTGGCTACAGTTCCCATCTGCAGTGATCTTGGAGCCCAGGAAAATAAAATCTGTCTGTCAGGACCCACCTCAATCCACATCTTAGGAAATAAGAACTCTTGGATGCAAGTTTAGTCCAAAAGGAAAATGTTTACTAGGATGGAATCGATTGTGGGAATACAAGACGGAAACTGCTCTGACTAGTTTGATATGTTCCTCTTTGGTTTCTGTGAAGATAAGGATGTCATCGAGGTAAACCAGGACCCCCTTATATAGGTGCTCTCTCAGCACGTCATTAATTAATTGCATAAAGACTACGGGGGCCCCTTGCAGTCCGAATGGCAATACTTTGAATTGATAGCACCCCATTGGGCAGTTGAATGCAGTCTTCCATTCGTCTCCTTCCTTAATCCTAATACGGTAGTATGCTTCCCTCAGGTCTAGTTTGGTAAAAATCTTTCCTTTCGATAGGTGGGATAACATATCCTTCATTAGGGGAAGGGGGTACAGATTACATTCACTAATTGTGTTCAAATTTCTATAGTCCACAACCAAACGAAAGGACCCATCCTTCTTCTCCCTGAACAGAACCGGGGCGGCCACTTTTGGTTTGGCAGGCTCAATAAATCCTCTTTCTAAGTTTTTCTTTATGAATCTCTCCATTTCTGCCATTTCCCTTGGGCTCATGGCATACATCCTGGGTTTTGGGAGTTTTGCCCCAGGTTTGAATTCTATGGTGCAGTCTGTGGGGCGGTGGGGGGGAAGCTCATCTGCTCTTTCCTCACTGAAAACCTCAGCCAGGTCCCTGTATTCCTCCGGTATCTCTGGTAATCCCTTCTCTTTCCCCACTGCTGCTGTCTCCTCCCTCTGAGTTGGGGGGGTGCTTTTGGAGTCTAAGTTCTTCTGCCCCCCCTTTGGGAAATTGAATTCTGCTGTCCTCCAGTTTATCCCGGGGTTCCATTTCTTCAGCCATTCCAGTCCTAGGATCATTGGGCATTCCATGCCTGGAGCCACTATAAACGTTATGTCCTCCTCATGGGGCCCCAGTGATAGGTGGATTGGTAAAGTGGCTAGGGTGGCTGGTCCTCCCCCTGATATTGTCCCATCTAATTGACTAAAAGAGATTGGTTGTTTTAGCCTCCTCACTGGGATGCTCAATCTCTCCACCAGCGTTGGGCTGATAAGGCAGCGGATGCACCCAGAGTCTATCAGAGCTTTTATTTTGGCTGCTTCAGGCATAGGGGAAGCTAATATAGTCACTGTCTTAAGTATGGGTGGAAGGGGTCTACTTACCAATGGTTCTCCCTCTGAGCTGTCTTCCGAGTTGTCCACCGTCCCTGCGGTGCAGGCCGGAGTCCAGTCCCAGTTCCTGGCAGGAATTGTGGACTCTACAGCCTCTGTCCCCTTCATGGAAGATTCTTTTGTATTTCCTTGGGGCTTCCCCGGCTTCTTGGAGGATGATGCCTCTGGTTTTCGTGGGGGGGCTTTTGAACGACATTCTGCAGCACGGTGGCCCTCTCTCCCGCAGTTGAAGCAACCTGTTGATTTTTTGGCTGTGGCTGGTTTTTGTCAGATTCCGTCTACTGTCAGGACCCACCTCAATCCACATCTTAGGAAATAAGAACTCTTGGATGCAAGTTTAGTCCAAAAGGAAAATGTTTACTAGGATGGAATCGATTGTGGGAATACAAGACGGAATCTGACAAAAGTTACATGTCAATCCTATATAAAGCATTCCCATTTCAGCCCCTCCCCTCATCCATTTGGTCCAGCTGTCATCAGTTGCTAGGTGTCAGGTCCTTCCATGGGAAAGGGAACTCTCCTTGGTTTTATGGTTATTGCTTTCCTTTTCAGTTGTAAATGAAGATACAAATATATAAATATAAATATAAAAATATTTAATATAAATATATAAATATATAAATATAAATATAAAAATATAAATGGATTCTGACACTGTCACTACCTCCATTCCTTCCCCATCTATTTGCCAGGAATTGAGAGGGCCGGATGCCATGATCTTGGTTTTCTTAATGTTAAGTTTCAACCCAACTTTTGCACTCTCCTTCTTCACCCGCAACAAGAGGCTCTTTAGTTCTTCTAATAGATTATTCACTCCTAAATATAATTTAAGTTTTAGTTTCATTTACTTAAACTAATTGGATAAAACTACTCAGGCTTTTCTTGTGGATAAAATAGTGAAGCAAGCAACTGTTTTAATATGGCAGGTTGTCAAGACAGAAAAAACAATAAAATAAATATGGTAAATGTTAGTGAAATGAAGGATGATATTTTGACATACTAAGTGGAAGATAGTCCTGACATCCTAACTGCAATGCCATTTTTCACAAGAGTTATTTTCAGTGGATCCGGTGTGCATTTTCAGAATTATGCTATACTGGGCAGTGAATTCAACATATATTATCTCTTGACATCAACGTACAGGCTTTGCATCCATTCCATTTTAATACTCCAGCTTTCCACTTGTATTAGACTTATAAAAAATACCATTTAAGCATGTTGGCAATTCCTGACCTAAAATCAAACATATTACTCACCTTAACAGTTATAAATATGAGTGTGGCTAACCATTTCTGTCATATGCAAGTAGGCATTATGACTAATAAATCTTGCAGTTGATGCATTTATTCAGTTGCAGGGGATATTTTGATGGCGACACACTTTTTGTTGGTTTGTTAGGAATATGATAAGGAAGTGAAAGGTTTCGTCATTGTCCTGGAAGGAAGCGGTCAAACCAACAAGATGCAGCTTCCAAAAGAAACTAAGCAGGCCCGTAAGTATAAAAGTATTATAAAATGTCATAAAACATACTAGTCTGTGTGATGTTTTCAGAACAAGTGGTGCACAAAGTATATTAATGGGAACAAAACATCCCTTTATGAAGCTTCAAACAGCCTTGCCCTTCAGAAGATTCATGAGGCTGTTCTCCAGTGGTATGTTTCATTAAACGAATTGACTGTTCAACCACTTAAACAGGCAGATAGCTGGAAAGTGCTTTTGAAGCAGCTATAAAGTCATTCCAAAGGTTGGAAATGTTTCCAACATTTACATTCCAAATGTAAAATGCTTCTTGCAGATATATTTTGATTACACTAAGGTGTTTTGTGAAGCAGCTGTTTCTAGTGCTATGCACAGCCCTAGCTGTTAATTAAGTTAGCATTGGGTTAGCTGAATAATACTTACCTAGTTACAGTTTTAGCTGTATTTGTTCAACATTAAAGTAAAAAAAAATAGGGTGGGATCTTACAGACCATGTTGAATCTTCCCTGAATTTTAAAGGTGGTTTGGCAATTACCAGTTTCTCTGGAATGTTTAATTTTTGAATTGGTACATCTCTAATATATACCACTTTTATACAGCCAAAGAGTTCTTAATTTTTTTCTTTGAATACTTTTTCAAGTAAATTGATAGAGCAAACAATGAAGTAATATCATCCCAAGGATCTAGTTAAATGTGATCAATATTCTTCCAATTTCACCTAACAATACCTATTGTTCTCATCAACAAGATAAAAAAATATTTTACACCTATAAGATGACTCCATATCTCTTCAGTTGTTGGGATATTCTAATGCTAATATTTCATAAACTTGCATTTTCAACTCTTGTCACTCTGCAATAACTAAGTTTAACTTTAAGTTTAAGTTTATTGAATTTATATACCGCCCTTTTCCCGTAGGACTCAGGGCGGTTTACAAGGTATTTAAAAACGTCAATACAATACAAAAATTAAAAACAATTAAAAATAATTAAATTTGATCCCTGAAAAGTATAAAACCCCCAATTAAAAACTCTCAGCCTGGGCCGGAAAGCTCAAAGAGCCAGGTCTTCAGGTCCCGGCAGAATGAACGAAGGTCGGGGGCAGTCCTAAGCTCCACGGGCAGCTGGTTCCAAAGGGCAGGCGTACCCACTGAGAAGGCCCTCCCCCTGGGTGTTATCCGCCGGCAGTCTTTTACCGGCGGCACCCTGAGAAGGCCCTCCCTGTGGGAGCGCACAGGACGAAGGGAATTTGATGCCGGCAGCAGGTGTTCCCTCAAATATCCCGGACCCAAGCCATTTAGGGCTTTATAGGTCATCACCAGCACCTTGAATCTCACCCGGAGGGCAACCGGAAGCCAATGCAGCTCGCGGAGTAGAGGTGTTACATGGGAGTATCGGGAAGCCCCCATCACAACTCGCGCGGCCGCATTCTGCACCAGCTGAAGCCTCTTTTAAACTCTTTAGGAGCAGTAACGGTGTTTTCCATTTGTCATATAATCTATCAAGCATGAACTACCTTTTATATCCATATATGACCGACGTGTACTGCTAAATCAGTATGTATATGCTGAAGACCTTGAAATGCACCAAGGCCATAAAAACATTAGAAAGCAAACAATTGTTCTTATGTTAAAAGCTCAAACACACTGAAGCCAAAGGTTCATATACTGTCCTTCCAAATACTAGAAGATATTTTCATCACTATTTATTTAGAAATAATTATATTTCTGGAAACAAAAATTTAGAGGGATAGTTAAAAACACGATTAAGCCTTGCTGCCATTCTTTCAGACAAGAAGGCTGTAACACTGTTGCTGCCATAAAAAGACAGGTAGTCCTCGACTTACAATGGTTCATTCAGTGACCCTTCAAAGTTACAATGGCACGGAAAAAAAGTGACTTACACTGTGTCATCCCCGCGGTCACATGATCAAAATTCAGACGCTTGGCAACTGACTCATATTTATGATGTTTGCAATGTCCTTGGGTCATGTGATCCCCTTTTGCAACCTTGTTATAAACAAAGTCAATGGAGAAGCCAGATTCACTTAATAACAAGTGTTGCTAACTTAACAATTGCAGTGATTCACTTAATAACTGTGGCAAGACAGGTTGTAAAATAGGGCAAAATTCACTTAACAAATGTTTCACTGATCAACAGAAATTTGGTGCTCAATTGTGTTCCTAAGTCAAGGAGTACCTGTAGTCTTAAAAGGTAAAGGTAAAGGTTCCCCTGCACATGCGTGCTAGTCGTTTCTGACTCTAGGGGCCAGTGCTCATCTCCATTTCAAAGCCGAAGAGCTTGTCCGAGGACGTCTCCGTGATCATGTGGCCGGCATTACTGGATGGCAAAGGCGCACGGAACGCTGTGCTACACAAAGGATTTTTTGGAAAAAAAACTAAGGGCTGATATAATTTACTTAGTCTCCATAAATTTCCCATAGGTTATTAGATACCTGACCATGGGGCTTGCTCAACATTTTCCAATAGATACTTGGACACCGTTCTGAGCCCTTCATTGAGATAGTTTGGAAATTCTTCCGCTACAGATAATTTTTGCATACTGCAGTAGGTGCTTAGAGTTTTAGCAGGGAGACACATGTACAAACTAACAAATTGTATATGTGTGTGTTGCACAAGTATTGGAGTCTTCCTTGGCAATACCATTTGAGGATATAATTTGCCATGCAAGAAAATTACATCTCTCTGCTGTATCTTGAAGTAACCTGGAGATCAATCACCAGCAAAACTTTTTCAGGGAGCGTGCAAAGACCCCACTTTTCAATGGTAGGTCTAAGCAGCCTGGCTCACGTCTGCTGAAGTGTGATTTTTCAGAATGGAATGGAATTAGAATTAGAGTAGAGTAGAGTAGAGTAGAGTAGAGTAGAGTAGAGTAGAATTAGAATAGAATAGAATAGAATAGAATAGAATAGAATAGAATAGAATAGAATAGAATAGAATAGAATAGAATAGAATAGAATAGAATAGAATAGAATAGAATAGAATAGAATGTTTATTTATTTTATTTTATTTATTTTATTAAATTTATATACCACCCTTTCCCGAAGGACTCAGGGCGGTTTACAGGGCATTTAAAACAACCAATACAAAAGTTAAAAACAAATTAAAAAAAATTAAACCATCCCTAGAATTAAAAACCCCAGTTAAAAATTCTCAGCCTGGGCCGGAGAACTCAAAGAGCCAGGTTTTCAGGTCCCGGCGAAATGTGCGGAGGTCGGGGGCAGTCCTAAGCTCCACGGGCAGCTGGTTCCAGAGGGCAGGCGCACCCACAGAGAAGGCCCTTCCCCTGGGTGTTATCCGCCGACAGTCTTTTATCGGCGGCACCCTGAGAAGACCCTCCCTGTGGGAGCGCACTGGACGAAGGGAGCTTGATGCCGGCAGCAGGTGTTCCCTCAGATATCCCGGACCCAAGACATTTAGGGCTTTATAGGTCATCACCAGCACCTTGAATCTCACCCGGAGGGCAACCGGAAGCCAATGCAGCTCGCGGAGTAGAGGTGTTACATGGGAGTATCGGGAAACCCCCATCACAACTCGCGCGGCCGCATTTTGCACCAGCTGAAGCCTCCGAGTGGTCCTCAAGGGCAGCCCCATGTAGAGAGTGTTGCAGTAGTCTAGACGGGAGGTCACGAGCGCATGAGTGACTGTGCGTAGGGCATCTCGGTCCAGATAGGGTCGCAACTGGTGCACCAGGCGAACCTGGGCAAAAGCCCCCCTGGCCACGGCTCCTATATGATAGAATAGAATAGAATAGAATAGAAGAATAGAATAGAATAGAATAGAATAGAATAGAATAGAATAGAATAGAATAGAATAGAATAGAATAGAATAGAACAGAACAAAACAGAATAGAATAGAATAGAATAGAATAGAATAGAATAGAATAGAATAGAATAGAATAGAATAGAATAGAATAGAATAGAATCTGGAATGGACCTTGGAGGTCTTCTAGTCCAGCCCCCTGCTCAAACAGGAGAACCTAAACCATCTCAGACAAGTGACTTGTCTAGCCTCTTCTTAAAAACCTCCAGTGATGGAGCACCCGTGATTTCTGGAGGCAAGCTTGTCCACTGGTTTAATTGTCCTCACTGTCAGGAAGTTTCTCCTTAATTCCAGGTTGCTTCTCTCTTTGAGCAGTTTCCAACCATTGTTTCTTGTCATGCCCTCTTGGTGCTTTGGTGAATAACGTGACCCCCTTGTCTTTGTGGCAGCCCCTCAAATCCTGGAACACTGCTATCATGTCTTCCCTATTTCTTCTTTTCTTTAGACTAGCCAAGCTCAAGTCCTGCAGCCGTTCTTCGTATAACTGTTCAAACTTACAACAGAACTGAAAGAAGTGACTTATAACCATTTTTCACACTTACAACCTGTGCAGTATCCCCATGGAGATACTGGAGAATCACTGTCAGTCAAAATTTAGAAATTTGGCAGCTGACTCATATTCATGACTGTTGCAGTGTCCTGAAGTCATGTGATCACCTTCTGTGACCTTCTGATAAGCAAAGTCAATAGGGAAGCCAGATTCACTTACAACCATGTTAGTAACTTAACAACTGTAGTGATTCATTTAACAACAGTGGCAAGAAAAGTCGTAAAATGGGGCAAAACTCACTTAACAAATGTCTCACTTAGCAATAGAAATTTTGAGATCAGTTGTATTTGTAAGTTAAAGACTACCTGTAGTTGTTTAACCTGGTGATTAGAACAGGGTTTTTTTCATTGCTGTTCTCATACTAAATATTCTTAACATAGTCCTTCCAAACTGAATAAATTGAGATTCTGTGCTATTCTTCCCCGATTCATGTGATTTGAAAAATGCAGTTATTTTTCATAAGAATAGAAGAAGGGCCCAGTACAATCAGTTTAAAGGTCCAACATTCAGCTTAAAGTAGCGAATAGAAAGATCTTCTGGGAGACTTACTAACCTCTTGACTAGCAGGCAGACAGACAGGTAAGTATCTAGAGTGTCAGTTCCTTTAAGGTTCACAATGAGATCGTCTTAGAAAATTAAGAGGATTCTCTTTCAGAACTGCCAGCTTCTATTTGGATTTCATGCGAGTGTTAAAGCAGCCTCAAGAGCAATACATTCAGATTTTGTTCAGGCTTTATTCCTGAAAGCCATTTTCACATTTTGATTTTACAAGAACCTTTGCTGTTAAATTTCCAATTTAAATTACCCATTTCATTTTGAACATTCAGATTAGATTAAACCCTTACTTGTCCACAGTTTTTCCAAACTCAATTTTGCTGTGGCATTAATTGCTTAAATGGTTAAACTAAAGTTTATGTTGGTCATTGGTAAGTTCAATTATTCTGCATTTTTGCAAGAATTTTATGTCACAAAGTTAAGACATTAATTAATTTTGTGTCCTTGTAGAATATACTTTGAATATGCACCCTGTCAAACAAGTGGGAAACTGTAAATAAAATAATTAGATTCCATATTTTGTTCTAGTTCTACTCAGAGCGCAATCTGTTTTTAAGAACATATTTCAAAAATAATTAAATTCTATTCTTTATTTTCATAGAAGTATTGAATATTCATGTTATTCCCAATTTATTTCTTTTATTTTGCTGTAGTTGGACTGATCCAGCAATTTTTGGTACTTCAAATTTACGTACCACTGGGACAAGATTTCTCAGCTGAATTACTGTAAGATAATACTGAACTTTACTATCATGTTTGATGCACTAAGGAAATGAATTAATACTGGCTGCTGTTAATATATGTAACAGTTTTAGGTTAAAGAGTAACCCATAATCAAATTGATATAAAATAATTTAGCTTATTTGATTGTTTTTAGTTGATTTTAAGCATTTTAAATCTTTTAGAAGATTTAAGCATATTTATTTTATTTATTTATTTATTTTAATTCCATTTATATCCCGCCCTTCTCCGAAGACTCAGGGCGGCTTTACAAATTTAGCAGTAGCCTTCATTCTATGTATATGCCTGCTTATTAGGGCTTTCATACGCCCCCCCAAGCGGCATTATTACAAAGTCAGCTTAATTGCCCCCAACAATCTGGGTCCTCATATTTGTCATAAAGGAAGTACTGTATATGAATAAAGATGAATAGACTTTAAATAATTAATTTTGACACTTTTAAATTTATTCTTCTTTGGCCTTGATTTATTATTCATTTGTTTTGGTTTGTTAACAATGAAAGTGCCTGGAAAATCCAGTGCCAATACAATAGCAATAGCACTTAGACTTATATACCACTTCACAATGCTTTACAGCCCTCTCTAAGCGGTTTATAGAGTCAACATATTCCCCCAACAATCTGGGTCATTTTACCAACCTCAAAAGGATGGAAGGCTGAGTCAACCTTAAGCCAGTCCGGATTGAACTACCGGCAGTCAACAGGATTAGCCTGAAATACTGCATTCTAACCACTGCACCACCACAGTAGTCCTTGACTTACAACCATTCATTTAGTGACTGTTAGGGGTTAGGGCGGCACTGAAAAAAGTGACATGAATATTTTTCACATTTGAAATCCATTGCAGCATCACCATGGTTCACATGATCCAAACCTGGACGTTTGGAAACGTTCGTCAATTGGCACATATTTATGACAGTTACAGAGTCCCAGGGCTGTGTGATCACCTTCTGCAACCTTCTGATAAGCAAAGTCAATAGGAAAGCCAGATTCACTTAACAACCATGTTACTAAGTTAACAACTGCAGTGATTCACTTAACACAACTGTGACAAGAAAGGTCATAAGATGGGCAAAGCTCACTTAACAACTGTCTCGCTTAACAACAAAAGTTTTGGGCTCAGTTATGTCCATAAGTTGAGGGTTACCTGTAGATGATTTATGTCATCCCCACTAGGTAGACCAGACCAGAAAATCAACTCCACAAAGGACTAAAACTATTTTTATTGCAATAGGCTATCATAGTATAGTCAAGGCTATGGTCTTCCCAGTTGCAATGTACGGCAGTGAATCCTGACTGCTCTTTAGAAGGCCAGATCCTGAAGCTAAAACTCAAATACTTTGGCCACCTAATGAGAAGGAAGGAGTCACTGGAGAAGAGCCTAATGCTGGGAAAGATTGAGGGCAAGAGAAGAAGGGGACGACAGAGAATGAGGTGGCTGGATGGAGTCACTGAAGCAGTAGGCGTCAGCTTAAATGGACTCCAGAAGATGGTAGAGGACAGGAAGGCCTGGAGGAACGTTGTCCATGGGGTCGCGATGGGTCGGACACGACTTCGCAGCTGCTAACAACAACAACAAGGCTATCATAACAGAATCTTATAAGTTTGGTTGTGCTGTACCTCCTCCTCCTCCTCCTTTTAATAGTTCAGGAAATGTTTCAGTCTTGTCTGTCTGTCTGTCTATCTATCTATTTATAAATTTTAAAGGTCACCCATCTTACTTAAAGGTAACTTATGGTCATCTTCCTTACTCTCTACAATTTGGAGGTGAAAGACACAAGTAAAATCATGTTTCAGTGTTCTGGTTTGTTATTGCTATATAAACCTTGTTTTTAGATTATGAGTTTGACGTTTTATTCATTTTATTAGCCTTGAGCTTTTTCAAGAAAAGGCAGTGAGATGCATTTTAAATAAATATTTTCAACTGCTTCTATAGAAACTCGGAAAGTCTACAGTAACATTTAATGGGTTATATTTCTCCCTCTTTTCTTCCCTTATGTCTGCTTAGAATACTAAACATAAAACAACCACATATTTCTGCCACCAAGTATACTGATGTTGAAAGGATTTTGTAACACTGAAATAATGCAGTTGTAAAGTGGTGTTTATAAAAGAAAAAGTCTAATGCATTATTGATAAAATTTTAAAGATTGCATTTGGGTGCTTTTAATCTTTTGTACCTATGCACAAGTGTTTTTTGTTCTTAACTCTCATTTATTTCTATATAGCACATAGATTGTGATCTTGTCCCAGCATATCATTGCTGTAGAGGAAACAACTGGAAAGAATTCACACGTTGTTCCTAGCATTTGTCCTGCTTGGTTGGAGGTCCTGTATTTTGTCCTGTACTTGCTACAGTTCACATAGAAAAGTGATGCATGCATGAAGCAATGAAGATTTTTGCTTTTCAGCAAGCTTGTCACAAACCCTGTTGATGATTAGAGCTGAGAGAGTGATTTGCCCAAGGTATCCAGCTGTTTTCCTTGCCTAACAGAGGACTAGAACCTTGCTCTGATCCAGCATCTTAACTATTACCATATACCAGTGATGGCGAACCTTTTAGAGACCGAGTACCCAAACTGCAACCCAAAACCCACTTATGTATCATCGGGTGCCGGGTGGGCATGGCCAATTGGGTGGGCGTGGCTGCGGTGGTAATGGCAGACTGGGTGGGATTAAAAAGTTAATCAATTCCAACTTTGCAAGATCTTTTTTTCCTGCGAGAAGTTGAAATTGATTTATTGACTGAACCTTTTTTTTTTGCACACGGCGGTGGAGGCCTAAAGCTAAAAGGTTTTATAAAACCCAGCTGAAGGCCTAGAGGGCTCTGCATGCCACCTGTGGCACGTGTGCCATAGATTCGCCACCACGGCCCTATATTCTATACCCATTACCCTATACCTCACCATTAAATTATTTAAATCTCCATTATAAAAAGAGAATGATTCTAAATGTAGAACCTTACTTTTTTCACCATTGAATTTCATTTTGTTAGATAGCGCCCAGTGTTCAAGTCTGTCCAGATCCTTCTGTATCTTAAGCCTATCTTTTGGAGTGTTGGCTATTCCTGCCAGCTTGGTGTCGTCTGCTAATTTGATGAGTTCCCCATTTATCCCTTCGTCCAAATCATTGATGAAGATGTTGAAGAGCACTGGGCCCAGAACAGAGCCCTGGGGCACCCCACTACATACTTCCCTCCATGTAGATGCGGTTCCATTGAGGACCACACGCTCAGTATGGCCGGTCAGCCAGCTACGAATCCATCTGGTGGTGATTCTGTCTAACCCGCATTATTCTATCTTATCAAGTAGAAGGTTGTGATCTACTTAATCAAATGTCTTACTGAAGTCCAAGTAAATTATATCCATAGCATTCCTCTGATCCACTAATTTTGTCACTTGGTCAAAGAATGCAATAAGATTTGTCTGGCATGATCTGTTTTTGACAAACCCATGTTGGCTTTTAGTAATGACTTTGTTTGCTTCTAGGTGCTTGTTGATTCGTTGTTTGATTATCTTTTCCAGAATCTTCCCAGGTATTGAGGTCAGGCTGATAGGTCTGTAATTTCCTGGATCCATTTTTTTCCTTTTTTGAAGATGGGAACTACATCAGCTCTCTTTCAATCTTCTGGTAGTTCCCCAGTGCTCCAGGATCTTTGAAAAATATAGTTCAGTGGTTCTGAGATCACATCTGCCAGTTCCTTGAGAACCTTGGGGTGTAATCCATCTGGTCCTGGTGATTTGAACTCGTCTAGGCCAGACAAGTGCTCACTTACCATTTTTTTGCCTATCTTAACTTGCGTTTCTATTCTGTTTTTTATGGCACTGGTTTTGGTAGGTTGGACTATTTTTTCCCTTTGTGTAAATATAGATGCAAAAAACGAGTTAAATAATTCTGCTTTCTCCCTGTTGCTTGTCACCTTCTTGCCATTTTCCCCCACTAATGGACCAATCATTTCCTTCACTTTTTTCTTGTTTTTTATATGTTGAAAGAAGCTTTTTCGTTATTTTTGACTTTGGTCGCAAGCCTTAGTTCATTTTGAGCCTTAGCTTCCCTCACTTCATCTTTGCAGGCACAGGCTATTTGCTGATATTCTGCCTTAGTTATGTGCCCCTCTTTCCACTTCTTATACTTGTCCTTTTTATCTTTCAATTTATCAGAGAGTTCTTTATGCAGCCATGCTGGTTTCTTTTGAGAGCTGTTATTTTTCTTCTTTGTTGGTATTGTACTAGACTGGACCTTTATTATCTCACTTTTCAAAATTTCCCAAGCTTCTTGAGTTGTTTTCCCCTTTAGGATTCTCATCCATGGAATTCTTCCCATGGTCTCTCTAAGTTTATTGAAATTAGCTCTTTTAAAGTCCAAGACTCTAGTTTGGCTGTGTTCTATTGCTTGTGCCTCCAGAATGTTGAATTCCAATATTGCATGTTAAGCAAGATGGTTGTTAAGTGAGTCACAACCAATGTTATGACTTTTTTTGCTGTGGCTGTTGAATGAATTACTGAATCATGTGGTCATTAACAGAATCTGACTTTCCCCATTGACCTTTCTTATCAGAATCTCCATAAGAAGATTGCAAATGACAATCCCAGGAGCCTGGAACTCTGCAACCATCATAAATACATGTCGGTTGCCAAGCACCCAAAGTTTGATCCCCTGACTATGGGGATGCCACAGTGGTCATAAGTGTGAAAACTGGACATAAGCCACTTTTTCAATGCCATTGTAATTTTGAAAGGTCATTAAATGAATGTTTGTAAGCTGAGGACTACCTTTATTTGCAAACTAAACCATTCAAAATAGTAATGACATTTGAATATTGTTTTCTCGCTGAAGGTTTCTGCAGTGTGTGATAAAATGCAATGTTTGTAAATCGCTAATTTAGATATTGGATCATATAATGGAATGGAACAAACTACATGGTGGTGCAGTGGTTAGAATGCAGTATTGCAAACTAACTGCTGATTGCCAAGAGTTCAATCCTGAGCAGCTCAAGGGTGACTCAGCCTTCCATCCGTACGAGGTTGATAAAATGAGGACCCAGATTGTTGGGGGGTAATAGGCTGACTCTGTAAATGGCTTAGAGAGAGCTGTAAAGCACAATGAAGTGGTATATAAGTATTGCTATATAGCTTTTTAAATTTATTAGACTATTATCCTGCCTTTATTATTTATAAGTAACTCAAGGCAGGGCTCATAGATAATACTCCTTTCTCCTTCTCTTTTCCCCACAACAACAACCCTGTAAGGTGAGTTGGGCTGAGAGTGAATGTCTGGCCCAAAGTCACCCAGTCTTCTTATAAAGTGTTCTTTATATTGAAGATATATTTTTAATTCTATGATGTTGACTTTCTTACTTCAGAAAACTCTGAACTCTTCCAACTCTGCACTGTGTTTCATTCAAATGAAACAATGGTTGGAAACTGACCAAAGAGAGAAGCAACCTAGAAATTAAGGAGAAACTTTCTGACAGTGAGGACAATTAACCAGTGGAACAGCTTGCCTCCAGAAATTGTGGGCACCCCATCACTGGAGATTTTTAAGAAGAGGTTAGACAGTCACTTCTCTGAGATGGTATAGGTTCTCCTGCTTGAGCAGGAGGCTGGACTAGAAGACCTCCAAGGTCCCTTCCAGCTCTCTTCTATTCAAATTCAGATTTCATTCAAATCTGCCTTGTATTGGACCTATACATTTTTTGAGAATCAAAGTGACTTTGTTATCTGAGGATTAACTCATACAGCTTTGTAGCTAGCGATTTGCCTGTTGAACTCTGAACCAGATGTTAATCTCATCTGTCATATTCAATAAGGAAATTCATTGGTAATGATGCCCTAGAAGCATTATAGACAATTTATAAAATTCTGCATTGATTTCTTAATGAAGTACCTGGCTAAAAGGCATGTTATTGTATCTGAAGAGTTTTATAGTGTTCCTATAAATAAATAGCATAAGCATTCCCTAACCATCATCCCTTAGGAGGCATTAAAGCACTTAATATTCTATAAAAATCAATGATCTCCATGTCAGTTACAAAGAAACACAAAACACTAGAAAATATTGCATTAAACCCTATTTGCAGAAGAAGGTATCTTAATATTAAATTATAAGTCTGATAACAGAATTTGTGAAAATAGCATTTAACATTAATTTCCCCACCCACGTAGTATTCAAGAGATTTCTGCATCATTGTACAAGAGTTTGTGTCATTTCTTTTATATGAATTATAGTATTACAATTATGTCCTGCGTAGACAGATTGATATTTGTCATTTTTCTCTTGATGTGTCATTTACATTGCAATGTAGTGACAGATGACAGGTGTGCCAGAACATTTTAAATTGTAAGAGCTTTTATATTTTATTAATAAAATAGCTTCAGTAGCTGGCATTTCACCTTAAAATGAAATTCAAACTGATGATCCTCCTTCAATAATTGTTGGGTCCCCATAGCTGAAAGAAAACCTAATTCACATATTGGTCCACCTCTGTTTGAATATGTTTTGCTGAAACATTTTCCCATATGCATCTCACAAACTTCCAAGAGCTGTTTTGGATTGTGGTGGGATTTATTGGATTGCAGTGAGATACATACAAGTAGAGGAAAGGAAAGGAGAGGGGCAGGGAGGGGAAAAGGGGGGGAGGAAAAAGGAAGGAAGGAAGGAAGGAAGGAAGGAAGGAAGGAAGGAAGGAAGGAAATGGAGTAAAATTTTGGGAAATGTGCTGTGCAAAAATAAAAGATAAGATTTTCTGATTATTTAAAAAATATCACACAGAAGAAGTACAGTTATTATTATTATTATTATTATTATTATTATTATTATTATTATTATTAATTTTATTTATATACTGCCCTTCTCCGGAAGGACTCAATTGTAATGCAGAATTATAAGTCTAATAACAGAATTTGTGAAAATAGCATTTAACTTTAATTTCCCCACCCACGTAGTATTCAAGAGATTTCTGCATCATTGTACAAGAGTTTGTGTCATTTCTTTTATATGAATTATAGTATTAACAATTATGTCCTGCGTAGACAGATTGATATTTGTCATTTTTCTCTTGATGTGTCATTTACATTGCAATGTAGTGACAGATGACAGCTGTGATTATATTTAAGAATTTTTGATGAAGCCTATAGTAATAATAGTAACTTAGTGATTAGCCATAAGAATCTGTACAAATATAAAATACAAAAGAACAATAAGAAAGACAGAGATTAACCACTTGATCAACAATCAAGAAGTAAACAATACTCCAATCGAGGAAGTACCAGCGCAGACATACAAGCTAAGAGTAAACAATAGCCTAATCAAGAAACTGCCAAGACCATTCCCCACCAACAGTGACAGGGCAATCCATTAGCATATAAAAATAAAAGCAAACCCCACCCCCTTCTAGCATTGGTGATGTTACCTAGTTTGGTAACGAAAGGTCTACAAGAAAACAGCTAAGCTGAGACAGCACCTTCATTTCAGTTCTAAACTACAAATATTCTCTTCTATTGATACAATATGACCATGTATAACAAAATATATTTTTGTATTATTTCTCTGTCAGCCTACAATTTAGCTCAGTCAGATCCACATATGCAGTTCTCACTTATACTGTTCTGTTCTGATGAAGGGCTATATGTAATATCGCATAAAACATGATGTTTTAATGTATGATTCCCAATATCCACAATTTCTGCAGCGCTACAAATATATGAACGTTCTCATAAGAAACTTGTTTAAGCCTTTCATATTCCATTGCGTCCTACTGCTCAAATCTAGGTTGAGTAATACCCCACAAGATGGTTGAACATTTCTGTATTTATTTATTTTGCTGTTTGGAAGGCGTATTTTTTTTTAATCCCATTTATATCCCGCCCTTCTCCGAAGACTCAAGGCGGCTTACAATCTAAAGCACAAATCAATGTGCTTTAAGGAAGCTCATCCATTTTACTGGGAGGGCCTTATTGAGGGTAGCTATATTTCTCTGAGTTTGTGCCTTCAGACTTACAAGATTCTGTAAATCGCTTAGAGAGGCTGTGAAATACTGCGAAGCAGTATATAAGTGTAAATGCTATTGCTATTCTATTAATGTAGCCTTACAATTAAGTAGAATTAGTTCATCTAGTTGCATTTTCTGTATGGTTAACCGGGGAAGGCTTGACCTCTTTCATCCATAACATAAAAAATATTAGCAATCAATAAAAAATTAAGAACCATATAATGCGATCAATGAAACAAAATGTAATGATGTAGAATTGGAGAATAATTAAAACATTAGATGAAGAAAGAGGTAAAATTAGGAAATCTCAAAAGCCTAACCAAATAACTTTTATTTTACATAACACCTGAATATTGGTAGATGGGGTTAATGGTAGGGGAGAGCTTTTTCATGGGAAGAATTCAGATGTGTTATCATTTCAATGTGTGTCTCCATATTTAAGAAGAGAGATCCCACAATTTTCCTTAATACGTATTAATTTGTTAGATTTATATTCTGCTTTTTTTAATCTAAAAAAATAACAATAAAGATTATTTTATCTTCAGTCTCACACTCTAGATTGCCTATTTACCCTACAATAGCCCCCTTGTGGGGTAGCTAAATGCTGAGGGAGAATGACTGGCACAGAATCACTCAGTCTGTTTCCATGGCTTAGAGGGACTAGAACTTCCTCATACAAGTTCAGCACCTTAATTCCTATATCACACTGACTCTCTTCAACTGCTTAGTCATATTACATAGAAATGTCTATGGAGATTCTGTCATTCAGGTCATAGTTATTCCCAAAGATCCTTTTTCACAAGGCAACTGGACTTTCTTGTGTTTTTTTTAAGATGTTTCGCTTCTCATTCAGAAAGCTTCTTCAGCTTCAAAGAAATAGTCCAGTTGTCTCGTGAAAAAGCATCTTTGGGATTACATAGAAATATTCTTTAATATGCATTTGTACATCTACTGACTGTTGAAAAATAATTGAAGACATTAAGTTGCTCAGATGTTGAGGTTACGTATGGTTTCTTTCTGGGATGTAAATCTGTTGAAGAGGACAGTGTTTGGTAGCGCTGATGAAATTAATTTCTCTGTCTTAGCTAGTACCTTCACTGTGATAAACACAGTTCTGAATATGAGTTGTATATACTACTATGGTGTGCGTGTTCTACCTTCCTCCTTTCATTTGATAAAACTATAAAAAATCTTCCAAGCTTGTGCTGTACACTTTGCTTTATTATTATGCAAAAAATTATGGTGCTTTTTCATAGCATTTTTTGCATTTCTTTTCAAATAAACATATTTGTTTTTATTTTGCACTCTGTTCTGTAGAAGATTTGATCAACCAACAAGAAAATCTGCAAAAGCATCCATAATTCTCATAAGGCTGAGCTTAAGGGTTTTTTTTTACCATTTAAGAGTGCCATCATAAATAAAGAATACAGGTCTTGCTTAAATGAGATACCATATCTGTTTGTTTTAACAGCAGTTACTGCAAAAACAGAAGGGCAGGACTAGCTTTGTTGCTAGAGTTTGGGAATAATAACAAAACCATGATATATTATGCATGTACAGAGTTTGCTTTCCTCAAGTCCTGCTGTACTGCCTCATTATGGCAGTGTTCCTAGAAGGGTTTCTTAATTACTAGCATACTCTTGAAAAAACCAAAATGACACTTGTATACCTGGAGACAATCAGATAGAGTACACAGAAATCAGTTTGATTATATTATTGATACAAGGAGGTGGAAGAACTCAGTTATAACAGTGAAGATATAGCCAGGGCTGACTGTGGAACAGATCACAAATTGCTCATATTCATGTTCCAAGTTACGATACGGTGAGAGAAGAAAGACAACCAGTCTGTACAACATGAACATGAGTACCTTTGGAATCACTTTGAAGTCCTCACCTCATTGATAGGGGAACCAGGAGAACTATGGGATGAACTTAAAGAAGTTAAGGATGACTGTGAGAAGACACTGCCAAAGATCAAGAAATAGAGAAATGCATACTGGGTGTCGGAAGAGTGAAAATCACCAAAAAGAAAAGAGAAGCCAAAGAGAAGAAAGATATCACATAGCAACTTAACAAAGAATTTCTGAAAGTTTTTAGAATAGACAAGAAGCATATGACAGCAACTTCTGTACAGACATTGAAGATAGAAGCAGACATGAAAAAACAAGTCTTCTAAAAGGTCTCTGAATTCAGAAAGAAGTTCTAACCTCAACTTGGTATGCTAAAGGATACCAGAGAACAGATAACTGCTTCAAAGAAGATCAAAATAACATTGAAGTACTGCCCTGATAGCTGTACAACAAAGATCAGCATCCAAAATACATTGAAAGGCATTCCCTATTCAGAAGATGCTAGGAAATTCTAGTAATGAAAAATAATGTACACAATGAAAAATGAGGCTAAGATTAAATGTAAAGCCCAAACTAATGGCAACAGGTACTGCAACCAGCCTTCAGGCACTTCTGGCAGAAAAGATAAGGCTCAAATTATCATACCTTGGACATAACATGCACAAACCTATTTCTCTGCTGAAATCTAATCCTGGAGTAGATGGAAGGAAAAAGAGCAGGACAAATGTCCTAGAGAAAATCTGTCTGTGGGTTGTTAACAGTAATCACAGGGGTTTGAGTTGTAGCACGTTGTTGTTGTTAGCTGCGAAGTCGTGTCCGACCCATCGCGACCCTATGGATAACATTCCTCCAGGCCTTCCTGTCCTCTACCATCTTCTGGAGTCCATTTAAGCTCACGCCTACTGCTTCAGTGACTCCATCCAGCCACCTCATTCTCTGTCGTCCCCTTCTTCTCTTGCCCTCAACCTTTCCCAGCATTAGGCTCTTCTCCAGTGAGTCCTTCCTTCTCATTAGGTGGCCAAAGTATTTGAGTTTTAGCTTCAGGATCTGGCCTTCTAAAGAGCAGTCAGGGTTGATCTCCTCTAGGACTGACCGGTTTGATCGCCTTGCAGTCCAAGGGACTCGCAGGAGTCTTCTCCAGCACCAGAGTTCAAAGGCCTCAATTCTTTGGCACTCAGCCTTTTTTATGGTCCAACTTTCACTGCCATACATTGCAACTGGGAAGACCATAGCCTTGACTATACGCACTTTTGTTGACAGGGTGATGTCTCTGCTTTTTAGTGTGCTGTCTAGATTTGCCATGGCTTTCCTCCCGAGGAGCAAGCATCTTTTAATTTCTTGATAGCACGTAGCTCTCCACAGTTACATAAATGAGTGAAATTTTATTCAGTCATTGTCTGTATCATCTATCATCTATCTGCACACATACACATGCACCAAATATAAGTGTATATACACACCAGATAAGCATCATTAAAAATGTAACATATCAACTAACTTCAAATTTTAAGAATAAATGTTAGCCTTTTATAAACCGCAGAACAAGTATATTGTTTGAAACATTTTGTTTAAAGAAACTAACAGCAAATATTGCCATGAATATTGTTAACCTTTTAAAACTACAATAAAAATATTGTTTTAAAAACATTTTGATAAAAGACAGCAGCAGCAGATATTCCTACAATTTATCTCAGTTACAGGATGTGTAATGAAATTGAAACTAAATTCCTGTGGTTTGAAGTTTATGAAAGGATAAGTTTACAGATGGTGATCTAACATCATTTCATCTGGCAATGTAGAAAGAATAGACATTATGCAAAAAATTTTAATCAGAATAACATTTCCAGAAAAATTTACTGTTTCATAAATTTATTGTTGTTTATTTCTATGATTTCCAAATATATGGAAAAGACTTTAATACTTGAACATCTTTTGAAAATGTAGGTAAACACTGCCTAGCAAGTCATCATTATCTACAGACATACAGTAGTGATACTCTAAAACTTTAAAAGGCTAGAGAGACATATTTAATTTTATTTAAGTCATTTGTTTCTTTAACAAGACCTATTGTAGATACTTGATAACTTACCGTATTTTCCGGCGTATAAGACGACTGGGCGTATAAGATGACCCCCTACATTTCCTGTTAAATTATAGGGTTTGGGCTATACTCGCCGTATAAGACTACCCCTCTTCCAACGCACACCAAATAAAAATTAAAAAACATCAGATTTGATTTTAATATGGTAATTTTAATTCAAATGCTTATGACATGCAGGTGCTTAGTAGGAAAACTGTCACTTATAAACATAAGGCTGTTTGTCATCAAACATGTAAACATAAAACAGTACAAGTGGATTAAACAATAATAATAATAATAATAATAATAATAATAATAATAATAATAATAATAATAATAATAATAATAATAATAATAACAAGAAGAAGAAGAAGAAGAAGAAGAAGAAGAAGAAGAAGAAGAAGAAGAAGAAGAAGAAGTTGTTGAAGGGGACCTTGGAGGTCATCTAGTCCAACCCCCTGCTAAGGCAGGAAAACCTATACCATTTCAGACAAATGGCTGTCCAGTCTCTTCTTAAAAACTTCCAGTGTTGGAGCATTTACCACTTCTGGAGGCAGGTTGTTCCACTGGTTAATTGTTCTAACTGTCAGGAAGTTTCTCCTTAGTTCTAGGTTGCTTCTCTCCTTGATTAGTTTCCATCCATTACTCCTTGTCCTGCTTTCAGGTGCTTTGGAGAATAGCTTGGCTCCCTCTTCTTTGTGGCAGCCCCTGATTCCAGCAACCATTCCCTATTTTCCTAATTCACTTTTTCACTTTTCCTAATTCACTCTAAAGCTTTCCCTGCGCAGAGCCTTAAGTAACACAAGCTGCCTGCAATTAGTGCAGGTTCGCATCCCACCAGGCTCAAGGTTGACTCAGCTTTCCATCCTTCCAAGGTAGGTAAAATGTGGACCCAGATTGTTGGGGGCAATAAGCTGACTTTGTAATAATGCTGCTTGGTGTGTGTGAAAGCCCTAATAAACAGGCATATACACAGAATGAAAGCTATTGCTAAGCACATTGATTTGTGCTTTAAATTGTAAGCCACCCTGAGTCTTCGGAGAAGGGCAGGATATAAATGGGATTTTTTTAAAAAAAAGACCAAATGGGAGATCCGCTCCAGGTTTTCCAGCCAGCCCGCCCAGTTCCTGAGTCAAATGTGTCCTTAGAGCTAAGCCGCTGCTTGGCTGCTGGCTTCCCCACCTGCCTTTCAAGTTGGGATATACTACAGCTGCTCTTCAACTTTAGAAGAAAAGACGCCCAGACCCCAGCCTGTAAAAAATCACAGACTGCAGCTTCTTCTCCAATTGGTCCCGCTTTCCCTGCGCAGACTAAATGGGAGATCCGCTCCAGGTTTTCCAGCCAACCCTGTCCCTAAATTTTCAGCACCCGGCGTATAAGACGACCCCTGACTTTTGAGAAGATTTTCATGGGTTAAAAAGATAGTCTTATACGCCGGAAACTACGGTAATAGCGTTTTCCATGAGCTTATTAAAACAGACTTATTAAATTAATTAGTCTTGATCTTTTCCTGGATTTCTTCTTAGGACTTAGTGTTGCACTTGTCTCTAGGAACAAGTTAGATAATTTAATTAGAAAATAAGTAATTATGCATTTTAATTTTTAAGAATTCTTGGTTTGATATTATCTTTATATGGTATTTCTCAATATTAGTTTATAGTCCAGATTGGCAATTCTTTTAGCCATGAAGGAAGCATACATTACACTTAGAAACTATGCATACAAAAATATACTCTAGCCCTCTTGATTATCCCACCACACACAAACATCCATATCAATTCCTTCCCAGTAATCTAGAGGAGATTTGTTCTTCTTTTATTGTATAGTCTATACTCGCTATCCTTTTCGTGCCAGTTTGGTTGAGAACTTCTGCAGACCACAAACTTCTGAAAACATGAAATAATCTTCAAAGGCCCTCTTATGTGTCCCAATAACTTCTGTGGTCTTTTTGGTTAGGCTTACAGTTGTGGTTTTGGAGTTGCTGCATCAATTCCTCTTTAATTACAACTCAAGATCTTGTGTAACTACATAAAGGTGTGCCAGAACATTTTAAATTGTAAGAACTTTTATATTTTATTAATAAAATAGCTTCAGTAGCTGGCATTTCACCTTAAAATGAAATTCAAACTGATGATCCTCCTTCAATAATTGTTGGGTCCCCATAGCTGAAAGAAAACCTAATTCACATATTGGTCCACCTCTGTTTTAATATGTTTTGCTGAAACATTTTCCCATATGCATCTCACAAACTTCCAAGAGTTGTTTTGGATTGTGGTGGGATTTATTGGATTGCAGTGAGATATATACAAGTAGAGGAAAGGAAAGGAGAGGGGTGGGGAGGGGAAAAGGGGGGGAGGAAAAAGGAAGGAAGGAAGGAAGGAAGGAAGGAAGGAAGGAAGGAAGGAAGGAAATGGAGTAAAATTTTGGGAAATGTGCTGTGCAAAAATAAAAGATAAGATTTTCTGATTATTTAAAAAATATCACCCAGAAGAAGTACAGTTGTAATGCAGATACAGCCTAACAAAATATTAAGGTGTTTCTTTAAAAAATATTTCCAGGCATTTTAACTTGAGCAGTGCCATAAGTGGCTGAATGTTTTCAACTGTTGTCTCCTGTTATTACTGTTTTATGAAATGTTTGTTGTGTGTATATTGCTGCCCCCAGCATGAGGATTGCGCCGCTGCCCCTGTGCAATACTAGCAGTGCTGCCGCTGCTCGCACAACAGTTACGGCAATAGTGGCACAAGGGGGGATGAGCATGTGCACACAGATGTGCACTGCCCAGCTACTCATGCAGCCTGGTGGCCAAGAGGCCATGGCTTGGTAGTGGGCCACGCCTCATAGCTTGGGGACCTCTGCTTTAAACAGTGTGGAAAGATTTATAAAGTATGAAAAAAGACATTTGTCAGAATGTTGAAGTGAAAAGGAATGTGTGAAGGAATATAGTCCAGATTCCCAGGAGGAAGGGAACACATTCCAGAGGAGCAAGAGACATCTCACTTCAGATTTCATTTCATTTCATTTTATTAAATTTATATGCCGCCCTTCTCCCTGAGGACTCAGGGCAGCTCACAACAATAAAAATTAAAAAACATAGAGTAAAAAAATTAAAAGAGAATTAAACAATAAATACAAAATTACAAAACAATTTAACCTAATAAAAGCCTAATTAAAAATCGTAGTCAGTCCAGGCCTGCTTGTTGGAACAACCACATCTTCAGGTCACGGCAGAAGGACCGAAGGTCAGGGGCCATCCGCAGCTCCGGAGGCGACTTATTGCAGAGGGTCGGTGCGCCCACAGAGAAGGCTCTCCCCCTGGGGGTCGCCAGCCGGCATTGCCTGGCTGACAGAACCCTGAGGAGGCCGACTCTGTGGGAGCAAACCGGGTGATGGGAGGTTGACAATGGCAGCAGGTGGTCTCACAAGTACCCCAGGCCTAAGCCATGCAGGGCTTTAAAGGTTATTAGCAGCACCTTGAATCGCACTCGGAGGGTAACCAGAAGCCAATGCAGCTCGCGCAGGAGTGGTGTAACATGGTAGTACCGAGATACTCCCATAAGCACCCACGCGGCCGCATTTTGCACCAGTTGAAGCCTCCGGGTGCTCTTCAAGGGCAGCCCCATGTAAAGAGCATTGCAGTAATCCAGGCGAGAAGTGACAAGGGCGTGGGTAACCGTTCATAGGGCATCTCGGTCCAAAAAGGGGTGCAACTGGTGCACTAGGCGAACCTGTGCGAAGGCCCCCCTGGTCACAGCTGTTAGATGATCTTCCAAATTAAGCCGTGAATCCAGGAGGACACCCAAGTTGCAAGCCCTTTCTGAGGGGGGCAATACCTCCCCCCATCAAAAGAGATGGAACTTGGACAATATGAGATGCCAGTGTCCACAGCCACTTAGTCTTGGAGGGGTTAAGCCTGAGCCTGTTCCTTCCCATCCAGACCTGCACCGCCTCCAGGCACCAGGACATCACGTCAAGGGCATCACTGGGTTGGCTCGGGGTGGAGATGAACAACTGGGTATCATCCACATATTGGTGATACCTCACCCCAAAGCCATGGATGATCTCACCCAGCGGCTTCATATAGATGTTAAACAGGAGGGGGGAGAGAACTGACCCCTGAGGCACCCCACAAGTGAGGGGCCTCGGTGTAGATCTCTGTCCCCCTGCCAATACAAACTGCGAGCGGCCCGAGAGGTAGGAGGAGAACCACCATAAAACAGTGCCTCCCACTCCCAACCCCTCAAGCTGTCGCAGCAAGATACCATGGTCAATGGTATCAAAAGCCGCTGAGAGGTCAAGTAGGACCAGGACAGAGGAACAGCCCCAGTCCCGGGCCCGCCAGAGATCATCCACCAGAGATCATCCACCATTTCCATGCTGTAGCCGGGTCTGAAACCAGACTGGTACGGGTCCAGATAGTCTGCTTCATCCAGTAATTGCAGGAGCTGACACACCACCACACTCTCAACAACCTTCACTACAAAGCGAAGGTTGGCGACAGGAAGGTAGTTATTCAATGAGGCCGGGACCAGAGCAGGCTTCTTGAGGAGGGGCCTCACCACCGCCTCTTTTAAGGCAGAGGGGAAGACACCCTCCATCAAAGATGCATTAACAACCCCCTGTCACCTCCCAGGCGGCTGAAACCAGCCAGGAGGGACATGGGTCCAGTAAACAAGTTGTTGTGCTCAGTCTACGCATGACCCTGTCCACATCATCCAGAGTCACAGGGTCAAACTCACCCCAAATGGTATGATCAAGACCTGCCCTCTCCACTCCTCCGGATTCCGCCCAGTCGGAGTCCAAGCCAGTCCGGATCTGAGCGATTTTGTCCTGCAGATACTGTACAAATTCCTCAGCCCTACCCTGCAAGGGGTCATCCCTCAATCCCTGATTAAACAGGGAGCGGGTCACTCTAAACAGGGCGGCTGGGTGGTTATCTGTGGATGCAATGAGAGTGGAAAAGTAAACATGCTTTGCCGCTTCCATCGCCACTAGATAAGACTTAAGATAAGTTCTTAGCTGTGTTCGATCAGATTTGGATCCGCTTGACCTCCAACGGCTCTCTAGGCATCTTTTCCAGTGCTTCATCTCCCGGAGCTCCTCGGTAAACCAGGGGGCCACCCGGGGTCTGCGCTGGGTCAGAGGCTGCAAAGGCACAATTCGATCCAAGGCCCCAGCAGCCGCCCTCTCCCAGGCTTCTACTAGGGCCTCAGCAGAGTCGTGGGCAAGGGAAGCAGGAAATGTCCCAAGCTCCGTCTGGAACCTTAGCTTGTGTGAGAGAAAAAAGGGTGAAGATGGCTCCTCCCTAATAGTCCCCAGTGTATCTGTCATATGGGGTGATAGCATGCTTTAGTTGGGCAAGATTCTGTCTACAGGTGAGGAACAGTAAAGAAGCCTGCTTGGGAGAATCACAACTTATCTTTCTTGGTTTTTCTGGAGCCTGACCGAATGAGAAAAAAAGTGTTTGTAAAAGAATGTGGCAAAAAAATGAGAGTGACAAAAATGCATACCAAAAAACATGCATAATGTGTATCAAAAAAAGTCAAAAGAACAGTTGTTGTGGATCAGTCAGAATCATTCAGATACTGAAGCTGAAAAGCTTAGCTAGGAGTGTCAGCCTGCATCAGTGGAAAAGGTATGAGGAAACACAGATGATTCAGCTGATCCAGAGCTCCGGTTTGGCAAGATATTAAGCCCAGCAATATGTTGTAAATTACTAAAGAAAGAGCAAAGAAAGTCCAACCGTCTACTTAAAAAAATGGAAACGTGACTTATCAAATTAGTCAAGCTGGTAGACAGGTCTATTAAAAAGATGACTTGCCTGGCTTTTTGTACCAAACAATATTCTGTCACCTGGTATGCTCCAATGGATTATCTATATTACTTGGCTAATTTTTATTATACTAAGTGTGTGTGTGTGTGTGTGTGTGTGTGTGTGTGTGTGTGTGTGTGTGTGTAGGACTGACCTGGTCTTTGAAAGGGTAAATTCTTAAAATTAGGCCTGGCAAAAGCTAAACTAAAAGCTAATTTATTTTATTTGATTAATATTAAATATAGTTAATGATTATTCATCAGTCACATATTAAACATTTACATAAACACCTCTATGTGGTGAAAAATAAAAATATAATAACTTTTGAAAATCTCTGCGGGCTGCATCTAAAGCTTTCAGAGGACATATGCAGCCCTGAGTCTTCAGGTTATGTACTTTTGCATAAACAATAGATTATTTATGGCAGGTGGACTGAAATAGGACACCTATTTTAAACACAGTATGTTTCAATTTAGGAGTTAGCAATTTATTTCTAATATATTATATAAATCTTGAAGCTTTTTTCATAGTAAAATAGTGACACATACAGGCATAAGAAGTGAAGGGAGCAGCAGCATTTTTCAATACATGGATTACCAAAAATTATTCAGAAGCAAATTACTTCTAGTACTGGAAGTGATATGGCCACTACTAGTAGCCACTAATACCTTTATTCTCCATTAATTAATTAATATTTTAAAGACAGCCTCAGCTTAGTGAGTATCAACCCATAACTGGGATGTCAAATCTTACCAAGATAGAAAACACCCTTGTGGATTCCTTTATTTGTTTGGAATCTCCCATCATTGTAAACTGCCCAGAATCACTAAGATGAGAAAGGTGGTATAGAAATATGATTAGATAGATAGATAGATAGATAGATAGATAGATAGATAGATAGATAGATAGATAGATAGATACAGTGTTTTTTTTTGGGGGGGGAAAGGTGCCAGAACTCACACACGTCATACAACCTGCCCTGCCTACCCTATAAGGTTCCATCCAAAAAAGGTGCCGGAACTGTGTTCTGGGCATTCAGTGACAACAAAAGCCCTGGATAGATAGATAGATAGATAGATAGATAGATAGATAGATAGATAGATAGATAGATAGATAGATAGATAGATAGATAGATAGATAGACAGACAGACAGACAGACAGACAGACAGACAGACAGACAGACAGACAGACAGACAGACAATTCAGCATCAGATGGCCAGTTAATATCATTAAACAGTCTGTGCTGTTTTAGTGTAATTCATATTTGCAGTCTGACAGTGCAGTGGTTCAGTGGTTAAGACGCTGGGCTTGTTGGCTAGAAAGGCAGCAGTTCAGGTTCGAGACCCAAGCACCACGTGATGGACTCAGCTCCCATCTTCGCCCTAGCTCCTGCCAACCTAGCAGTTCGATAGCATGCAAATGTGAGTGGATAAATAAGTACCACTTCAGTGGGAAGGTAACAGTGCTCCATGATGTCATGCTTGCCAAAATGTCTTTGGACAGTGCTGGCTCAATGGCTTTGAAATGGAGATGAACACTGCCCCTTATAGTCGGCAACGACTAGTAGAATAAAATCCGCAGGGATTCCTTTTACCTTTAACCATGTTTGCAATCAGTACTGCATTGTCAATATCTTTAATTATTTTACTGGTCATCATATTGGAATCATAATCATAATAGTAAAGTTGGAAGGGACCTTGGAGGTCATCTAGTCCAACCCCCTGCTCAGGCAGGAAACCTATACCATTTCAGACAAATGGCTGGCTAGTCTCTTCTTAAAAACTTCCAGTGTTGGAGCATTCACCGCTTCTGGAGGCAGGTTGTTCCACTGGTTAATTGTTCTAACTGTCAGGAAGTTTCTCCTTAGTTCTAGGTTGCTTCTCTCCTTGATTAGTTTCCATCCGTTGCTTCTTGTCGTGCCTTCGGGCGCTTTGGAGAATAGCTTGACACCCTTTTGTGGTCAAGAACACTGAGATGATGGCTGCCAATCGAGGTCCTTCCTTGCTGTCCATCTGTTGATCCCTTTCCCATTTCACCTGTTTGACAGCCAGAAATTGATATCATTCACTCATTAGAAACAAAATAACTTACTAGCTAACAATCTACCTCATGTACTCATCAGAAAGCAAATAAAGGTGCCACTAAATAATCTGTCCCACATTTCTGTTCATGAGAAACAAAGCAAAATAACTTACTAGCTATTTGCTTCTCTCTTCCCTTCCCTATTTATCCAGTATGGGTAATCAAACTGAATGAGCCCTAAAATAGAAGGAGCAGAAATACAACCAAACTAAATTCCCTAAGAGTAAAACACCTTGGCGGGACTTCCGGTGATGTCGTGGACCAGGCGAGCGGGTGAGGAAAGTTCTCTTCCCCCCCAGCTTGATCTTTTCGCTGATTTGCGGCCAAACATGGCCGTTGCCAGCCCCAGAGAGGCTGGTAAGGAAGAGCGGATGCGCTAGAACACGGGGAGCGGTGTGAGCTCTCCGACGATTGTTGTGCGGCTCTGATCCCAGGGCGAAAAGATGGCCCCATAATGGCGGTCTCAATACCACGACGCCACTAACTTGGACATTACCAGCTGTGCAGTGTGAGCGGACAAGGATAGTCTGCAAGCCTCGATAAAGAATTTTCTTGTTTATACCTGGCTTGGAGATCAGCTTTCCTCGGGGGAGGAGTGGAAGCTTCGGAGCGGAGCGGCAGTTGAGCTAGCGATTGATGGTGGTGAATTTTTCTTCTACTTTCTTTTGGATCTAAAAACTAAGTTGGATTCTGGACTTTGCGATCTGTTTTGAGGGGCCTCTCCCTTTTTTTAGTTGGCTTTTCTCCTGACTGCTTTATCGAGCGGCTGTTTGGCTGTGCAAGGATCTGCTGAACAATTAACAATTAATATCTTGCTGGCTGATCAGTTCCTTTATATTTTTGCTGATTCATAGTGCATCTGGAGTGTGGAATATGCCTTTCACTATTTGAACTGGAACAGTGGTATTTTGAAGAAGGCTTTTGATTATTGGAACTTTTTGGACTCTGCTCCTTGATTTATACTGAATTTTTTGCTTGTATCTCTGGATAAATTTATTGTTTATAAGTATTTTGGCTTTTCAGTTAGATGAACTAATTCAAATAACTATTATATAACTTTTAAAAAGGGTTTGGAGGCCTTATGGAAATGTCGAGTTCCTCTGCAGCAGTTAAACCAAAAAAGGGTTTCACAATGCCTCCTACACCACATAGAGTGATTGAAAGTATGGCAGCCAAGAAGGCTACATCCCTCCAGGGGATTCAAAATTTATTATATTCTATGCATGAAACGATGGTACGGAATCAGGAATCTATGGCAAAGGATTTAGCGGAGTTAAAAAATGAAGTGGGGGATATGAGAGGTGAGATACAGCAATTAAATACTCAATTTAAGGAGATACGGGTAACTTTGGAGGAGCATGATGGGAAAATTCAAGAATCAGCAACCAAGATTCAAAAAGTGGAAGGGAAAGTGGAAAGGGTTGAGCTTAAGCAAATAGTAATTAACAGGGAGATGGAAGCTGAAATTATTAAATTGGATATGGAAAGATCCGCATTTCTCTTGAGGTTTCAGAATATTGGTGAGGAATCAGGTAAAATTTGCTTAAAGTGATCTCAGGAATTGTGGCGGAAATGTTACAAAGAGAGGTTGAAATGGTACGCAGAGAAATTGACGAATGCTTTCGGGTGTACACTTCCTATACTAGGAAATTTAAACTTCCAAAAGAAATACATGTTAATTTAGTAAAAAGGCACTTAGGGATGAAGTGTACCAAAAGTCTAGAAGCCAGACCTTCTCTCATGCTGGGAAGCAAATCATTGTGTTAAGACAATTACCCCGTAGGGTCAGAGAGAGAAGGCAGAAATATTTGGCACTGACATCTGAACTTAGAAGATTAGACGTAAGATATAAGTGGCTAGTTCCTGATGGTCTCTTGTTGACATGGCAAGGCAAGAGAATTCGGTTGGACAGCCCCCCAAGATGCACAGGTTTTTTTAGCTAATGAGATCAAACCTTCGGGAATGGAGTCTGGGTACGAAATGGGAGTGATGGAATCAGAAGGTGGTGCGACAGGGGGAAGGGTGAATGATGTGGGGAGCGAGGGAGACAAAGAGGAAGAGGAGAAGTATCAGAGAGTGACTACACAGACCACCAGGGCAAGAATGGCGGAGAAATGAAAATGGGCGATGTATGTTTACTTTCAGTTAACATTAATGGTTTGAACTTGCCGGTCAAAAGGAAACGTTTTTTTTCGAATTTGTTAAAGTTGGGTGTGGATATAGTGTGTCTCCAGGAAGTGCACATTAAAAAACGTCATGAAACTGTTTTGCATTGTCCAAAATTAGGTAATTTATTTGTGGCCTTAGCAGATAAAAAACAAAGGGGAGTGGTTTTTTATGTTAAACAGTATCTGAAAGCTAAATTAATTTATCAAGGTGAAGATGGGAGAGTCCTAATGATTGAAGTCGAGATTGGTTGTCACAGGACACTGCTGGTGGGGATATATGCCCCGAATGGAGCCCAAAAGCAATTTTATAAAAGGCTGTATTATAGGTTGGTAGATTTGCAGTATGATCAAATTTGCATAATAGGTGATTTCAATGGGATTATAAATAAGGAGATGGACTATAATTGTGATCAGGAACAAGGGGTTAGGCGGCTGACAGATAGCCGGATACTTCCCAAAATATGTGACGAGATGAGGGAGGAGCTTGGCCTTCGAGATGCCTGGCAGGAGTTGAACCCAAATGGGAAGCAATTTACTTACTTTTCTACGAGGCATAGATCTTGGTCACGCTTGGACATGGTGTGGATGACGGCCGAGATAAGATCTCTAGCCACTGTGGAAATACAGACTAATTTATGGGCTGATCACAACCCCATAGTGGTGGTATGGGGTGAAGGTAGGATTGGGAAAAGGAGAAGGTGGACCCTTGAAGTAGCAATATTAAGAGATATAGAATTACAGCAGTTAATTAAGAGAGAGATGGAGCTTTTTTTAGGGAGAACGATAATGGGGAGACGTTGTTACAAATCCTTTGGGATACGGCGAAAGCTTATATGCGTGGGGTGGCAATAAAATTTATCGCGAGGAAGAAAAAGGTTAAATTACAGGAAAGGGAGGAGTGGGTAGAGAAATTGAGAGAAGCAGAAGGGGACTTACAACTACACCCATTAGATCGAAGTTTGGGAGAGAAGGTTGATAGAATTAGACATCAGATTACACTACTAGAACAGGTTGATTTGGCCCAGAAATTTCAAAGTGTCAGGCAGCACCATTTTGAGCACGCTAACAAAGCAGGGCGTTGGTTGACTTACCAGTTGAAGAAAGAGAAAGAGAAAAGGTTTATTGATCAACTACAAGATGAGACAGGAGAGATTAGAGTAGATATGGATGGAAAGAAGAGAATTGCACAAGATTTTTTTTTCACACCTATACTTTGGAGAAGAGATACAGAAGAATAAGATCTTGGACTATGACTTACGTGGATCCCCCTGTAGTTCCACAAGACATGCGGGAGCTTTTAAATGAAGAGATAACAGAGGGGGAGATAGAAAGTGTGATTAGGAGTCAAAAGACGGATAAGACTCCAGGGACAGATGGCTTGCTTGCCGAAATTTATAAATTGCTTTCAGAGACTTTGGTGAAATATTTGAAAGATCTATTTAATGCAGTTTTAGAGGAATCTGTAGTTCCCAAATCTTGGTCCGAAGCCTATATCACATTAATTCCTAAAGAAGGCACTGATCACTCACAAATCAAGAATTATAGACCTATCTCCCTTTTAAATACAGATTATAAGATATTTGCTTCTATCATGGCTGGGAGACTTAAAAGATTTTTGAGTAGCTTTATTCATAGTGACCAAAATGGCTTTTTACCATCTAGGCAGATTAGGGATAACTTGAGAATTATAATCGATGTGCTGGAGTGTTATGAGGCCCAACCTGATAAACAGTTAGCATTGGTATTCCTTGATGCCCAAAAGGCATTTGACAAGGTGAATTGGAGGTATCTAAACTGGTTATTGAGGTACATGGATTTTGGTCCAAGGTTTTTGAATGCATTCCAGGCGATTTATAAGGAGCAAACTGCCAAAATTTTGATTAATGGAGAGGAATCAGAAGAGGTGAAAATAGCGAGAGGAATGAGGCAAGGCTGTCCTATGTCTCCCTTGTTATTTATTTTAACTTTGGAGCCATTTTTGAGAGCCTTGAGAGGAGACCCAGAAGTTAAAGGGTTGAGGATAAAAGAACAAGAATATAAAGTCCAGGCATTTATTTATTTATTTTATTTATTTTATTTTAATTCCATTTATATCCCGCCCTTCTCCGAAGACTCAGGGCGGCTTACAAGCTTAGCAGTAGCCTTCATTCTATGTATATGCCTGCTTATTAGGGCTTTCACACACACACACCCCAAGCGGCATTATTACAAAGTCAGCTTAATTGCCCCCAACAATCTGGGTCCTCATTTTACCTACCTTGGAAGGATGGAAGGCTGAGTCAACCTTGAGCCTGGTGGGATGCGAACCTGCACTAATTGCAGGCAGCTGGTGTTACTTAAGGAGGCATTAGCCCACTGCTCCACCAAGGCTCATTTGCGGATGATTTAGTGTTTATTCTTGAAGAACCTATAAATTCAGGTAAGCGTCTCTTGGAGAAGTTGGAGGAGTATGGAGAGGTGGCAGGGTTACAGATCAACAGAGAAAAAATGAAAGTTATGGTAAAGAATATGATGATAGCGCAAAGGTTGGAGTTGCAAGGCAAGTTGGGGCTGCAGGTGGAATGTAAGGTAAAATATCTTGGAATCTGGCTCACAGAACAGTGCTTCTCAATTAAAGAAAATAACTATCAAAAATTATTGGTACAAATATCCAAGGACTTGGAGAAGTGGAATAAATTGCCGCTGTCTCTATTTGGTAGAATAGCATTAATAAAGACGCAGGTTTTGTTGAGATTTCTCTTTCTTTTTCAAACAGCTCCTGTGAAGTTAGACAATTCGTTTTTTAAGAACTTGGAGAGACTTGTTTCTAAATTTGTTTGGGCAAGTAAAAAACCTCGGGCTAAAGCTAAGATAATGCAAGGACCAAAGGCAGAGGGAGGACTTAGGCTCCCTAATTGGAAGTATTATTATGTTGTGGCGTTGTTAGTTTGGATAAGGGAGTGGATGACTCTCCAAAATAGGTGGTTGTTAGCATTAGAGGGACATGATCTATCCCAAGGGTGGCATGCTCATTTGTGGCGGGAGTCAGGAAGCCCACCGAAATATTTTATTAGGCATTATTTGCGTAATATACTATTAGGGGTTTGGTCGTTAGTTAGGAAGAAGTTTTATACGAGGACACCATATTGGCTGTCGCCGATGGAAGCATTGACCTACCCTAATGTGTTTAACCCTGAAAAAAGGGTGATTTATAAAGAATTATTGCATTCAAATGGAGAATTAAAATCTAAATCGCAATTGCAGAAACAGGGTATCCAGGTAGATTGGTGGGCGTACATGCAGCTTCGCAGTCGGTTTATGAACGAGAAAGTGGTGCCAGGGATTACTAGAGAAGCTCAAGGATTCAATAAGATTCTTTTCGGGAAAAGTGAGAAGTTGCTGGCAAAATGTTATTCTTTACTATTGGATATGGATGGGTTAAATGAGCTTACAGAGGGCTTTAGGGTCGCCTGGGAAAGGAATCTGGGTTATCAAATTGATCGTGATAAATGGCGGTCCATTTGGGAGAAAAATGTTAGGCTAACGAAATCTACTGCATATAAGGAGAACGTTTATAAGATGATGTTTTGTTGGCATCTCCCTCCAGCTAGATTGGGTAAAATGTTTTTGGGTGTGTCCCCAGCATGTTGGAAGTGTGGAGAAAGAGAGGGCACCTATTACCACCAGTGGTGGACCTGCGGCAAAGCGAGGAAGTATTGGCATCGGCTTCATATATGGTTGAATGAGATTTTAGGACATTCTGTTAAATTGACTCCTGATACGTTTTTCTTAAGCTTAAAACCAGACAATCTGAATAGATCTGCATGGTATTTGATGTTGCATTTGTTAACGGCGGCACGGATTTTATGGGCTCAATATTGGAAGAATTTTGTTAGTCCTCCCAAGGATCTGTTAATCGAGAAATTTATTGATTGTGCGGAATTGGACCGTCTGACCATGCTGTTGAAAGATAAGGGGGATACAGATTATTATTTATCTTGGAGACCGTGGTATGAATGGTTGACAAAAAGGGATGGTTACAGGAAGGATTGATTCTACAATGTAACAGCAACTTGTCTAAATCATTAGAATGTTTATTATTATGTTGTGTATTTTTCTAAAAGAATTTTAATAAGCACTGCAATGTATTGTTATGATGTAGTTGTGGATGATTTCAATAAAATTAATATATATAGTCGATCGGAAGGTCGGCAGTTTGGCGGGTCGAATCCCGAGTGCCGCGTAACAGAGTGAGCGCCTGTTACTCGTCCCAGCTTCTGCCAACCTAGCAGTTCGAAAGCATGTAAAAATGCAAGTAGAAAAATAGGGACCACTACGGTGGGAAGGTAACAGCGTTCCGTGCGCCTTTGGCGTCTAGTCATGCCGGCCACATGACCACGGAGATGTCCTCGGACAAGCGCTGGCTCTTCGGCTTTGAAACGGAGATGAGCACCGGCCCCTAGAGTATATATATATATATATATATATATATATATATATATATATATATATATATATATATATATATATATATACCAGGAGTGGAGAAAGGGGTGGCAGATAACTGTTTGGTTACCTATTATTGACATTATTTGGGCAACCAGTAATTTTTGTGTAAATGGAATGGGCTGGCTCCATCTTAAAACAGCCTTATTTTCTGTGTCATGGCAATTTTGCCAAGTGCTTGTAAATGATAATCTCCTAATTAGTTCATGGAGAGCTTTTTAGATATATATCTGCAGCAGTTTCTATATACTCCTCCACTAATAAGTAGGGCTGAGCTTTGATGCTATTTATCTTCTTCTTTTTAGCACTGTCAGTATGTGATACACGGTTCCTGAGATGGGAATGACAGTGTCCTTGTCCTATAACCTTAATATCAAAGTGAGGCAGAAAGTATTAATGTTTGGCTTCCACAAATTGGCTTCTACAAGGGTTAGTCTTGTCTCACTGACCTAGATTTCTTTGGTCAACAGACAGGTAGATGATTGCTTTGATAGATATCATATTCCTGAGTTTTCAAAGAAAACTCTGACAGAATTGTTCACAAAGGTCTCTCAAACAAACTTAGCAGCCATGAAATAAAGCAACAGGTGAGGTTATGGATTAGTAACTTGCTAAAGAATGAAATGTAGAAAGTAAAGAGTAGGAATAACTGGAGAGTTTGCAAATCAAAATAAAGGTCTCCAGGATCAATGCTGGAAGAGTCCAAAGTTCGGGATGAGCAGTGTGGTGACCGCATTTGCTGTCATGCCATACTGTTGAGATCAATAAAATGAAGAGGAATTTGTGAAGAACTTCAAAAAAATATTTTTAACTGAGTGAATGTGTTCCTAAATGTCAAAAGTAAGCTCCATGTAAGAAAGTGTAATACTATGCATATTAGCACCAAATTAATCAATAAATCCAAAATTTTACACATATATTTTGGGGAATTGAACTGGCAGTAATTGATGGGTAAAGGGACAGTAGCAGCTGTAACAAACAGTGATGATGCTAATTATGAAAACCTATGCAATGACTTCATGTAAATATTGTAAAATGTAACCTTGTAGACAAGCTAGAAAATCATCTTTCCTGGTGGATAGCTGCATGAAAATGCCCACATAATAACCAGCCTCTGCTATTGTTTTTGTTTTTTTTTAAAAGCAAATGCCTTCTTATGAACAATTAGGAAGGGTATTAGGGGAAAAAACATATAGCAACAACTTTATATTAAAGCAATGTGAAAATGCCACTTAAGAGTAAACGTGTGGTTCTGGTGATCACGCTTGATGGATGTGGAAGAAAGGACACAAAACCAGTTAAAGCATCTTCCCAGGGAGGAAAAATTCTACCTCTTTTTGTAACTAGAGTAAAAGAGATCCTGTAGAGATATACACATATTACAAAAAAAAAAATGTGACTACAAAGAACATTTTGTTCTTCGGGGTATTGAAATTTAAGATCATCCTTTAAAACTAAGTTGATAAATTGGAGGTAATTACTAGACTGATAGCAAATCCCCTCTCTCCCCCCCTCGCTCCCTCCTTCCCTACTCACCCATCTTTTATTCTCATATTGCTGTATTATCCTTAGTTTTTTTCATTGTTTATTCTATTGTTCCATTACTTCGCTACTGTTAAGTTTACACTTCTTTTCATTTCTCTGCTTTTATTGTAAGCTGCCTAGAGTAGCCCCAAGGCAAGATAGGTGGCAAATAAATGTAACAAATAAATACATAAATAAAACTTATTAGAAAGAAATACTTATTTTATTGTTGCAGTGGGATTTGCTGCATCAGGTGTGACAGGAGCCCCCAGTTTAGATACTTTCAAAAAGGGACCGGACATATTAATGGAAGTTTGGTCTGTCTACTAATGTTAATTAACTGCTTATTATTTAACTGTCAACACTAGTTAATTAACTAGTTTTAATTACTGTTTATTGCATCTTGATTTGGAGGTAGCTTCTGGACAGGTACCCAAGAACTATCAGCACCCTGCCGATTTTGGATTATTGTGTGGCAGAAATGCTGGATCAGAAGTATTCTTCTTGGCCTGGTCCAGCAGAAAGGCTCATGTGTTTTTAAACGGAAACGATAACTTTAGCAAATACCCTGCCTTCCCTTATCCTTATTAACTGGCAAAATAATGTTCACAAAGTAAGGCTGTAACAAACCTTGACTGAGAGTAACTTTGAAATTATTAGATAACTCATTGGTGCCATTTGCTTTTTCCTGTTCTCTACTGCATTAGTACCAAACTGTTGTGAAAACAAAGCTGCAATCAAGATAGTTTGTCAGGATGCTACGATGTCAGGTTAGAACATGAAAATCTGCAAAAAGAGGGCTTGGCAAAACAATCACAGCAAATGATTTTTGCAAATGTGTGAACTCAATTTGGATATGTAATTATCCAAAGCAATTGCCATTTGGAAAGGTTGAAAATTGTAATTACATGCTTAGAAAAATAGCCCATGACCCAAGCCCACTCAGTTTCTAGAAGTTTTCATGTCAAACAAATAGAAAATTCAACTTCTACACTCAATTAAGTATGTGTTTGTTTTTAAATATCAAAAGAAGCTACTGAATATTAAACTACAAAATGTTTTAATTGACTTTTGAGATGTTCTACACAGCTTCCAGAGGAATAACTGTCCCAAATCAACTAGTGACTATTCATGCCCAGTGTAGATGGAGGGGCAGAGGGCTGGTGACTATTAGTTGGCATTCAGGACCCATCTGATTTACTTCTTGTGAAAGATGCTTCTGGTGATAACTACTTCGGAGGGGTAAGGAAGAGTAAGATTTGGCGGCACTGCTTTTGGGTGGTGTCCACTCTTGGGACAGTTTCCCTTGGAGATAACTTTTGCCACCTCTTTGATCTCTTAAGAAGCTGCTGAAAACTGAAATTTCCCAGAAACCGTTTGCTGAGTAAGAAGGCACAACTTTTTGATACTGTTGTGATTCTGTACCAGTCTGTGATCCCGGCAGCTGAGTCCGGGGAATCAAAGGAGGAGGAAGACAGGCCTGGGGAGCCATCAGAGTCGGAGGAAGGCTCTGATGAGCCCCCAGATTTACAATCTGATGAAGAACCTGGCCCCTCCACTCGTACTCAGGATGAGACCCAGATGTGCTGGGAAGCTGAGTCAGACTTTGAGGACGCACAGCTAGAAGACATTATAGATGCTCGTAAACGCAGACAGGCCACATGGGTAGGACAGAGGGAGGCAATGGGGAGGCTCCAGGGGAGGAGGAGAAGGCATTGAGAAGCCCCGCCTTGGGGCTGCATAACAAAAAGCGAATGTGTGTGCAGGCTGGTTGCTGAAGGCAGCCGTTTGCAAAGGACTCCAGTTTCAGGAGATCATGTTTGCTTTGCAGGTGAACTATTTCCTGTTTGACTTGTGCTCCATTTTGCTTTTGAACAATTCTCCATTGGAAACGTGTTGTGTTGCTTTTGTTTTTGGGGCAATTATCAAGTCTGTAATTCAAATAAAAGGGGTTGGTTTTCCAGCCTACTTGTTAAAAGAGGGGTTTGTCTTTGTGAAGTAACAAGGTCGGACATAGGCTGGGACACAATAGATACCATTTCTATTCTTTTCTCTATACCAGAGATCCCCATCCCCCGACCTGCGTCCTGTTCAGAACTGGGCTGCAAAAATGATGGGCGAGTGCATGTGCTGCATTTGTGAAAACAGCACGTACATGTGTGCATGCAAGATCATTCCTTCTCCCCCTCCCCCTCTGCTGGTCCGCCAAGACAGAAAGGTTGTGAACCGCTGCTCCATACCATCTTGCAATTAATCTCTTTATTTTTCTGCTTTTTAACTGATTTTTAATTTAGCAACTTAGTTGCTTATTCATTTATGTTCAGGTGGCTGTTTTATCTGCTCATTTGTTGACTCAGTATGGGTGTGTGCTTGTATGGTCTTGGTGGCTGAAGAGGGAAGTAAGTAAGTGAAAGGAGGAGTTCACTGGTTCTTGTTCACTATGAAGTGTGAATTTTTTATTTTTTTTTTTAATTTTAATTCCATTTATATCCCGCCCTTCTCCGAAGACTCAGGGCGGCTTTACAAACTTAGCAGTAGCCTTCATTCTATGTATATGCCTGCTTATTAGGGCTTTCACACACACCCCCAATGCTTTGTGGCAGTATACAAGCAACAACAACAAATAGTTATAAGCAGGCAGTACTAGGGAGATGTGGGTGGAGATTCCTCTTCCCTTATTTCTAAATGTTATTTCCAAGTCACATGAAATGCCTTTCCACGCCTTCCCACTAGAGCAGGGGTAGGCAACCTCGGCTCTTTTATGACTCATGGACGTCAACTCCCAGAATTCCTGAGTCAGCATGCTGACTCAGGAATTCTGGGAGTTGACGTCCATGAGTCATAAAAGAGCCAAGGTTGCCTATCCCTGCACTCGAGTCACAAGCTGCAGAAATTGTCAGAGGCCTTGCCTTTCATTCCTTTTCGCATTTCCCCGTCTACCCTCCAGTCTGAAGATTTTACTTGTTTCTAGCCCCAGAATCAATAAGAACATCCCAGCCTGTGACTCCTGCCTAAAGAAAACTTCAGGAAGAGCATAGAAATCAGGAGAACAGTGGGACTGTAGGGACTGAAACACACAGAAAGAATGTGGGTAGTCCTTGACTTACGACCACCATTGAGCCCAAAATTTCTGTTGCTAAGTGAGACATTTGTTAAGTGAGTTTTGCCCCATTTTTACGACCTTTCTTGCCACACTTGATAAGTGAATCACTGCAGTTGTTACGTTAGTAACACAGCCCTTAAGTGAATCTGGCTTCCCCATTGACTTTGCTTGTCAGAAGGTCTCAAAAAGTGATCACATCACGCCGGGACACTGCAACCATCATAAATATGAACCCGTTGCCAAGCATATGAATTTTGATTATGTGATCGTGGGGGACGCTGCAATGTTTGTAAATGTGAAAAAAGGTCGTGTCACTTTTTTCAGTGCCATTGTAAGTTTTAAGATCACCTTTAGTCAGTGAACAGTGAAAGAATATTTGGTCTCATCCTTTCACTCCTTCATTTCTACCCATCCTCCACGATCACCACCATCACACAAATTTTCCAGCCAGCAACCAATTCTCACATCCTGCCAGGAGGCTGTAGCTACAATTTATAAACTTCTTTTTACTAAGTGGTAATGAGCAGAATATGGGCTATCTGTCTGGAGTGGGATTCTTTGGCCTAAGCCGCTTGATTTCTGGCTTAAGTGAAGCAGGAAGCAAACTGAAGCATTGCCCATTCTGGCTTGCAATAGTTTCAGTGGACTAAGAAGAAGTCATAATTAGTCCACGGAGGGTAAAAGAAACAGAAGGTATTTTTTTTCTAAGACAGAGAGCAATGTGTGTCTCTGCCCCAAAGAGATATGGCAGTGCCCTCCCTGCCTTTAAGCTGCAAGCCTTGTCTGAAATCCCCAGAGAGTTTTGTGGCACTTAAAAGACTTAAGAGGTTTATTTTACATGAGATTTTGAGGATAGCATTTTGCTTCATTACCGAGGGGGGGGGAAATAACGGTATGTCAGAAACATGAGACTTACAACCATTAGTTTAGTGACCATTTGAAGTTACATCAGTAATGAAAAAAGTGACATATGTTCGGTTTTCACATTTATGACTATTGCAGCATCCCCATGGTCACATTATCAAAATCTGGGCGGTTGGCGACTGACTCGTATTTATGACCGTTGCACTGTCCTGGGGTCATGTGATCCCCATTTAGAATTTCCCAGCCGACTTCCGACGAGCAAAGCCAATGGGGCGGGGAAGTAAAATTTGTTTAATGACCACGTGATTCACTTAACAATTGCAGCGATTTGCTTAACAACTGTGGCAAAAAAGGATCATAAAATGGGGCAAAATTCACTTAACAACTGCCTTGCTTACCAATGGAAATTTTAGGCTCAGTTGTGCGCATAAGTCGAGGACTACCTGTATAGATAAAACCTGTGCTGCTAAATTAAACTTTCAATCATCAGCATTCGAAGTACATTTTTGAATAAATTTATAAACGTGTATTAGCTTACTTGCATGAATAAATATGACATTCAGTGAAACTTTATGCCAGTCTTACAGTCATGAACAGATTGTTCATCTGCAACAGGTCACCTTATAAGCCCAAGAGCAAAATGGAATGGATACCTGCCAATAAGTTAAGGAAGAGAAGCCAACAAAATTAATTAGAAACATAAATAGCTGAAATCTTAGTTATAAATAAGCTGATCCTGGAAAAGGTTCATTAGTTAAACATTGTGCACATTTATATTCATTACAGGGCTTTATCCATATTGGACAAATTAAAAGCTGTTTTGCAGATTACATATTTGATTCTGTATCATCTGGCACAGTTTTCTAGAGCTTGGCTAAAGCGGTCATCTTTTTATAAAACCGAACGTACAGAATAGTTTAAACTTGGAGAAACTGGCATTAGGATAATCTATTCAACATATTTTGAGTCTTCTATTAAGAAGACCTGCTCATTGAGTGGGTCACCGGTCTATTGACTTCAAATGGCCATAGCGTTTCTAAATGTCCCGCATTTCTTCGCGTGCTTGCAGGATCAGAAGTTGTTTTTTTTATTCATGGTTGCTCCCCTGGTGAGCGTATACACATCAGGGAGCCAATTACTCAGCCACAGGTGTTTTGTACCTCCCCCCCTTCTTTGGTCGACCCTGAGATCTCCTATTCTTGCTCTGACAACATCGGCAGTTTGGCCAATGAAAGCTAAGTGTTTTGCATATTAAACAGTATGTTTATTTTTCTATCCTGGTGCTTGATTCTTTTCTTTCTAACATGCACACACCCAGGATTCGCATTTTTAGTCTTATTAAGGATGGATAGAGTGCGTCACCACTCTGTTTGTCTCAACCGGCTGTATTCTTTCGAGTCGCCTCGCATTCGTTCCTATGGAGTGTGATTTTCTCTCGAGTGTCTGCTGTTGGAAGGGGATTACTATCAGTCCTATTAGCTACAGTCACTGCTCTTGTCATTGCCCGTGTTTTCATGCTGAAGGCTCTAAGTAGTTGTTCTTCCTCTTTTTTACATTCTGCAGTTGGGGGGTGATTGTGTAATTATGCAGTTCTGGTCTTGGTTTGACGGAGCGCTCTGTGAGTGCTCACGTTGTTTGCATTCACATCGTGTGCGCCGCTCCTCTTCCCATCCCCTGAGGGCTTGATACACAAGGGGGAGATCAATATTCCGATTGATCGAGGAGTGGTCAGAGAACCAACGTTCCTTGAATAATCGTCCGCCCTTGGTGTTATCACAGGTGATCGCCTCAGCCCCCGCCAGAATGAAGGTGTGATTGTGTGTGGTCATGTGTGCCCACACCTGTGAGTGTTGTTCTTGTCTTTTAATGGCAAGCTTGTGTTCGTGTACTCTGGTCCTCAGTCGTTTTGCAGTCTCCCCAATATAATTACAATGGCAGTTTTCACATGCCATCCTGTATATGACTGAGGACTTCTCTTCATTAGGGAGTGGATCTTTGGGGTGTATGATACAAGCCCACAAGGTCTGATCAGGTCTGTGGACAACACCAACCTTGTAGGGGGCCAATATGCACGCCGTGGCTTTGGATACACCGTGAATGTAAGGCAGTGTTATCCCTGCCATCGAGGTCTTTTCGTGCTGGTGACGGGCAGGTTCACCTGATCTACTGTATTGCCTGATAAAATTTGGTGGATATCCATTGCTCCTGCAGACACGATAGAGGCGGCGCCTTTCTTCCTTTTTTGCCTTGCTCGTGCTGCAGTGCACGTCCACATGCTTAAAAAGCATTCTAATACAGCTGACCTTGTGAGTCGTGAGGTGATTGCTCTTGTAATGGAGTATCCTGTCCATATGAGTGGATTTATGGTAAACAGACGTGTGGAGGGAGCCGTCAGATTGGCGGTTGACCAGTACGTCTAGAAAGGCCAGAGCCCCAGCGGATGTCAGGATAGATGGAATTAAGTTCGTAGGTCCGCAGGACCTAGCACTTGTGGTAATTAAGGACCGCTTACAACAGCATGGGGTGGGGCGGCATCATGATTCACTTAGTAATGAAGACCTCCTACAGCTGATGACCCTATGCCTGAAAACTTTTTTTACGTTTCAAGGCACCATTTACGAACAGGTGAAGGGCACCCCTATCGGGTCCCCCATCTCCGGTGTCATCGCAGAGGCGGTCGTGCAGCAATTGGAGACCGGGGTAATGTCCACGTATCATCCCAAGTTTTAGGTGAGATACATGGACGACACTTTTGTGGTCATCAAGAGGCAGGACAGGCTGATGAGCGAACCTAATGAGCGAACTGTTAGCTCTCATGGAACCTTAAAGTATTACTTGTGTAATCCTTTAATTACTTCAGGTTTCTTGGCTAATTTCAGTGTTAAATTTTTACAACATTCTAATTTCAAACAAAATGCAGTAAATGATAATAATGTGTTTTTCTTCCAGATATAACCTTGGGTTTTATTTAATATTTATTTGAGAAAATAAAAATATATACAATTGAATTATGGAGCATTGTTTTAAAAAGTGCCCGTTATCAGGAAAGAAAAAGCAAATAGAAGCTAACACTGTCAGATACTCACTATCTTGTGAGCCAGAAAAGATGGCAGGGAATATTGTTATTTTGCGATTAGTCTAGTCCACAGAGACAGCATTTTGTGGAAAGGCCTTTTAAGTGTCTACTGTATCATCTCAGAATATTAAATATGCTCCTAAAGTTTCTAATGAAATCCAAACTTCCATAGAAATTGTAGTAGTTTGAGAGGACAGAAAGTAAAAACAGAAAAGAAAGACAAAGAAAAGAGTGATCAAAGAGAAGATGCTGTTTTAGAGAATACGCTTGAGTGAGTTAACAAGGACAGCTGTTAGCATTTTAAAGGGGAATTGGAAAGGGGAGACCCCAACTATTTTTTAGTTTAAATGAAAAATATATATTTGGTAACCTGTGGTCTTGGGGGGAAAAGAAGAAAAAAATCAAAGTCTTCAGCTGATCTCAAAAAGCTGATCTCTTAAATATGCTCAAAAAATTCTAATAAAATCTAAAACTCCAATACTTGAAACCAGGGATGTTGAAGATAATTTGGCGTTCAAAAACTTTACAGTATTCATGTCCTTAGGAAACAAAAGAAAAGATGGGCAGGAACCTGCAGTTGTGATCCACAATTTGTGTGATTCTGTCTGAAAACAACTTATCATATCTTTGCAGAAACCATAATTGTAGTGGTCCTTCAAAAAAAGAATAAAATATTGGATATTCAAAAAACTTCAACTCCCCCCAATGAAAAAGAAGTAAAATAAGATAACATTCAACAAATTGCTAGAAATACTGGCTCTCCAGAAGGAAGAGAAAGCCAATGAATGAATATGAATATTTGAAGCAAGAGATGTTGAAGATATTTTGCACCACTGGTACACAAAAACAGTTTTCATGTCCTTGTAAAAAAAATGGTACAGTCTTAAGGGGAAGAAAACAAAAAGGTAATTGTAAGGGACAGAAGGAATGATATTGAAGAACAGAGGAAGCAACCCAGCCAAGACAACAGATAATACTGTAGAAACATACAGATATGTAACCCAAGTAAGCATCTCAGATGAGACCATTCCTACTTCTGATAAAGATAAAGGCAGTGGGGAGGTTCATGCAGACTTGCAAGATTCTGTTACTGTAAGCATATAATAAAAGTAGCATTAGCAATCATGATCACAAAGACTGATAAAATATATCTAGGTTAAGCATGTGGGTATATTGGTAAAATGGGCCTACTTGACCAAGCATTGAAAAAATGGGAACAGTTTTGGCATGGTCTTCATTATATTCTAAAGTTCACAGCATGAGAAGATTAACATGAACTCCAAGTTCAGAGAGACAATTATGGTTTAATAAATCTGGTCACATGCCTTCCTTAATTAAAATAAAGCAATTGAAGGATATAGTTTATTCACAAGGCATAAATTAAGCAATAGAAGGGAAACAGATGTTGCATTCTATGTCAGAAATATATATACCTGCTCAGAAATCCAAATGAATGAACTCGATAGTGTAGAATGCATCCATCTTAAATAGCTCCCTTTTTACGACCCTGTAATCCCTTAATTTGGGGTAGAGTCTGGGCAGCTGGATGGAGCTGATCAGATAACTTTCTCAAAATCAATAATGTAGTTGTATACTATCGTCCACCTAACAAAACAGAAGATATGAATGTATTAGCCCTGAGAGGCAGGCCTGTTCAGGAAACAGACATTGCAAACACCACAGGGACACTACTCTATTGTTATAGGGCGTAATGACAGAATATTGAAAACCTGTCAGAGTGTCCCTTTGCCCCTATTTATACCGAACAGGACAAGGCAAGGTTGTTCTGTGTTTATTTTCACACTTCCTGTTTCTAAGGATATTTATATATCTTTGTTAAGGTTATCTCCAAATTCCTATACAGAATCCGGCTTTCCAGAAGAAGATCTTCCAAAGAAGCATAGAGCATTAGTGATTGGAGGTATTAATTACTGTCAGTTTCTATTGAGAAGTGACTTTTGCCCCACTTTTATGACCTTGCCATAAACCTTGCAAGGCAGTTTACCAAACATCCAGACCCCAGTTTCTTATTCAAAAGACCACTTCTTGATAAGACTATTAAACAGTCCAGAAAAAAAACAACATCAATGATATCAGAAGCTGCCTGGCAGAGTCACTTCATAGTTTTTGGATTAAGTCATTCATTAAAGGCAATCAAAGTAGCTTCAATACGATATCCCAGCTGAAATCTCATAGAAAATGGATTCACATAATCGCACCATTGAGATGCACCTGGGGGGGGAATGAAATCTGATTTTACAGTTTTCCTGAGTCTTCATCAAAGGTCTTATTACATCTACGGCAGCAAGACTTTTAGTAGCGCAATATTGGAAGAAGGAGGAACTGCCTACTATAGAATAGTGGACTTTGAAAGTTTCCAACTTGGCGGAAATGGCAAAGATTTCAGCATATTTGAAAGAACAATCGCAACAGAGATATATGTGGAATGGAGAAGATGGATCGAATATATTCAGAATAAATATGGGACTAAAAAGTTTCATTTAGCATTTGAATAAGTATTAGTTTTATATGATGTATTATTAGTTATTATTTGTTAGTAATATAGTTATGTTTAAGGGGAGTTAAAGTGCGATAGAATTTAATGGGTTTTTTTAGCTCGTTAGCATATTTTAGCTTAAGTTTGTAAAGTTTATACCCTGTATTCAGCTCTGGGAAGTCGGAGGGGGGGAGGGTAAGGGAGGGTGAGGGGGAGGGAGGGAGTTTTTCTTTTTAAAAATGTATTGTAAAACCTTTCAATAAAAAAAGGTCTTATTACATCAAGGGAGGACTAGGGAGGGAGTTTTTCTTTTTAAAAAATGTATTGTAAAACTTTTCAATAAAAAAGGTCTTATTACATCTAGGGAGGACTAGGCAGCCAACACATTTCTCTTGTAATGAAACTTGTTCATCTCCATTAACCTGGTAGATTTGATATGTCCACATTGTAATTATTCCATTGGCTTGCTCCATTTTGCTTTTTTCTCCTCAAAATTCCATTGCATGGGAGTCTTCATTGGCTACATTGGCTCTCACTCCTGCTTAAAGGATTGTCTATGGAGATTCTCAGTCATCCAGGTCATGGTTGTCCCAAAGGTGCTTTTTCAAAAGGCACCTGGACTTCCTTTGTTTTTCTTTGAAGATGTTTCACTTCTCATCCAAGAAGCTTCTTTAGTTCTGACTGAATGGAGGACAATGGAAGGATTTATATTCCGTATAGTCATCTGGTCATTAGCAGTCTTTCTGAGAGTCATTGAGTCCACTTGGAGGTTTATCTGTGCTCGGAGAGTCATCTGAATAGTGTAAATGGGTGTGGAGCCTTCTTGGAACTGCTGAAAGGACTGTGTTGTAAACAGGAGATAGTGGTGTCATAGCATTTCCCCTCTGTTGAGAGAGGATTGTTCAGTCTTAATGAAGATGGCATCTTTGAGACTGTCAGGACCCACCTCAATCCACATCTTAGGAAATAAGAACTCTTGGATGCAAGTTTAGTCCAAAAGGAAAATGTTTGACAGCTTGCTGGCAATGGCTCGGAATTCTTGGGTATAATCAGCCACTGCTCGCCTGCCCTGCCTCACCGTTTTGATTCTCTCCCGGGCCTTACGGTCAGCCAAAGGATCCTCGAACCGTCGCCTCAAAGATGACATGAATCGGTTGAAGTCGTTGAGTTCTGGGGCGTTGGAGTCATGCAAGTTCACCACCCAGTCTGCAGCCGTCCCGTCCAGGGCAGATTGCACAATTCGGATGCGTGTTTTGTCACTGGGGATGTCCCGTCCGTACTCTTCCATGTAGCTGAGGACTTGGGTTAGGAAAAATCCCAGTCGTGATGGCTCCCCCTTGAATTTGACTTCCAGGGGCGGGAGTCTTTGGCTGGAGCGTTGTCTGCGCCGTGGCCGGTATCGCTCCTCATCCTGGTCCCCATCTGTGGTTCTGGGGGGGGTGGGTACTGCTGAGGCAGCAATTCCTGTTCCATTGGATGGCCCCGGGGTTTCAGGTGTTGGATCCCCTCCGTTACCTTTCCAGTTGCGTCCCCAGGCGCTGCCTCGGTTGCGATTTTCAGCTCTCTCCTCCCTCAGTGAACTCAGGGTTGCTTTCATCAGATCAATGGCCTTTTCCAGGATCCGCTCCTCCTCGCTGGCGTGCAGGGAACTCTCCATCTCTTGCCTCCATTCCGGTTGGTGGTTACTACGCCTCAGGGTCGTTTCTCCCAAAGCCTTTTCCCACTCACTTTTCCTTCCAACGCCCATCGACCACCGGGGTTTTCGGTCGTACTGCTCCACCGCTTCTTCCCCGGGGGAATATGCTGCTTCAGCTTCCCATTGTCTCTGGGATTCCATTTGGGGGGAAGACTCCCCCTCCATGGGGCTTCCCTCCTCTCTTGCTTCGTCGCCAGACATTTTATTTGTTGCAAAGTCCCCCGGTAAGGTTTTCTCTTCCAGGTTGACTCTTAAAGCAGATTCCGTCTACTGTCAGGACCCACCTCAATCCACATCTTAGGAAATAAGAACTCTTGGATGCAAGTTTAGTCCAAAAGGAAAATGTTTACTAGGATGGAATCGATTGTGGGAATACAAGACGGAATCTGAGAAAAGTTACATTTCAATCCTATATAAACCATTCCCATTTCAGCCCCTCCCCTCATCCATTTGGTCAGGCTCTCGTCAGTTGCTAGGTGTCAGGTCCTTCCATGGGAAAGGGAACTCTCCTTGGTTTTATGGTTATTGCTTTCCTTTTCAGTTGTAAATGAAGATACAATCCAGACCTGTCTGTCCCCCCTCCCTTCCCCAGTAAAACATCCTCTGTTGTTTGAAAATCGCTTTAGTAACCATCCTCTCCCCCCCCTCGGAGAGATGGCAGAATCCCCAGAAATAGCACGTTGTTCTACCTATACAATTATGAAATGTGATATAAATGGATTCTGACAGATCCTTTCTGTCCAGAATGTGGACTTCTATGTTGTGTCATGCATTTAAAGGGTTATTTTTCTATTTTTTCGATAAGCTGTCCCAGGAATACTGCTACCTACCAACTGGTAACCTTTAGACTAAGAAACAGCACTTTTAGCTTAGATATCCAAAATAAAGGAAAATATTCTGATTGCTAAGACTTTCCTGAAATTGTTTATCAGAAAGAGAAAAGCAAGCAATAGGAATTGCTAACCTGATGAAAAAGGGAACTTAATAAACTTATAAGTCTAAAACTTTACATTCTGGTAGAATAGAACTTTCCAGTTTTGAAATTAGAAATTTAGCTAGTTTGAAATTTTTGGAAACAAAAAACAGCATATTAGGAGACAAAACTGTGACTGTAGCCAGTTAGTGAGGTTCAGATATAGTTTCTCAAGCATTATTGGAGAACAGCTTAAATGGCAGTAAGCATGTGGGTTTCGTGTTTGGAAGTAGGTGATCAGAAGAGGAAACTTGACATGTTAATGTTTTGCATCTATTTTTAAACAAAGCCCATATGATATTACAGATGCATTTTTAGAAAATGAAAACATATAATGATTTTCCTTTTTAGAGATGCAATAGCATTTTCCAAGATTACACAGGCTGAAGGGAGCTGGGGGGGGGGGAAGCATGATTATTGAAGGCTTGTGGTTTCTCAATTCATGTAAATTGAAGTCTTTCGTAAGTTTGAAATGCTATGGAAATCAAGTGAAGAGTGCATAGCGTTGAAATAAAATTAACATGTAAAGTGATTTTATGTATTCAGCTTGAAGCGACTATGAATTTGAGAAAGAAATCTCATTACTTATCTTGTAGAAGGATAATATTTAACTTCTCCATTTGCTGTCCTTGATATAAAGCTTTTACACGTGAATGATGATTTTCTGTGGCTGCCCAGAAAGCTTTTTGAATTGAGGGAGATCAATTTCTATCATCTCTGTTCTCACCTTTTTTCTCTTGCAGGATAACTGATTTAGGAAATATTAAAAGAAGATTGTATTTATCGACGATTCACAAAGAATTGTCTGTAACCCCTCTGCATGCAAAAATCCCTCTCTTTATGATCAAACGCAAAATTGTAAGTATATTTCCTTCCTTGTTCAAATGATTATTGTCATGTACTTTCTACTTTCTATTGCAATGCTTAAATATTTGGTCATTCCTACCAGTGATCCAGCATATCATGATTACCAGAAATTGTCTTTCTGGTTAATTTCACATATTTCTTCAGAATTAATAGTACAGCAATGCACCCAATGTAGTACAAACTGGATCATCATTAGACACTTCTGTGGCATGAAGATTAAGTAGATTCGTGGAACACGAGATCAGTCATGAATCATACAATCATACTGACATGAATCATACTGACAATTTCCAGGTGCTGTTTGTTCAGCCCATTTCTATTCAGTGGATGAGAACCAAAACACAATTTCATGCCAAGCATTGCAATAATGCTTTGTTGTTAATTCTGTGTGCATAGCACCTTAACTGCTTGATTTAAGTAAAAAGATATGATAGAAATTAAATAAAAAACATTGAACAAGGTATGCCAAATATTATAAGAATTAGAAAAAATGATCGTGTACTATGATGATTTGGTTATCTCTGCAATTACATCACTAACAATTAATTCCAGCTAGAACTAGTACATTTCCAGACTTCTGTGTGAACTTTTGGGGTGGGGGGGTAAAGAAAACCAAATAGAGTTCTTAGATTCATATATATAAGGAAATAAGCTTCAGATTTAATTTACAAAATTACGATATCCTGGAAATCATTAATTTCATTTCATTCAAGCAATCTGTACGTAGTAAAAACAGCTAGTATTTACTTAGTGACTGCAGTTGGTCCAGCAATGTGGTTGCTAAGCAGCACAGTTACTGAATGAAATATCACAGGACCACAATAGGCTTATAACATCTCTTCCACTGGGGTCAGCTTCTCTTGCATGCATTATGCCATTAATTATCATATCCTTTGCTGATGGTATCCGTGTTTTCGGATATCCAGATATTCGGATATCATGTTTTTTGGATAGTTTAATGAAGAGAAGGACGAGGGGGAACACGAACGCAGTGTTCCAATATCTCAGGGGTTGCCACAAAGAATAGGGAATCAAGCTATTCTCCAAAGCACCTGAAGGCAAGAGAAGAAGCAACGGATGGAAACTAACCAGAGAAAGACGCAACCTAGAACTAAGAAGAAATTTCCTGACAGTTAGAACAATTAATCAGTGGAACAACCTGCCTCCAGAAGTTGTGAATGCTCTTTAAGAAGAGACTGGACAACCATTTGTCTGAAATGGTATAGGGTTTCCTGCCTGAACCAGGGGGTTGGACTAGATGACCTCCAAGGTCCCTTCCAACATCATCATCATCATCATCATCATCATTATTAAATCAAATATGAATATTTGTGTCATATAATCCCCCAGACTATTTACATATGCAGTGTTTTCTTGCAGAGGTAATTTTGGGATATTGTTTTCTTCTTAAAGGAAAAAAAAAACATCCAGGAATAAGAATAGCTGTTTGTTTTTTGAAAATTGAAATTGGTATGTTTTATGCATCCCTTAGAAATCTTATCAAATTAATAAAATGTCTAATTTTTTAATCTCTTTTCTACAGTCAGTTAGAAGTCAGGAATTAATTTAGCTATGTTTTTAATTTTTACTGCAGATTTTGTTCTGAATTAATCCTATACAATATAAACATGTCCCTTCATTTCAGTCATAATAGTTTCCTTTTTGTACTCAAAAAGCAAAAGCAAACATTTTAATCCTTACCTTTGATATATTTTGGTCCCAGCCAGTGAAATCTGTTGAGGTTTAAAGAAATGACAATAATAAATAATGATCCAGGAAGATGAATTTCTGTGCTCCTAATAGTTGTGTTTCTGAAAACCAGGGGGAAGATGAAACAAACAAGTAAACAAAATGCTCCAAGAAATGTATTGATTTTTTGCTACTGGAACCTTTTTTCCCCCCCTTAAACTAATAATAGGGGGCAAACATCCTTAGTTGAATAAAACATTATGTAATGTAAATACTGTAACTTATATTTTACTTCTCTAAAATAGATTGGAATGTACTTCTGAAACACATTAAATTAATTGTTTCAGTTTCGATTCCTGCAGCTTATAATGTATGTTGATTAACTATAGAAACCAAATTTTATAAATATAAAAGCATACTCTAGGTTGGGGTTTTCAAACTTTGTGGTGCTTGACTACCTGAAAAGAATACATATAACCCTCCTATGAATAGAAGAAATTACCTTCTTGTTGATCCTAATTAGTGTGCCAGGTATCAGTTTAATATGAGACTCTAGAAAGTGTACAGAAAAGAGCAACAAAGATGATTAGGGGACTGGAGGCTAAAACATATAAGGAATGGTTACTGGAATTGGGTATGTGTAATTTAATGAAGAAAAGGACTGGGGCTGATATGATGGCAGTCTTCCAATATCTCAGGGGTTGCCACAAAGAAGAGGGAGTCAAGCTATTCTCCAAAGTGCCTGAAGGCAGGACAAGAAGCAACGGATGGAAACTAACCAAAGAGAGAAGTAACCTAGAACTAAAGAGAAATTTCCTGACAGTTAGCACAATTAACCAGTGGAACAACCGGCCTCCAGAAGTTGTGAATGCTCTTAACACTGGAAATGTTTAAGAAGAGACTGGGTAGCCATTTGTCTGAAATGGTCTAGGGTTTCCTGCCTGAACAGGGGGTTGGACTAGATGACCTCCAAGGTCCCTTCCAACTTTATTATTATTATTACTATTATTATTATTATTATTATTATTATTATTATTATTATTATTATTATTATCGTCATCGTCATCATTATCATCATCATCAAATGGATTCCTTATTCCATTGCTTTTCGTCTTTATACATGCCATGCCAGGGCCCTATCAAAAATTGGACTCTGTTGTTTTGCCCAAACGGTGTAGGACTGAGTTCTGACATTAAACCAGGTTTCTCAATACACCTTAAAATCAGATCATTTATAGAATTCTGGCTTGCACAAATAAAACTGGATCACCACATGGAGGTGCACAACTGCCGTGTCCAACATTCCAATTTGGGAATGTTGCTTAATTGTGCCATGCAAGAGATGATACAAAATCTAAATTAGGGCCTTCTAAATCAAGTGATGAAGTGATCTAATTCCTTTAGATCAGGGGTGTCAAACTCCTGGCCCATGGGCCGGATGCGTCATGGCGAAACCATGCCCACCCCATTGCCAGCAATGGAAAAAAAGTTGCAATATGTCGTGACACATCATGTGATGTTGCGAGTTTGACACCCCTGCTTTAGATGAAGGAAGGAAGAAGAAAAGTAATCACTGGCTACAATGAGTGCCATATATAATTTTCCCTTCCTGTGCACTTTTAACACTTAGCTTTATAGAAACACATTTATGAGAGGTTAAACCAAAGATCTGATACTGGTCAAGGTATCAATTCATAAATAAGTCAGTACCTCTGGGGAGGGTACAGCCAAAGGGCAAAATATCTTTATTATCTTAATGTATCCTTCATAAGAGCATTGTTTAGAATGCAGTATTGCAGGCTAATTCTGCCAGCAGTTCAATTCTGACTGACTCAAGGTTGACTCAGCCTTTCATCCTTCCAAGGGCGATAAAATGAGGACCTAGCTTGTTGGGGGCGATAAGCTGACTCTGTAAACTGCTTAGAGAGGGCTGTAAAGGACTACAAAGCAATATATAAGTCTAAGTGCTATTGCTAATGCTATCATGGTGTGAATAATACCTAAAAACTACCTAAAACTAAATCTACCTTAAAACAAATAGTTCCCTTCCTTTGAAGCAAAGTACAGCTGAATCTTGTGGATTGGAAACCTCCAGGAAAAACTAAAATTGTAGGTAAAACTGAGAAACGGGGGGGGAACCAAAAACAGATATTGACAACCTGTCAGAATCCATTTATATCATATTCATAAATGGAATGTTTCAAACATTATTCCATGGATTCTGCCATCTCCCGAAGAGAAGAGGATAGATGTGTATTGAACCGGTATTAGGCATTTCAAAGGAAAGGAGAAGCCTTTTGAACTGGGGAAACAAAAGGGGGGGCTAGCATCTGACTTTTGTCACGGAAGACAGCAATAAACATGAAGGGTCCTAAGTTCCTTTTTCCCACGAGATGGATGATACGAGAGAAAGGATGGGGGACTGACCAAATGGGGTTAAGGGGGGTTAAACCGGGAACTCTTTATAAGGGTTTACTTCATGGGATAATATTAAGTCCTGTCTCGTTTCCTACAGCAAGCATGTCATAGTAAAGATTCTTTTGGGAATAGATTTGACTCCAAGAATTTTGTCTTCCTAAGACGTGGTTTGGGGTGGGTCCTGACAACAACCACTTGCTCATTGGTGTGAAGAAAAATACATATATGTGTTCCTGAAGTCACCAAGAGTCAGTCTTACCTTGAAGGAGAATTGGTTTTAATTACATCCTGGGGGGAAATCTTACACAGGAAAAAAAACAGATAATCCAAGAATTGTATTATGTTCATACATATGTTCATATATTTGATTAGTGGCTTGACCTCATCATTTTGGCAGATTCTGGAAAGATGTATTCAGACCATCCCTATAGCCATTATAGCCATTGAGAGAACATGGATGGCATTGCATTTTCTCTAAATCAAGTATTAAGATAATTAGGAACAACTGATACATCAATGTATCTATTGGAAACATTTGGAGTCATGGCTTAAGCGATCACCAAACCCTTTTACACCTGGTCGGTTATTTAAAAGTGATAGAAAAATTAGCCTGTTCTGTAAGTGGAGTTTCAGCAGAGCACATCAGTAAGAACAATGGCACACAGACGTTTATAGTAATCTGGGAAACTACCTTGGGGATTATGATTAATGAACCCAAATGGTCCCTTAAAACCTCATTGGAGGAGTTGGCAAACCAATTATTGAAATAACATTTCACTGATGTGGAATTTCTACATTATTATGTAAACTATAGCTCTAGATCCACAATTACCATTACTTTGCAGAGCAGGACCTGTGGCATATTTGGAATAAATGAATTTTAGATATCATAGCTGACACACCTAACTTGGTTGATTTTAAGAACCTGATAGTAAGCCATCTCAGAATGGCCTTGTAGTAAGTAGCTGAAGGAAAATGAGCTCAAATTTCACCAAAAATAATCGGTTCCAAAATAATTAGCTTTAAAAAAAACCTGAACAACCAAGACATCAACCTTAAATTAAACTACTTAATTTAATGGAATTACATAGATACCAGTGAATTATCCTCTTTTTTTCTTGCACGATATCAAACCCATTATGCACTAACTCTGTACCTTGGTGCTATTTAGAGGCAGATAGGACCAGACTGGCATATAAACCAAGCAATAAATACAATTGGCTTTAATAGTGAATTTTATTGAAAATTAGTTTTACAAATATCTCTCTAAACTTTTTTTCTCTCCTTAGTGGTGCAATTTGTGCATTGACTTGGTGGCATTTACCAGTGAGATATTCAAAGGCGCTGTTTTTCAGTCTTTGGATGGCATTATTGTTTCAGCCAACTGTAAACTGCGAAAAATCTTCACACTGAAGTCAACCCCCCTCAACCCCACAGATGACGATGGTACGTTAAGCTTGACTTCCTGGAAGTCCAAATGGCTAAGGTGTGCTTCCTGATTCCAGGCTTATTTTTCTGATCTCTGTGATGCATTATCTAAAGGGTTTCAGATGGTTTCCTGGCAATTAATGGGTACATAAGACATCCTAAGCACGTTTCTATCTCATGGATAGTCAGTGACCTTTTCTAAATGTGGTTACAATTGTGGTTCAGCATTTATGTTTTTATAAAGCAGCACTTTTATTAAAACTGCAGGGAAGATACTTTTTCAACTTTCAATTAGCATACAAACTGCTAATAATCTACCTTCAGGTAAGTGTTTCATTAAACACTTTGAAAGAAAGCTTGTTATTCAATTATCAAAGGGTTTGGGGGTTTTTTCACTGAGTTATGTCATTTTCTCAAGGCAGCTTCTAAAATGAAAGTGCAAAGACTTCCCTTGTAAAATCTGGCCATTATGGAAATTGGACTTTTGAGAAAGAAGAAGAGTTGATGATAAACTGCACATTAAGTATCTTCCTAATATATTCATGAATTCGTATTATCCGTCAGCTGCATATTTTATTTGAACTGTACACGTCTCCTAGACTAAACAATAGAAAACATTGTTTCCATCCTTCAGCTCTGCTTATCAAACTTTGTGTTGTATATCATCCAGCTGATCCTTTCTTACCTCATTGCTTTCTACCCAGACTAGAGACTTCAGTCTTCAAATGTGCTCTACGAAAAAAAACAATAAAGGTTTTGGGAAACAATAATTAAAGAGCTGCTTTTAGTTTTGTTATATAATGTGAATCTTTTGTGGTTTGTCTGAGACTCCTTGCTTTGCTTCATATATCTTTTTTATGTTGACTTGTGTGTGGCTCACCCAAAAATATTACTCACTGTTTATTGCACTATATTCTGGAATGGAATGGAATGGAATGGAATAGAATAGAATAGAATAGAATAGAATAGAATAGAATAGAATAGAATAGAATAGAATAGAATAGAATAGAATAGAATAGAATAATAGAATAGAATAGAATAGAATAGAATAGAATAGAACAGAACCTTGGCAATCTTCTAGTCCAGGGGTAGGCAACCTCGGCTCTTTTATGACTCATGGACTTCAACTCCCAGAATTCCTGAGTCAGCTTGGCTGGCTCAGGAATTCTGGGAGTTGAAGTCCATGAGTCATAAAAGAGCCGAGGTTGCCTACCCCTGTTCTAGTCCAACCCCCTACCTTGCTTTAATATAACACTTCCTGCTTTATTAGGATTTATGCAAGAATATTTCCTTAGGGTAGTATGTCAGGCCCCAATAAGCAAGGTTTGGCATATTCTCATTTCCATCCAGCCACCTGTTCCATTTTTTTTTTGCCAGAGTCCAAATTCCAGAGAACCTTTTTATCTATTTTTTTTTTGCCATCCTGGTCTACTTCTTAGTTTGCTTCTCTTTAGCATGCTTCCTCTTAAAAGATTATCTTGACAGCTGTTATTATTTCTTCTCTGGTCCATGAGATGTAAGGACTGTGACTGTTTTAGGAGTTGTACTTGACTCATAGCTCCCAGCAACATTACTTGAGGAACTTTATGGAACAGGCTTCAGCTTTCTAAGGCAGTATCTCAGTTTTCTTTTGGATACAGTACCCATCCTGCCAGCCCCCAGGTCAAGAATTATTAAATGATACTCATTTTCTCCAGCCAGCAAAATGCGGAAGGTTTGATTTCGTCTTCTTTGGATAAGCAGGATAAATATGTATATAAACTAGGGAGGCAAGCCTTAGTTTTAGTGAAGAAAACCAGCCTGGTATGTCCTGAGCATTCATACCAAACAGGAATTGCAGAGGAAAGCATAATTGTGCCTAGTTATTTTTACAAAAGCAGTGAACAGAAATTTGTCTCAATTAGAAGCAATAGAGGCTAATTATTTCACCCCAAAGTGGACATTTTTCTACTCCTTTTAATCAGGTTTAAAGCAGTAAGCCTGAGCCTTTGGGGTGAGATACAGAATTGGGAATCAATCAGATGGATGTCAACTTCTTTCTGTAAAGCTCTTGGGATATTTTTCTGGATACTGAGCTATATCCTCACATTTTGTTTCAGCTTTTTCACTTGTTATTAAACTAGGACAGGGGTAGGCAACCTTGGCTCTTTTATGACTCGTGGACTTCAACTCCCAGAATTCCTGAGCCAGCCATGCTGAGGGGAAAGGGAGAGGTTTCCAAGCTGAGCCATGCTGGCTTAGGAATTCTCGGAGTTGAAGTCCACGAGTCATAAAAGAGCCAAGGTTGCCTACCCCTGAACTAGGACATTGATAAGCTTTCTGATACAAAATGATTGGCAGACTCCTGAGTTATTCCTAGAGTCTTCCCCTTTTTCCATTTGGATTTTTTCCCCTTAATGTAACTAATTGTGTACAGCAACATGAACCAGTTCTTTGTTTTTTGAAGTAATGTCGTTCTCCATTACTGATAATCAGCATTCCTCTGGGCTTGTCATATAGCATGTGCTTCTAGCAGACTGGTTTTGTATGGTCAGAACAAGCCCCTATATGCTTAAAAATATTCTTTGTAGAGGAAGCAGATTGCACTGTTTACTTGTATGAGTTAGATTCAGTGAGCAAAGAACAAAGACTTCATATTCATATAATTTTAGTGCCAAGGATGTTGGGTTCATTCTGATATTAAAAGGAACTGTAACTGATGTTTTTCAGATTAATAAATAGAACAGCATAGAAGCAACATAGAACAAATAAAAACTAGGCCAAAGTATTTGAGTACTCAAAATATATTGACCTCACTGAACTTACTTACAAGAGGAGCTTCATGCATAGCATAACTGCTTTAGAGATCACAGAATAATCTGTACAATCTAAATTGTGAGACCAGCTAATTGCTGAGTATTTTTAATTGCGAAATTCCTCTACCCTGAAATCTAATTAATTCTTATCTGCACACATAAATTATTTTAAGAGTAGGCTAAAAGCAATCATGCATATACAATTAGGCTCTCCAGAAAGGACACACAGCTGGTGACTAGTTGTGGGTTTATACAATTGAAAAGATTAAGATCATTGTCTTGACCAACCATTCTAACAAGATAGAAATTAATTATCTGTTCCCACAGTGCACAGTATGCAACTCCATATCTGATGGAACCTCCCAAACCCAGGGGCATTGCCCTCTAAAATATATTGTTGAACTGTAATTTTGAATCTGTTGAAAATAGTTTAATGTAATCAATATCATATTAACACTGTTTGGAGTAAGTGAATTGTTAAAGATCAGATACGAATTTGCATTTCCATGAGTTGAATTTATTTGAATTTTCAGTTTGAACATCAGTTCAGATAATTTATTTGACTTGATTAAAAAGTGTATAAAAATCCATTTAATCTTAACATGGATTTGATTTGATGCCCTGAATTAAATTGAAAGTTTCAAATTGAAAGGGTGATTTGATCAAATTGCCTTGAATTTGAAGTTTTACGTAGCCTTATTTATTTATGCTCCTACAGCCTGTTCCCTGCTCTCAGAAGTTTTACCTTGTTTACTTACTTACAGTTAGCTATATTAGTCAGGTTTTAAAGCAGGATCTCCTACAATTAAATTCCATTCTGTTCTCTCTATATACACATGTATATATTTACATGAATTAGTTCCTTTAGCCTAAAATGTTCCTCTCAGCCTCATCCCTCTGCATTCATCCCAAAACTTAATTTAGTGCATCAGGTTCTTCACATGAACCTCTCTTGATTTTTTAAAAGTTAACATCAAAATGTTTTTATTGGCAAAGAAAGAATTAAGATTGAGATATAGTAGTCTCAGTATCCTTTTTGATGTTGGGAGCTGTGGCACATCATTTAACAACTAAACCCTTCTCTTCAGGTAAAGAAAAGATGATGTCTGGTGCTGCTAATTTCTAATCTATAAATAATGAGTCTTGTCCAAAAGAAATCATGGCTTCAAAGGGTACTGAAACTGAACAGATGTGTGGACTTTTTTTCTTTGCTTTCTGATCCTTGAGACTGCTGAAAGTTTCTTTTCATCATATAAATACAGGAATCAAAACAATTCTAGTAAGTATCTCCAGTGCTGTCATTAGTTTTGGTTCTTTGTTCAGATGGTCAGAATGAGAAGGTGAAGTCTTTGCTATGTTTTATTCAGATTGTGTTAATCTTCTGTTACAGCTGATGGACCAAGAGATACAATTCCTCGAGCCTGTCAGTTAAATGCAGATGTGCCGCAAGTCACACAGCTGCTAAACATGAAGAAACTGCGCCAAACAGAACAAAAATGGAGAGGCCAACCTTTAAATTCACCAGAATTAGGTACTCTTAATGATTAATATTTCTTTATTATATCTACTTGGGCCAAGGGCTTTTATTCAAGTGACATTGCCTGTATTCACACATAATATTAAGCCATAACATGCCATATTTGTTTTCATTTAGTTTTTGTAGAAACTCAGACACTGTGATTTAGCCAACAAGCAAGAACAGTAGATGCATATCATCCAGTCTCAGAGTCTGTAGCATTTATTGATAATTTTATTAGTAGTTTTAACCTTTATAACAACCCAAATATTTTTTCCTAAATGGCCTACATTCCTATCTAAAAGTGGGAATGGATGGATGAGTTAATATATTACCACTTGTGTAGAACATTGATTCCAAGTGGGCCTATTAGACCAAGGGTCTCAAGCCCCAGTCCATGAGCCATCAACCGGTCCGCACAAACAAGCAAAGCCCCATCCATGAGATGCAGGCAGCACACAAAACTACGCACCCTCCGGTCCACAGAAAAACCTCTCTCCAAGGAAACGGTCCCTGGTGCGCAAAAGGTTATACAGATTAGTATAGGTTGTCCTCATTTTGTGACTTCCGATGGCTCTGGTGACTCTGTCTTTAACAACATGGTTACTAAATAAGCAGGTGAGTGAGAGAAAAACGCTGTGAAGATCGCTGGTTGTTGCCTTCTCATTCAGATAAAGTTTCCTCATACAGTATTCTGTGACTGACACAGTTTTTGCCCCCTGGTAGGGTGGAGAGATTTCCTAAACAAGCTATCTCTTCCTGAGCTGCTTTTCTCCAGAGTACAGAGCTTCTTTAAACAGTCCAACTGCAAGTTAAATAAGCTCAGCTCTGTGAGCTTCATTAGTTGATTAGAACCCAAATACCCGTTTAAATCAAGCATGATTCCTGGTGATCACATGGACATATCCAAGTCCTTTTCTTGCAAAGCGATGAATTTGTTTATATATTTATATATTTAATTAATTTAAAATGTTATGGATGCGGTTTGTGTTGCTTTGTTCCAGGTTGTTTTCAGTACCCCAATCTTATAGAGAGAGAGCCCTTTTTGGAATAGTAGTTAAGGCATCGGGCCAGAAACCTGGAGACTGAGAGTTCCTAGTCCCATCTTAGGTACAAAGCTAAGTGGATGACCTTGGGCTACTCTCTCTCCCTCAAGTAGAACTCTTCTTTCCTAGGACGGAGAAAGTGGCAAACCACTTCTGAAAATCTTGGCAAGAACACTACATAGATTCATTCAGACATTCACTAAGACTCAACACTAACTTGAACATGTGCAAAAAAAAGTCCAGTATATAGCTCTGAGATTTTATTGTGGTCTCCTGAGATCTGATCATGCTTATCTTTTTTGAGATCTCACACAGTTGCTTAGATGCTTCCACCTAGCTAATCAAATCAGTCCTCATTGCCTCAATAATAAGTAAAATATGATTACAGTTGATGAGGGTAATTGGGACCCAAATTGTCATCACTAAGCAATGCGGTCGTAAATGTGATTGCATTGCTTAGCATCAGCAATCCTGGCGTTCCCCATTGATCTTGTTAATCAAATCCAACTGGTTGTTAGGTAAGGACCCACAGGATCCAAGCCATTCTGGCTTGTTTCCTCGCAGCCCTGAGCCTCAGTAAGGTAAAGGACTGCCCTCTCTTGAACTGCCTCACCTTTCTACCTCCCCAACCCACCTCTGCCCTTTTAGCTGCCCTACATAGCGACCATGGCAGTGCAATATTGCTACATAAATATGATTTAAAACACGGATCCCCAACCTATGGGCTGCAGCCCCTAGTGGGCTATGGCCTACTGGCCACCAGGCCATGAGACAAGCTGACCCGCGTGCGCACTCAGCCCCACTTGTGCTAGCACCTGTGGCCCTGCAGGGCTAGTGGAGGCTAGCACCTGCAGAAACAGGGCCCCTAATGCACCCATGGGTTGCATGGACCTTTTGCTCATGCATGCAGGGGCTAGCAGTGGTGGTGGCTATCACCTGCGTGTATGCGCATACGGGGGCCAGTAGTCCCATGTGGGTTTTGCAGCCTGTTTGTGCATGCCTGCGGGGCTAGCGGCAGTGGTTAGCACCTGCGTGCATGCACAAACAGGTTTCATGGCCTGTTTGTGCATGCGCATGTGCGTGGGGCTAGCAGCAGTGGTTAGCACCTGCACACCTATGCAAATGGGGCTTCTAACTTGCATGTGGGTGCACACGGCCCCGTTTCCACACACACATGCATGTGCGTGCAAATTTCTCAGCTACTCCCTTTCCCTCCAGGCTGCTAACATGAAAAGGTTGGTGACCTTTGATCTAAAGCATGACCTATGATCTATCGTGTTTTCGGTCATATTTATGCAGAGATATTGAAAATTTGAAAGGGTCCATAAATGTTTTGGTATTGGTGTATATATGTCCATGTATCTTGCTATTTCCAGTTTTATTATTAATTATAAGGACAAAGCTGTACATTGCCACCATACAGCCATAAATTATGGCCATGGTAAGCCTTCTATCTCAATGCATTTTTGCTTCTTCTTTCTTGACTAAAAGTTCCTAATTCATTGTTTACAACTAATTTCCCTGAATTTCAAATGTAATTTTGTTCTACCTAAGAGCAATTCATTGCTCTGAATGCTTTCAACAAAATTAATAAATCCTTCATGTATCCACTTAATCATTATATGTGTAAATTGACTAACATTTTACACTATTAATTCCTTCAATTCCCAGGTCAAATTAAGTCCTGACTGTTAGTCAATGTAGGAATGTAGGAAGCTTTCCCCCCCCCCTCCAATAATGGGAGCAGGGTTTAATTAAACACAGAATCAAGTCTGGTTGCTTAAATTGAAGAGTTCTTCTTGCAAATAGTGATATGTAGTGGTCCACTAAACACAAATCAAAATTGGTAATTTACTAAAAAAAAAAAGAGCAGTCTTTGCTCAGTTGCTTTTGTTTCCACAGGAGCAGGATCCTCAAGTTTTTGCTATTGTTATTAAGGACAGATAGGTGTGTTTATGTGTAAATTACCTTTCTCCCTATCTAAAATAAAATATGTATTGATTTGATCTGTACAACTACATCTCAGTCCACTTCTGCTTTAAGTTTAAGGTTTTTCTTTTTTTTCAATAATCCTGCATTCCTATAGTTAATTACTGCAAATAATATCCCTGCTTTCCCAGTTCGCTCATTGTATTTGTCCATCCCTAGGGATTTCAAAAGCTTCCTCATAAATGACGGGTTTATGAGTTTTGAATCAACATGAGACACTAGCATGAAGAATAGTGGTAAAATAAATACTATAGAAGCAGCTTTCCGCAGTAAAGCTTGTTCATACAAATATGTCCATCCGCCCTGTGCGTGCCCACAGAGAGGGCCTCCTCAGGGTGCCTCCGGTCAGGGAATGTCGACTGGTGGCCCCCAGGGGGAGGGCCTTCTCTGTGGGTGCTCCGGCACTATGGAACCAACTGCCGGTTGAGCTCCGGACGGCATTGGACCTTCGATCCTTCCGTCGTGGGTTGAAGACCCATTTATTTGAATTAGCTGGTCTGGCCTGATAGGGGTATATGGGTTTTTTAATTGGTTTTTATTATTTTATCATTGTTGTATTTTAATTGGGCATTGGTTTAATTTTCTTTTAATTTTTGTACTGCTATTTATATATGCCCTGTGAACCGCCCTGAGTCCCTTAGGGAGAAGGGCGGTATAGAAATCTCAATAAAATAAAATAAATAAATAAATAAAATGTCCAATTTCCAGTCTGGCTACAATTTGCCTTAAATCTATGTTACATGGGGCCACTAAGGGCTTTGATTGTGGTCCCTAGTATTCTAAGAAAGTGCCCTTGGGGGAAAAAAAATCCCTCAAATCATATCACCCAGCCATGTTCTCTAGTTCTAATTGCTGGTGCTTACACAATCACAGTGGCACTCTTTGCACACAACCCCAGCAGGGTTGATAGAAAAATATTGTGCCAAAACTTGGTTTTCCCAGTTTTCTCACAAATTTCCTTTCCCAGGGAAAGGTGCTTCTATTTTTCTACCTTATTTTCAGGGAACATAGTAATTTCTTTTAAATTTCTCTTCACATGCAGTTATTAGAGATGATGGAGCTAGCTACTGCTGATTTTTCTAAAGCCTTTCTGAATGCCATGTTCCTGAAATGCCATGCCTGTTCTGAATGCCTGTTTCCATGAAAATGGAAACCGTTTGTTCCTGCAGTCTTTCGGATTAAATTGAAACCAAAGAAAGTAGAAAGGCTGTAGACAATGAGAAAAATGATCATAGTTACCTCCTGGGCAGAAATATGGCATATGACTCAAATACATAAATACATGGCGAAAGAAGGGATATTCATGGTGTATAGCGTTTGGCTACCTTCTAATTAAATGAGTGCAAGAATATCACATTTCACCCTCACGAATTTCTCTGAAAATCTCCTTTAAAAGAAATGTCAACAGTGAAAAACAGCCCAATCTCCAAGAAATGCTAACCAATAGAGGCCAGTGGAAAGCATCCGAATAGACTGCTATATAATGGAGACTTATAGCAAAAAGGAAATCCTGCATTACAGCTTGCAATTCCCTTTTATTTTAAAGAATCATCAGGCAAATGGTTTTGACTAAATAGGACATGATTCTCAGCACAATATAAAGGTGTGACAGGTACAATCTTAAAAAATCTTATTTAACCAAAACTAAACCAAATAGATTTTTTTAAAAAAAAAAAAAAGCAAAATGAATGCTTCAGAAGCTTAATACTATCAAACTGTATATTTACTAACTGAAAAAAAATATAGGAATGAATATTGAGCAATGAAATTGATAGTTTTAAATACATACTAATATAAAGTTCTCTGTTTCCAGCACCACAAAAAGTTCTGGTCTACTATCCAGCCCCAACTCAGTTAATGAATAAAAATTACATTCTCAGTGAAACATTTTTGTTCCTTCAAATACAGTGAGTCTCACAGTTGGAAGTTTTTAGTATCTGTTGTTTTATTTGTTTGTTCCATAAGGAGAATTACCAGAGAAATATGTTCTGAATAAACTAGGTAGATACATATTCATTAGGCAAGGCCATTTTTTCTACTTAGCATACAGATGGCTGGCTGATGAACGTATCACTAGTTTCTTTGTTATTGTGTTGAAGTAACATCACCTATGTTGTAAGGATTGCTGCCATATATAAACTACATGAGAATGATTTCAGGATAGCTACTTACATATTTATTATACAAATACATATGGCCATATATCTTACAATCAATTCTGCATATTAGCATTCCACATAAAATAATTTGGCAATCACAGGAATACTATGTAAGCTATACAGTAGATCAGGGGTGTCAAACTCAATTTCATTGAGGGCGACATCAGCATTGCAGTTGCCCTCGGGGGGGCAGGTGGGTATGGCCTAGGTGGGCGTGGCCTACTGGGTGGGCGTGGCTAGACTGCGTATGGCCTACTGGGTGGGCGTGGCCAGCTCTACATCGTTCACATCAAGGGTGCCTATGGGGGCCTGGGCAGGAGTGGGACAGATCTGAGGGTCTCTGGCGGAAGGAGGGTCTCTGGGCCAGGGCCAAGGCAGTGGGGGCCGTTCCCTCACTGTTTCCAGGATGGCTTTGCGGGCCACATGAAACCACTTCGCGGGCCGGATCCGGCCCCCGGGCCTTGTGTTTGACATGTCTGCTATAGATCATTGGCACATTTTTTTATTTGCATAGTCTAGCAAGAATGAATATTTGTGGTAATACCTGTGCTTTGACCTGCTAAAAATGTATCAACTATTATTTATTCATCATTGTCCAAAGTATCAAACTTTAAATTACCTATTTTTGCTATTTAATAGATCCTCCAACAAACCGAGCATCAGCTACTATACGTAACAGTAAGAGTCAAGATATATCCCACATTGCATTTGGATCTAAAGTCCTTGGGCCACCTCCTCTCTCAGGACGAAGGCTCACAACAAGGGCATCTGGGGAGGTAAGATCCATTCTTCTTAAGAACAAATCTGGAATCTCTAATATGGAAACAGTAAACCTTCTTGTACTGAAAACAATTTAAGAGGCAAAGAAATCTAGGTCTTGTGAAGTGTCAATCAAACAGCTTGCCTCCCGGAATCATGGGTGCTCCATCAGTGGAGGTTTTGAAGAAAACATTGAACAACCATTTTTCCAGGATGCTATAAGGACTCCTGCCTTGGGCATGGGGGTTAGACTAGAAAACCTCCAAGGTCCCTTCCAGCTCTATGATTCTGTGAACTATAATAGAGTAAGTGACCATCCCATTGACAACGTATACCTGCCCAGCACTTCAGGATCACACTTTAACAAAATAACTGTAGTCTGGTGGTAATATTGTATGTTTTCTCCCAAATTAAGACCTAAAATACAGTAGTCCTCAACTTACAACCACAGTTGGGACCAGAATTTCTGATGTTAAACAAAGTGGCAGTTAATTGAGTCATGCCCAATTTTACAGCCTTTTTTTTGCAGTGGTTGTTAAGTGGATAATTGCAATTGTAAAGTGACTCAGGTGGTTGTTAAACAACATGCTTGCTGTAAAATGGCTGGGATTACATGACCATGGGGATGTTCTTACGGTTGGAAATGTGAGGACTAGTTGTAAGTAAATTTTTCCCATTTCATTGTAACTTCAAATGGTCACTAAGTGAATAGTTGTTAAGTCAAGAACTACGTATGAACAGAAAACCTATGAAAATAAATCCTTCCCATTCCAACTCTCAATTGCCTTCCTAAGTCAGAAAAAAAATTCAGAACATATAGGGGATTAATGATAGGAATGGACGTAGTTTTCTTCCCATAGGCCTCCCACTCCCATTCTCACCCAGAAAACAAAATTAAAACAGAAAAACTAAATTGATGCCACTCTTTCATCCCTTGGGAAAAAAATTGGCAGGGTGCTTTATGGTGCCTAATCTCTCCAAGGTACCCATCGTTAGTCTGCCATCTATCATAGTTGGTAGTGTAATCAAGTTTGAGCAGTGTGCCCCCAGATGTTGCTTTCTGCATGTACAGTACCAGGCTTTGTATAACACCCATCCAGTGGTAGGATTCAGCCAGTTCACACTACTTTGTAGCTATTTTTTTGTTGCCTAGGCTTCCGGAAGCGGCATCCACACAGAGGACCGGTTGTTCACATATTTCAATACCACCACTGCACCCATCCTTCATATATCTTTTTTTTTAATTAGAGATTTTATTAGTTTTTTTCCCTTACATATATATGTTAGTTTTTCAACCAGCGTGTAGTCTGGGTTCAAAAGCGCTAATACATAGTCAAGTCCTAATCTTTGGTTCTTTCCTCTAGCCATTTGTAGAATGACTCCCAGGTTTGGTAGTATTCTGTTTCTTCTTTATCTTTCAATCTCATAGTTAATCTGTCCATCTCTGCACATTCCAATATTTTTTTAATTACCGTATATACTTGAGTATAAGCCGAATTTTTCAGCCCACTTTTTGGGCTGAAAAAATCCACTTCGGCTTATACTCCAGTCAACAAAAAAAAAAGAACTTACCGAGGACTTGCGCGCGGCCGAGCTACTTTGCCTGACGCTGCTGGGGTCGCCCGGGCGCCTCTGCTCGCCCTCAGCAGCACCTGGCCCAGAATCACATGCGAAACAAGCCCGGCAGAGGAGCCGGAGCGGCGAGCAGAGGCGCCCGGCCCAGATCCTGCAAGGCCCGGCCGAGACGCGCCCCCAGCAGCGGAGCTGCTCCGGCTCCTCTGCCGGGCTTGTTTTGCATGTGAGCTACTTTGCCTGATGCTGAGAAGACCCGCTTGGGCACTCGGGTTGGTGTCAGTCTCCGCAGGCCCTTCTCGTTTCCAGGAACGTCAAGCGCGCTTGGCTCCCCACCCCCACGGCAGGGCAGGGCAGGGCAGAGACTTGCTCGCCCTTCTGACGGCCCTGAAGAGAAACGAAGGGCTTGCAAACTCCCCGCGAGAAGCTGGGCGAAGCGCGCGGCTGGGCGAGTGTGTGCCTGCGCGCGTATTTACGAAAGAAACGCTCCGAGAGTTCTTCTTTCTCCGCCCCCTTGGGGGGAACTCTAGCGACTACTGTAGCCGCGCTTCTCTTCTCGGCTCCGAAAATAGGGATTTCTACTCTCTCTCTCTCTCTCTCTCTCCCCTCCCCACCCCGCATTCTCCTGCCTCTTCGATTGCGACAATAAAAGGGCGAAGGGTGCGCTGGTTTCTTCCTCCTTCCTCCCCCCCTCCCCTCCCCTCCCCGATTGTCAGGTGAGGCAGCTGGAGGTCTGGCCGGGAGATTGTAGCCGTTTTGAAACGCCGCGTCTTGAAACGCCCGATCAGCTGATTTTCGGGTGGAAGAGCCGCGGCTTGAATCTGTTTGCATCTGCCTGAATTAGACCGAAACGGCCTGAATTTGACCAGAGTTGCTTTGTAATGGCTGGAGGAACTGCAGAGGAGGTCTTGCCGGGAGATTGTGGCCGTTTTGAAACGCCGCGGCTTGAAACGCCCGATCAGCTGATTTTCGGGGCGGAAAGAGCCACGGCTTGAATCTGCTTGTATTTGTTTGAACTTAACCAGAAACGGCTCGTAATGGCTGGAGGAACTGCGGAGGGAGTGAATGCTCCAGCCTGGAATATTTGGAAAGGCTGGGGGAACCGGATGAACTGCAGCTTAAGCGACTGTTGCCGGAGGAGCCATGGCTTGAAACGCCCCAGTTTTGGGGCAGCGTTTGCTTGTTCCCTCCCTCCCTCCCCTTTCCCTCCTCTCTAAATCCTTCCTTCCTTCCTTCCTTCCTTCCTTCCTCCCTCCCTCCCTCCCTCCCTCCCCTTTCCCTCCTCTCTAAATCCTTCCTTCCTTCCTTCCTTCCTTCCTTCCTTCCTTCCTTCCTTCCTTCCTTCCTTCCTTCCTTCCTTCCTTCCTTCCTTCCCCAGCCCTAATCCGGAAAGTGGAAGGAAAGAAGAGTAAAGGCTGGGCGGAGGAGGAGGGGAAGTGCAACCCTGCACTATTCAGCTCAGTGAAGTCACGCTTGAAACGGCTTGAAACGCCCGATCAGCTGATTTTCGGGGCGGAAAGAGCCACGGCTTGAATCTGCTTGTATTTGTTTGAACTTAACCAGAAACGGCTCGTAATGGCTGGAGGAACTGCGGAGGGAGTGAATGCTCCAGCCTGGAATATTTGGAAAGGCTGGGGGAACCGGATGAACTGCAGCTTAAGCGACTGTTCCCGGAGGAGCCATGGCTTGAAACGCCCCAGTTTTGGGGCAGCGTTTGCTTGTTCCCTCCCTCCCTCCCTCCCTCCCTCCCTCCCCTTTCCCTCCTCTCTAAATCCTTCCTTCCTTCCTTCCTTCCTTCCTCCCTCCCTCCCCTTTCCCTCCTCTCTAAATCCTTCCTTCCTTCCTTCCTTCCTTCCTCCCTCCCTCCCCTTTCCCTCCTCTCTAAATCCTTCCTTCCTTCCTTCCTTCCTTCCTTCCTTCCTTCCTTCCTTCCCCAGCCCTAATCCGGAAAGTGGAAGGAAAGAAGAGTAAAGGCTGGGCGGAGGAGGAGGGGAAGTGCAACCCTGCACTATTCATCTCAGTGAAGTCACGCTTGGTTAAAAAACAGATTTAATAATAATAATAAGAAGAAGAAGTTGGGCTGATCAAATGTTTCAATAATGACTGAAGGAGGGCTGCTTGTACCTTGGTCTTTGTGCTGGTGTCTTGACATGCCAATACACTAGTACGGAAAGCTGCCGTTCACTTTCGGGGGGAGGAAAAAAAACACAACAAGACCGCACGCTTTCCGCCCCGAAAATCAGCTGATCGGGCGTTTCAAGCCGTTTCAAGCGTGACTTCACTGAGCTGAATAGTGCAGGGTTGCACTTCCCCTCCTCCTCCGCCCAGCCTTTACTCTTCTTTCCTTCCACTTTCCAGATTAGGGCTGGGGAAGGAAGGAAGGAAGGAAGGAAGGAAGGAAGGAAGGAAGGAAGGAAGGAAGGAAGGAAGGAAGGAAGGAAGGATTTAGAGAGGAGGGAAAGGGGAGGGAGGGAGGGAGGAAGGAAGGAAGGAAGGAAGGAAGGAAGGAAGGAAGGAAGGAAGGAAGGAAGGATTTAGAGAGGAGGGAAAGGGGAGGGAGGGAGGGAGGGAGGGAGGGAGGGAACAAGCAAACGCTGCCCCAAAACTGGGGCGTTTCAAGCCATGGCTCCTCCGGGAACAGTCGCTTAAGCTGCAGTTCATCCGGTTCCCCCAGCCTTTCCAAATATTCCAGGCTGGAGCATTCACTCCCTCCGCAGTTCCTCCAGCCATTACGAGCCGTTTCTGGTTAAGTTCAAACAAATACAAGCAGATTCAAGCCGTGGCTCTTTCCGCCCCGAAAATCAGCTGATCGGGCGTTTCAAGCCGTTTCAAGCGTGACTTCACTGAGCTGAATAGTGCAGGGTTGCACTTCCCCTCCTCCTCCGCCCAGCCTTTACTCTTCTTTCCTTCCACTTTCCGGATTAGGGCTGGGGAAGGAAGGAAGGAAGGAAGGAAGGAAGGAAGGAAGGAAGGAAGGAAGGAAGGAAGGATTTAGAGAGGAGGGAAAGGGGAGGGAGGGAGGGAGGAAGGAAGGAAGGAAGGAAGGAAGGAAGGAAGGAAGGAAGGAAGGAAGGATTTAGAGAGGAGGGAAAGGGGAGGGAGGGAGGGAACAAGCAAACGCTGCCCCAAAACTGGGGCGTTTCAAGCCATGGCTCCTCCGGCAACAGTCGCTTAAGCTGCAGTTCATCCGGTTCCCCCAGCCTTTCCAAATATTCCAGGCTGGAGCATTCACTCCCTCCGCAGTTCCTCCAGCCATTACGAGCCGTTTCTGGTTAAGTTCAAACAAATACAAGCAGATTCAAGCCGTGGCTCTTTCCGCCCCGAAAATCAGCTGATCGGGTGTTTCAAGCCGCGGCGTTTCAAAACGGCCACAATCTCCCGGCAAGACCTCCTCTGCAGTTCCTCCAGCCATTACAAAGCAACTCTGGTCAAATTCAGGCCGTTTCGGTCTAATTCAGGCAGATGCAAACAGATTCAAGCCGCGGCTCTTCCACCCGAAAATCAGCTGATCGGGCGTTTCAAGACGCGGCGTTTCAAAACGGCTACAATCTCCCGGCCAGACCTCCAGCTGCCTCACCTGACAATCGGGGAGGGGAGGGGAGGGGGGGAGGAAGGAGGAAGAAACCAGCGCACCCTTCGCCCTTTTATTGTCGCAATCGAAGAGGCAGGAGAATGCGGGGTGGGGAGGGGAGAGAGAGAGAGAGAGAGAGAGTAGAAATCCCTATTTTCGGAGCCGAGAAGAGAAGCGCGGCTACAGTAGTCGCTAGAGTTCCCCCCAAGGGGGCGGAGAAAGAAGAACTCTCGGAGCGTTTCTTTCGTAAATACGCGCGCAGGCACACACTCGCCCAGCCGCGCGCTTCGCCCAGCTTCTCGCGGGGAGTTTGCAAGCCCTTCGTTTCTCTTCAGGGCCGTCAGAAGGGCGAGCAAGTCTCTGCCCTGCCCTGCCCTGCCGTGGGGGTGGGGAGCCAAGCGCGCTTGACGTTCCTGGAAACGAGAAGGGCCTGCGGAGACTGACACCAACCCGAGTGCCCAAGCGGGTCTTCTCAGCATCAGGCAAAGTAGCTCACATGCAAAACAAGCCCGGCAGAGGAGCCGGAGCAGCTCCGCTGCTGGGGGCGCGTCTCGGCCGGGCCTTGCAGGATCTGGGCCGGGCGCCTCTGCTCGCCGCTCCGGCTCCTCTGCCGGGCTTGTTTCGCGTGCGAGCTACTTTGCCGGCCGCTGCTGAGGGAAGATCTCTGGAGAGGAGCATAAGGTGAGCTGCTGCATTTCCCAGCCTCGGCTTATACTCGAGTCACCAACTTTTACCATTTTTGGGGGGTAAAATTAGGGGTCTCGGCTTATATTCGAGTCGGCTTATATTCAAGTATATACGGTACTTCTTCCTCTGGTGGTATTCCTTCATTTTTCCAGTATTTCACGAAAGTTATTCTTGCTGCTGTTGTAATGTGTAGAACCAAATGTAAACTTTGTTTATTAATCTTTTCTGGTATCATACCTAATAGAAAAAGTTCAAGATTAAATTCTACATGTTCTCCCAACATTTTTTCTAATCAGGCATGTATTTTTTTCCCAATAAGGCTTTGCTTTACCACGTGTCCACCAGATATGATAATACGTGCCTGAGTTATGTTTACATTTCCACATCCTTCATACATCTTAAAAACACCTGATGACAAACAATAGAGGTTGGCATATTGCAAAACAAAACACCAGTGCTTTGTTTTAAAAAAATGCCTCTGGTTCTAAGTAAGTCCCATCAGAGTTTTTAGAAAATGAAAATCCTGGGCAGCTGCAATCTAATGCTGTTTGTCATCGGAGCCCCAGAAAGGAGCATAGGAATGGCTCAGGTAAATCAGGCTTAAGCCGATCTTAGTTCAAAATTTTGTTATATTTGTGAATCAGATGCCTCCAGGTGCTTGAAAGCAGGAACTGAAGATACACCTGTCATTTCTGCAAGGTAGACCAAGAAATCAACTCCAGAGGAAGCCTAAAACTTCTTTTATTACGATTGGCTATCCTTACAAAATCTTGCCAGTCTGATTGTGTTATATCTCTTTCTCCTTCTTACACACTGCTGAATTAGGGAGCTGGCTATCACTTTCTCTCTGTTATGGGCTTAAAATATGCTTTGCCTTTGTTGCTTTGATAATATAACTTCCATGTTTCCTTCAAGATTTCCCTCCTTACTCACTGCACCTCACCCATGATAGTATCCTTGCAATTGGTATTTGGAGGCATTTGCCCAAATCCTGAGGTAGCACTGAGTGTCCAGATTAATAGTTTTTGATGTTGCTGGGGAATTCTGGGAGTTGAAGTACATGAGTCTTAAAGTTGCCAAGTTTGGAGATCCCTGTGTTAGACCATGCTTGGCCCAGAACTTTTTCCAGTGCCTCAACCTGTTCAATTCAGTTCAGCACATTGGGCATGCCTCAGTGTTAACTGGTGGAAACTAAAAGAAGGGCCTTCTTGGTTGTAGCCTCTGCTTTGTGGAATATTTTTCCCCTCAGAGATTAGAATGGCCCCAACCCTGTTGATTTTTCACAAAGCTTTTAAAAACTTGGCTAAATACCTAGGCCTGGACCTTACAATGTGTTAAGGGTCCCATTTCTTTTGCTTTACTGTTAATTGGTTAACTATCTCGGCTGCTAAATTTATTTTCTGGATATTTTTACTGTTTTATTGTTTGTAATTCTTCTAGAGTTTTATATAAGCCAGCCAGAATCACTTGAGATGTGTGGCTGTAGAAATAAAATAAATAAATAAAATAAACTTGAACAATCTCAGACAGGGAACCAACAGGAATAGGATTGGTTTGGTTTTTCTTTTGTTATTTTCTCAGGTGTGGTAGACAAATGTGCTAAGAGTTGCAGAAATTTATTTATTTATTTATTTATTTATTTATTTATTTATTTATTTATTTATTTATTTATTTATTTATTTATTTAACTTATATACCACCCTTCTCCCGTAGGACTCAGGGCGGTTCACAAGTTTTTTTTAAAAAAAAACACAAAACAAAACAATACAACAATTACAAAAATTAAAAACAATTAAAATGATTACATTAACCTTGAATACATAAAAATCCCAGTTAGAATCCAATTAAAACCCCAATTAATACTCTCAGTCCAGGCCAGAAAGCTCAAAGAGCCAGGTCTTCAGGTCCCGGTGGAATGAGCGAAGGTCAGGGGCAGTCCTAAGCTCTACAGGCAGCTGGTTCCAAAGGGCAGGCGCACCCACAGAGAAGGCCCTCCCCCTGGGTATTGTCCGCCTGCAATCTTTTACCGGTGGTACCCTGAGAAGACCCTCCCTGTGGGAATGCACAGGACGAAGGGAGCTTGATGCCGGCAGCAGGTGCTCCCTCAGATATCCCGGACCCAAGCCATTTAGGGCTTTATAGGTCATCACCAGCACCTTGAATCTCACCCGGAGGGCAACCAGAAGCCAATGCAGCTCGCGGAGCAGAGGTGTTACGTGGGAGTATCGGGAAACCCCCATCACAACCCGCGCGGCTGCATTCTGCACCAACTGAAGCCTCCGGGTGGTCCTCAAGGGCAGCCCCATGTAGAGAGCGTTGCAGTAGTCCAATCGGGAGGTCATGAGCGCATGAGTGACTGTGCACAGGGCATCTCGCTCCAGGAGACAATAATATTGTAGGATGCTAAAAGATTTGGCAGATATGATATCAGAACATTCACTATAATCTGGCAGATTATAATCTGGGATATTTTACAATTGTCTTATGTGTTAAACTAATGTATTATTCTATCCATGTGTTAAGTCAGGATAGTGATATCACTGGGCTATGCAGTCAATCAGATTTTACTTTGAGGTGACATCACAAAACTGATCTTCAGTGAAGCTGCTGCCTCCTACCCTTGCCTTCTATTGCCTTGGTGACATTCTAGTACTTTGTCAAATTTTCACAGTGAGAATTCATTATGTAAGAAATATTTGGCTCACTGTAGATGTCAGCCTTACCAGGTAGACCAATAAGGAAACATGACCAGATAAACAAAATCTACCTTGTTGTAAAATTACATTAACAGAATCTTGCAAGTCCGAAAGTACAATTCTCACACCATCATCTTTACGTCTGAGAACTTAGGGAGGGTGCCTCTGGAGCCCTTTGCCCTGCATACTACTCAGCTGTGGGCTCTGCTGTCTCTTATCTGACCATTCCCAAGGCTGTAGCTCTTCCTTCTGTCTTTCAAGGTGTTTCCCACATACTACTGTATTACATTTCATGAATATTCTTATTCCTGTGTCCACCTTCCAGCCTCCCAAGCATATCAGTTGGCATTTTGACAGCAGTGAAATGAAAAAAGAATTCAAACCTTCAGTGGTTTGTTTTTCTGGTCAAATTCGAAATGCCGAGTTCCAATTTCTCATAACCGATGTAAAAGTGCAACAGAGAGATTGCAACATGTGCTTGTAATGTAATGCTTTCTATTAAGATCCATCAACATTTGCAAAAATTTGAAGGCATTGATTGATGGGGTGTTGATAGTGCCAAGCACTAAGCAAAAATGTGTTTGCATATGTGTAGACACAGATGCACACTTTATACCTTTTACTGAAAACTATTGTATTTAAAGTGCAGATCTTACTGCATTTTTAATACTAATAAAAGCAGCATTCTGTCCAATTTTATGTTTGTAGTATTTGTCCTAATAAATATTGAAGCGTGAAAAATGTTGCTACATTTTTTTGCTAGCTGCATGACTTTTATTAGTTATTGATTTTAGTGAGATGTAAATGTTTTAACATTTTCTGGTAGAAGGAGAGTAGAGATTTTCCACTGTTGAGACAGGCAGATTAGGCAGCAGTCAAGAAATTCACAGTCATGAATAGCTTAATATTAGGGATGCTATCTTCATTGAACTACATTGAATAATGGCAGCAAGAGATTTTATCCCCAAACAATACAATTCTGTTTACAGAACCAAAGAAGAAATACCCAATTTTTAAATAACCTGCTGTTTGGGATTAATGGAGAGGTATAACAGACCAATTCCTAAATATTACACTGTACTATTTTATTATTCCAAGTCAGAAAAATAGATATCCCTTGGCTGTGTATATATATATATATATATATATATATATATATATATATATATATATATATATATATATATATATATATATATGTGTGTGTGTGTGTGTGTGTGTGTGTGTGTGTGTGTGTGTGTGTGTGTGTATGTATATGTATATGTATATGTATATGTATATGTATATGTATATGCGTATATATATTTTTATTTTTATTTTATTTTTATTGTAATTCCATTTATATCCCGCCCTTCTCCGAAGACTCAGGGCGGCTTACAAGCTTAGCAGTAGCCTTCATTCTATGTATATGCCTGCTTATTAGGGCTTTCACACACACACCCAAGCGGCATTATTACAAAGTCAGCTTAATTGCCCCCAACAATCTGGGTCCTCATTTTACCTACCTTGGAAGGATGGAAGGCTGAGTCAACCTTGAGCCTGGTGGGATGCGAACCTGCACTAATTGCAGGCAGCTGGTGTTACTTAAGGAGGCATTAGCCCACTGCTCCACCAAGGCTAGTCAAGGCTATATAATACATATGCATATATATATATATATATATATATATATATATATATATATATATATATATATATGCATATTTATTATATAATTGAGTCAATCTGGACTACGAGCAAACTTTTATCACTTGTCAGTCAGTATTCAGTCAGTCAATCTTTAATAATAATAATAATAATAATAATAATAATAATAATAATAATAATAATAATAATAATAATAATAATAATAATAATATAAAGTTGGAAGGGACCTTGGAGGTCATCTAGTTCAACCCTCTGCTCAGGCAGGAAACCCTATACCATTCAAGTATCTAATCCAAGGTAAAGGTGAGACAGATTGGGAAAATGGATTATAACTTTCTCATGGTTACAAATAGAATCTTCTTTATTGGATTGGTCATTTCCAGTATGGATGCTGTCAGCTATCCGTTCTATATATGGTGGCCTGGGAAGTATAATTGCATTATAGTTTCTTTGTGTATCCACCTGACTTTTCACAGCTCTCTTTGTTGAGCACATCAGTGTCATTAGGATGGTCTTCATCATTAAGGCAAATAACAATAGCACTTAGACTTATATACCACTCTATAGTGTTTTACAGCATTCTCTGTGCAGTTTACAAAGTCAGCCTATTGCCCCCACCAATCTGAGTCCTCATTTTCCCAACCTCGAAAGGATGGAAGGCTGAGTCAACTTTGAGGCAGTCAGGATCAAATTCCTGGCAGTGGACAGAATTAGCCTGCAGCACTGCATTCTAAAAGGGACGCGGTGGCTCAGTGGGTTAGGACACTGAGCTTGTCGATCAGATGGTCAGCAGTTTGGCGGGTCAAATCCCGAGTGCCGCGTAACAGAGTGAGCACCTGTTACTTGTCCCAGCTTCTGCCAACCTAGCAGTTTGAAAGCACGTAAAAATGCAAGTAGAAAAATAGGGACCATTACCGTTGGAAGGTAACAGCGTTCCGTGCGCCTTTGTCGTCTAGTCATGCCAGCCACATGACCACGGAGACGTCCTTGGACAAGTGCTGGCTCTTCGGCTTTGAAACAGAGATGAGCACCGGCCCCTAGAGTTGGAAACGACTAGCACGCATGTGCGGGGGGAACCTTACTGCATTCTAACCAATGCACTAACGCAGGGCTCAAATCTGTAATTATGATTAGAGTTTCTGGGGGTGGATGATGTTATCCAGTCGTGTCCCACTCTTGGCAATTCTGTAGGCCAAGTCTCTCCATGTCCTCCAATCTTGCACTACGTCTTTGAGATGTTCTCTGGCTGGCATCAACTTTGATGTTGCTGGGGGAGGAAGCTTTACATTTTCCATTCCCCCTCCCCACCTCCTCTCTGTGGTACTATTTCATAGGAGATTCAGGTTGCTATTTCCCCCTTGCAAAATATCACTTGGTGGGGAGAAGCTTTAGTTCTCCTATACTGGATATCACATCATCCAATTCACCATGTTCTTCCTTAACCTACCAAACAATTGTTTTGGTAGAGCAGAAGCATAAGTTCTTGTTCTGACAAGAATCCAGAATGTAACATTTTTAAATCTTATTGAAGAAAACATCCTATGTATAGTCGTCCAGTTATGACCACAATTGAGCCCAAAATTTTTGTTGCTAAATGACACATTTTACGACCTTCCTTGCCACACTTGTTAAGTGAATCACTGCAGTTGCTAAGTTAGTAACATGGTTGTTAAGTGAATCTGGCTTCCCCATTATCCTTACTTGTCAGAAGGTTGCAACCACCAGAGACATGAACCAGTTGTCAAGCCTCTGAATTTTGTTAATGTGACCATGGGGATATTGTAAGTGTGAAATTGGTCATTTTTCAGTGCCATAGAAACTTTGAACCATCACTGAATAAACTGCTGTTAAGTCGAGGACTACCCGTATTAAGTTGTGCAAGTGTAATAATAGTAATAGTAGTAGTAGTAGTAGTAGTAGTAAAGAAGAAGGAGGAGGAGGAGGAGGAGGAAGAGGCCTTGGAGGTCATCTAGTCCAACCCCTGCTCATGCAGGAAACCCTATAACATTTTAGACAAATGGCTGTCCAGTCACCTTTAAAAACTTCCAGTGTTGTGCTCCAACAGCTTCACTGCTTCTGGAGGTAGGTTGTTCCACTGAAGTGGTGAATGCTCCAACACTGGAAGTTTTTAAGAAGAGACTGGCCAGCCACTTGTCTGAAATGGTATAGGGTTTCCTGCCTGAGCAGGGGGTTGGACTAGATGACCTCCAAGGTCCCTTCCAACTCTATTATTATTATTATTATTATTATTATTATTATTATTATTATTATTATTATTATTATTATTATTATTATTATTATTATTATTATTATTATTATTATTATTATTTCTGACTGTCAGGAATTTTCTCCTTAGTTCTAGGTTGTTTCTCTCCTTGATTAGTTTCCACCCATTGCTTCTTGTCCTGCCTTCAGGTGCTTTGGAAAACAGCTTGATTCCCTCTTCTTTGTGGCAACCCCTGAAATATTCGAACACTGTTATCATGTCACCCCTCGTCCTTTTCATGGGACTGGAGCTATAGTCTATATAGCAATAGCACTTAGACTTATATACTGCTTCACAGTGCTTCACAGCCCTCTCTAAGCGATTTACAGAGTCAGCATATTGCCCCCCAGCAGTCTAGGTCATCATTTTATCGACCTCAGAAGGATGGAAGGCTGAGTCAACCTTGAGCCAGTGAGACTCGAACTGCATTCTAACCACCGTCCCACCATGGCTCTATAGCAAGGCAACACAGTCCTGCCTTGTCCTGCTGAGCCTCACATTTTCTTCCTTGTGTTAAACATGATAATGAAGTATAATATTTGTAATATAAATTTAAATTTCTTAATTTACTATTTATCTAGCTGCTAATTTTTTACATTATAGAAGGGAAGTATAGTTTATTTTGGAAAAAATACTTACTGAGACTTAATAATATAAGCTTATATCTAGATCAGGACTTTTCAACCAGTGGTACGGGTACCACCTGTGGTACATTGGCACCTGGCAGGTAGTACACGACCATCCTAGAAAAGTGGTAGAGGGGGAGGGGAATGAGCTGAACTGGTGGCAGCACCGCACAAGCCTGAGCGAGAGATAGCTGGAGCTGCAGGGCTGTCAGAGGTCAGCGGAAGCACCAGGATTATTGCCGCTTTCCAGCTGATCAGCGCTTCTTTGGGGCTGTCAGGGCTCAGTGGAAGCGCCAGGATCAGTGCCAGGCTCCATCTGGAGCTCAGCACTGATCCTGGCACTTCTGCTGAGTCCAGAAGAAACGCTGATCAGCTGGAATGTTGCAGCATCTCCAGGGTCTTGTGATTTACATTCAGATGCTTGGCAACTGATTCATATTTATGATGGTGAAGTGACCAAAACCTGCTGCAACCACCCAGCAGACAGGGGGAATAAAAACCAAACACCCACCCCCATTCCCGCTGCCAATCCTCAACAGAAATGCTCACAACAATGAAAACCTCGGATAGGAGAAAGAGTGCCACCAGGCAGGGAGGCAAGTGTCTTGGTTGGCTTTGGCTTGGGGGGCACTTTTTTCAGTGCCATTGTAACTTCAGTCACTAAGCAAACTGTTATAAGTCAAGGACTACCTGTACTTCATCACTTTTTTCCTTTATTATTTTTTTTGGTCATCACGTTTTTGACACCTTGCTAGACGACTGGTGGTACTCGGATGTTGCCATATCCTAAAAGTGGTACAGTGGGTGAAAAGGTTGAAAAGCCCTGATCTAGATAAAATGTCACTTGGATAAGGTAAAGGTAAAGGTTCCCCCGCACATGTGTGCTAGTCGTTTCCAACTCTAGGGGCTGGTGCTCATCTCCGTTTCAAAGCCAAAGAGCCAGCGCTTGTCCGAGGACGTCTCCGTGGTCATGTGGCTGGCATGACTAGATGCCAAAGGTGCACGGAACGCTGTTACCTTCCCACCGTAGTGGTCCCTATTTTTCTACTTGCATTTTTACGTGCTTTCGAACTGCTAGGTTGGCAGAAGCTGGGACGAGTAACAGGCGCTCACTCTGTTACGCGGCACTCGGGATTCGACCCGCCAAACTGCCAACCTTCTGATCGACAAGCTCAGTGTCCTAACCCCTGAGCCACCGCATCCCAAGTGGTATCACTTGGATACCACTGTCCAAATTGAGTTAAACTTCCAATACAGTTTTTTCTGTCTCTTTTTCTTAATGTACTTTACACTGAACTGATATATCTTTTTTTTTAAGTCAGCAAAATCGAGCCTTAGGACAAAAAGGTCATGCCAAATGCCAACTTTGGAAAAGAGAGCAGAACCAGTACAAGATACAGTAATGACTGAGCAGTCTCCATCGTCCCTCGATATGGCTTTAGATAAAAAAAATATAGAAAATATCTGTAACACAAATCAAGTTTCCCTGGACAAGGGTAAGATGCTGATGCAATAGTTATAAAAACTGACACTGCAACATTTTTGAATTGTTCTTTATTAATTGCTTCAAGGAAACTGTATAGTAAATTTAATAATGCTTTTCTCTGCTTTACTGCTTGGACAACTGAGTTTTCAACAGGTGAGTGACCTGATTTTAAAATTAGTAAGGCTGTTGAGTGGTATGTTGGAGATGGCAATACGACATTGCAGTGGAAATAGATACTTGTGGAGGGGTTATTTTCTTTTATTACTAAATCATTTTCCAATATTCTTGCAAGGCAGGTTGAGTTGACAGAAATCATATCATGTCAGCCAGTGAGCTCCATGATTTGATTTCAGGATATTTCCAGGGCCAAGAATCACTCAAAAATTGTATTATATTTAGGAATTATTGCAAAAGTCTTACTTGTATACTTTATGTATCCATAACACTTTGTGATAGATCCTAGGTTTACATATGCAGGTATATCACTTGATTTATTTAAATTCATTGTTATGTAATTGGTAACAAGCAATTGAATATATGAGTTCATTCTATAGGGGGAAAAAGTAATGTGGAGTTGAAAAATGGGATCATAGTGAAAAATCATATCTGTAATGAACTAATTATGGTATAATAACCTAATTAAAATTCTCTGTGTATTAGTCTGGAAGTTGAATCATGGCAATTGGACTTCACTGCAGAAAGCTCTTGGATAAGGAGCAAAACATTGCAAAAAAAAAAAAAAGAAATCCAGTGACTCAACTTACAGACAAATCTACCTGGATGACCGAGAATCTTCATCGACATGCATGGTTTAGCTTTTGTTCATTCAAGTTGTTTCGCAAGTTTAAAAACAAATCCTGTTGATTTTCAAAAAAAAATATTCCTTTCCCATTTAAGATTGCAGACAGACGATATTATTTTTCTAACTTTTTTCTTCTAGGCAGCCACACCTTCCTATCTGTGCCATTGTCAAAATTTACAGAAATGGCCCAGAAAAAGTTAGTAGCACAGCACAAATGTTATATTCCTTAACATCACAGCTCTTTCAGTGTAAGATAATACACTGTGTTTCTTGTTTTTCAAGGAAATCTGAAACAGTTGACATAAAATATAAACGCCTGCATTACAGGGATTATGAAAATCAAATCTTTCAGAATGGAATTTCCTTCTGAGCATTAATAAAGATTTGCAGAATTACACAAAGTGCATATAAATAAAGAATTTCTATGCTTTCAGAACAAAAGAGAAAAAAACTAAAAATAAATTATTCTTGTAAACCTTTATATATAGAGTACTTTAAAAAAAACAGAAGGGTGAAACTCTTAGCAAAGCTAACTGCCAATGTCAATTTTTAATGCTATTGTATTCAGTATTGCCTTGGAGCAGATTTTAGTTTTAAAAAATTAAAAGCCCAAGTGGCTAGTTTGCTATACAGTTTATATTCTGGATATTAAAACAGTTGCTTAATGAACAGTTGCTCTTCTGTTTTTAAGTCAAATTTAATACTGGTTAACTAATAGGCATTCTAACCACTCTCAGGATAGTCTAACTCAATCAAGGGAATAAAAAATATAATAGAAAAAGCTGCCAATTATTCATAACATGGTGAGCAAGAAAGTGAAAAGTGGAGATAAGAAGTAAGAGCATTGTAGCAATTAGAAATATATTTCTCCATATCTTGTATGCCATCAATAATCTTTATCAACTTCTCTTTTATTATATTTAATATCACACCTTTTATTCAGAAGCTCAAGGATAATAATAATAACAATAACAATAACAACAACAACAACAACAACAATAACAATAATAATAATAATAATAATAATAATAATAATAATAATAATAATAATAATAATAATTTATTTATTTATTTATTTAGTTATATTTATATACCGCCCTATTCCCTGAGGACTCAGGGCGGTTTACAGGGAATTAAAAATCCAAAATACAAAAATTAAGAACCAAATTAAAAAATATTAAATTAACCCTGTAGTCAGTTAAAAAGAACCCCAAATTAAAAATTCCTCCTCAGTCTGGGCCCGAGAGCTCGAAGAGCCAGGTCTTCAGGCCCCGGCAGAATGATCAAAGGTCGGGGGCAGTTCTCAGCTCCACCGGCAGCTAGTTCCAGAGGGCAGGCGCTCCCACCGAGAAGGCCCTATCCCTGGGTGTCACCCGCCGGCAGTCTCTTACCGGCGGGACCCTGAGCAGACCCTCCCTGTGGGAGCGCACTGGGCGAAGGGCATTTGATGCCGGCAGCAGGTGTTCCCTCAGATATCCCGGACCCAGGCCATGTAGGGCTTTATAGGTGATAACCAGCACCTTGAATTTCACCCGGAGGGCAACCGGAAGCCAATGCAGCTCACGGAGTAGAGGTGTTACATGGGAGTATCGGGAAACCCCCATTACAACTCGCGCGGCCGCATTCTGCACCAGTTGAAGCCTCCGAGTGGTCTTCAAGGGCAGCCCCATGTAGAGAGCGTTACAGTAGTCCAAACGGGAGGTCACAAGCGCATGAGTAACTGTGCGTATAATAATAATAATAATAATAATAATAATAATAATAATAATAATAATAATAATAATAATAATAATAATAATAATAATAATAATAATAGAGTTGGAAGGGACCTTGGAGATCTTCTAGTCGAACCCCCTGCTCAGACAGGAAACCCTATACCATTTCAGAAAAATAATTGTCCAGTCTCTTCTTAAAAACTTCCAGTGTTGGAGCATTCACAACTTCTAGAGGCAGGTTGTTCCACTGATTAATTGTTCTGTCAGAAATTTTTTTTCCTTAGTTCTAGGTTTCTGCTTTGTTTGATTAATTTCCCTCCATTGCTTCTTGTCCTGCCCTCAGGTGCTTTGGAGAATAGCTTGACTCCCTCTTCTTTGTGGCAGCCCCTGAGATATTCGAACACTGCTATCATATCACCCCTAGTCCTTCTCTTCTTTAAACTAGACATACTGAATTCCAGCAACCATTCTTTATATGTTTTAGCCTCCAGTCCCCTAATCATTCTTGTTGCTCTTCTCTGTACTCTTTCTAGAGTCTCAACACCTTTTTTACATCGTGGTGACCAAAACTGAATGCAGTATTCCAAGTGTGGCCTTACTAAGGCATTGTAAAGTGGTATTAACACTCTGCACAGTTCCCTCCATGTAGATGCAGTTCCACTGAGGACCACACGCTGAGTATGGCCGGTCAGCCAGCTACAAATCCATCTAATGGTGATGCTGTTTAACCGACATTTTTCTGTCTTATCAAATAGTAGGTTGTGGTCTACTTTATCAAATGCCTTACTGAAGTCCAAGTAAATTATATCCACAGCATACCTCTGGTCCACTAATTTTGTCACCTGGTCAAAGAATACAATAAGATTTGTGGGGCATGATCTGTTTTTGACAAACCCATGTTGGCTTTTGGTTATGACTTTGTTTGCCTCTAGGTGTTTGCTGATTCCAGAATCTTCCCAGGTCTGTAATTTCCTGGATTCATTTTTTTTTCTTTTTTAAAAATGGGAACTACATCAGCTCTTTTTCAGTCCTCTGGTAGTTCTCCAGTGCTCCAGGATCTTTGAAAGATATAGTTCAGTGGTTCTGAGATCACATCTGCCAGTTCCTTCAGAACCTTGAAGTGTAATCCATCTGGTCCTGGTGATTTGAACTCATCTAGGGGAAACAGGTGCTCACACTTACTATTTTCTTGCCTATCTTAACTTGTGTTTCTAATCTGTTTTTTACGGTACTGTTTTTGATAGGTTGGACTGTTTTTTGCCTTTGGGTAAAGACGGATGCAAACAACAAGTTAAGTAGTTCTGCTTTCTCCCTGTTGCTTGTCACCTTCTTGCCACTTTCTCCCACTAATGGACCAATCATTTCCTTAAACTTTTTCTTGTTTTTTACATGTTGAAAGAAGCTTTTTTTGTTATTTTTGACTTTTTTGCAAGCCTTAATTCATTCCTCACTTCATCTTTGCAGGTTTGGGCTATTTTCTGATATTCTGGCTTAGTTATGTGCCCCTCTTTCCACTTTTTATACTTGTCCTTTTGGTCTTTCAGTTTATCAGAGAGTTCTTTATGCAGCCATGCTGGTTTCTTTTGAGAGCTGTTATTTTCTTCTTTGTTGGTACTGTGCTAGAGTGGGCTTTTAAAATCTCACTTTTCAAAATTTGAGTTGTTTTCCCCTTGAGGATTCTCATCCATGGAATCCTTCCCAAGCTCTCTCTAAGTTTATTGAAAGTCCAAGACTGTAGTTTGATGATATTCTGTTGCTTATGCTTGCATAATATTGAATTCCAATATTGCATGATCAGCAGTAATGACTAAATATAACCTTTTAAAAATATTTTCAATTCTTTTCATAAATAAAACTGAGGAAAAGGATTTCTGGTTTTCAATTTTTGTAAGTAAGTTCCGCTTGGGGCTCCCTGAGGTGAAAAAGTTCCACAATCATTGTCCTCAACACCATCCCACCCAAAGCCAAGAAGACTCAGAAAATTGTCACTTATTCTGCTCTCTCAATAGAGGTTGAATGTTGTCAATGCTAAATCTCATCTGTCACCCAAATTGCATATGTTGAGTTTATTAACTAAGAATTACACTATCCCATCACAGAAATCAAGCAAATTAGATGGACAAATGAGGCGAGTCAAAATTTGTTCATATAACTCAATGCTGAGATAAATAATATTTTCATAGTCAGAACAGACTATGACAAATACTTAGTCAAATATACAAAAAAGATAGGAAATGGGGAAAAGACCAAGCCTTTTAGTTCCTTTTTAACTAGCTTTGACTCCTTCCTGGATGGAGAACATATGGCATTCTAAAGATTCTAGTCCCAGACAAATACTTTTGAAATAAATGCTGAAATATTGCAAAAAAGAAAACAAACATCCTTGGGTCCATTAACATTAAAGTTGTGGAGGGAATTGTGGAGATACAGAGTAATGCAAAGGAAGTGCAAAATATGTATTTGTCTCCATCATGAATTGATCTATAATCCAGAGATAATATGCACTGCTTTATGTTAGATTTGTTCCAGTTATGAACAGAAATTCTTTAAACTGGCAGCATAGAAAATGTATAAACATATCTATTCTAGCAGGTGTGCAGTGTCATTACAAAAGGGAAATTGGTGGCAAAGAAAGAAATAAAACAAATGAATATTGTATATCATTTGTCAGCTTTTTTATGTCATGTTAAAGCCTTCATTAAAATGTGAGGCTGCAATTAGAGGCTCCAGCATAAATCTGACTCTGCAGTGAAAGTAATTAGACATTTAGGTGATCATTCTTGTATTTATCATGTTTGCTGCACTACCATGATTACACAGTAATTTACATATTTTCCTAAGAAGCTGCACAAAATTATTCATTACAATTGATATGAAAACATTTGATATTCTCTCCCGACTCCCCATAGAAGAATTTCAACATTACTTGTGACTCGGAGCTAATAAGATTTTTGTTTGGTCTAGATCATGCATCACTTTCATTTGTAAACAAGTATCAATGCTACAATGCCCACATTTTACATGAATTTTGAACTGTGAAATAATTGGTGTGAAATACAGTTCCGTAAGGGACGCGGTGGCTCAGTGGGTTAGGACACTGAGCTTGTCGATCAGAAGGTCGGCAGTTTGGCGGGTCGAATCCCGAGTGCCGCGTAACAGAGTGAGCGCCTGTTACTCGTCCCAGCTTCTGCCAACCTAGCAGTTCGAAAGCACGTAAAAATGCAAGTAGAAAAATAGGGACCACTCTGGTGGGAAGGTAACAGCGTTCCGTGCGCCTTTGGCGTCTAGTCATGCCGGCCACATGACCACGGAGATGTCCTCGGACAAGCGCTGGCTCTTCGGCTTTGAAACGGAGATGAGCACCGGCCCCTAGAGTCGGAAACGACTAGCACGCATGTGCGGGGGAACCTTTACCTTTACCTTTTACAGTTCCGCAAAATCATTAGATATTTTTTCTCACTTGTTTGTATTTCAATCAAATTTAAATTTTTATCTACTTCTCCAAAAATATCTAGCTGAACAAAATCTATCCTTCCCAGGATTTTTCCACTTTGTCTTGGATGGGTGACATCATACATTGCCAAGAATACTGTTACCACCCTTCCTCAATTGTATTTGTGACTGGTTCAGGGTTTGCCTAGTTCCAATGCTGTGATCAATGTCATGAGACCAAAAACAGCACCTTGTTTGCATAGTGAAAATTTCTTTCTGTAAATTAGAAGGAACCTAGAAAGCATATTAAATATGGTACTCTTGGAACCCCATTGCACGATCCCCCTTTCTCTGCACAAAGGAATAAGATAGATAAGCTTTATTGTCATTTTTTACTATGGCCCACATTAAAAATATAAATTCTGTTGCTTGTTTTCAAAAGAAAATATATATTATTATTTGGATTTATATCTACCCATACACATGCATAGCACACACATATACATACTATATACATGTTGTTGTTGTTAGTTGCGAAGTCGTGTCCGACCCATCGCGACCCTATGGACAACGTTCCTCCAGGCCTTCCTGTCCTCTACCATCTTCTGGAGTCCATTTAAGCTCACGCCTACTGCTTCAGTGACTCCATCCAGCCACCTCATTCTCTGTCATCCCCTTCTTCTATTGCCCTCAATTTTTCCCAGCATTAGGCTCTTCTCCAGTGAGTCCTTCCTTCTCATTAGGTGGCCAAAGTATTTGAGTTTTAGCTTCAGGATCTGGCCTTCTAAAGAGCAGTCAGGGTTGATCTCCTCTAGGACTGACCGGTTTGATCGCCTTGCAGTCCAAGGGACTCGCAGGAGTCTTCTCCAGCACCATAGTTCAAAGGACTCAATTCTTTGGCGCTCAGCCTTTCTTATGGTCCAGCTTTCACAGCCATACATTGCAACTGAGAAGACCATAGCCGTCACTATATGCACTTTTGTTGGCAGGGTGATGTCTCTGCTTTTTAATGTGCTGTCTAGATTTGCCATGGCTTTCCTCCCCAGAAGCAAGCATCTTTTAATTTCTTGGCTGCAGTCCCCGTCTGCAGTGATCTTGGAGCCCAGGAAAATAAAATCTGTCACTACCTCCATTTCTTCCCCATCTATTTGCCAGGAATTGAGAGGGCCGGATGCCATGATCTTGGTTTTATTAATGTTTAGTGAACCCTTCTGCATTCGCAACAAGAGGCTCTTTAGTTCCACTTCACTTTCTGCCATTAGAGTGGTATCATCTGCATATCTTAGGTTGTTGATATTTCTCCCAGCAATCTTAATTCCAACTTTAGATTTATCTAGCCCTGCCTTTCTCACGATGTGCTCTGCATATAAGTTAAATAGGTAGGGTGACAGTATACAGCCTTGCCGGACTCCTTTCCCAATTTTGAACCAATCAGTGGTTCTGTGTCCAGTTCTCACTGTTGCTTCTTGACCTGCATATAGGTTTCTCAAGAGACAAATGAGATGGTCTGGTACTCCCAACTCTTTAAGAACTTGCCACAATTTGTTGTGATCCACACAATCAAAGGCTTTAGCATAGTCAATGAAGCAGAAGTAGATGTTTTTCTGGAACTCCCTAGCTTTCTCCATTATCCAGCGTATGTTAACAATTTGATCTCTAGTTCCTCTGCCTCTTCGAAATCCTGCCTATACTTCTGGTAGTTCTCGATCCACATACTGCTGGAGTCTAGCTTGTAGGATTTTAAGCATAACTTTACTAGCATGTGAAATGAGTGCAATGGTGCGATAGTTTGAACATTCTTTGGCACTGCCTTTTTTTGGAATTGGAATGTAAACTGATCTTTTCCAATCCTGTGGCTACTGTTGAGTTTTCCAAATTTGCTGGCAAATTAAGTGTAGCACTTTTACTGCATCGTCTTTTAAGATTTTGAATAGCTCAGCTGGAATACTATCACCTCCACTAGCTTTGTTGTTGCTGAGCTTTCCTAAGGCCCATTTCACTTCACATTCTAGGATGTCTGGCTTGAGGTCAGTGACCACCTCATCGTGGTTATCAGGGATTTTAAACTCTTTCTTATATAGTTCTTCTGTATAATTTTGCCACCTCTTCTTAATCTCTTCTGCCTCTGTTATGTCCCTGCCATTTTGGTCCTTTATCATGCCCATTTTTGCACGAAACATTCCCTTCATATCTCCAATTTTCTTGAAGAGATCTCTAGTCCTCCCTATTCTATTGTTTTCTTCTATTTCTTTGCACTGTTCATTTAAGAAGGCATTCTTATCTCTTCTAGCTATTCTCTGGAATTCTGCATTCAATTGGGTGTATCTTTCTTTTTCTCCCTTGCCTTTCACTTCCCTCCTGTCCTCAACTATTTGCAAAGCTTCCTCAGACAGCCATTTTGCTTTCTTGCATTTCTTTTTCTTTGGGATGGTTTTAGTTGCTACTTCTTGTACAATGTTGCGAACCTCCATCCATAGTTCTTCAGGCACTCTGTCTATCAGATCTAATTCCTTAAATCTATTTGTCACCTCTACTATATATTCATCAGGTATATGATTTAGTTCATACCTGAGTGGTCTAGTGCTTTTCCCTACTTTCTTCAGTTTAAGCCTAAATTTTGCAACGAGAAGCTCGTGGTCTGAGCCACAGTCAGCTCCTGGTCTTGTTTTTACTGACTGTATAGAGCTTCTCCATCTTTGGCTGCAGAGCACATAGTCAATCTGATTTCTGTGTTGACCGTCTGGTGATGTCCATGTGTAGAGCCGTCTCTTGGGTTGTTGGAAAAGAGTGTTTGCTATGACCATTGTATTCTCTTGACAAAATTCTATCAGCCTGTGCCCTGCTTCATTTTGTACTCCAAGGCCAAACTTTCCTGTTATTCCGGTTATCTTTTGGCTTTCTGCTTTAGCATTCCAATCCTCCATGATGATAAGGACATCAATTTTTTGGTGTTAGTTCTATAAGGTGCTGTAGAGCTTCATAGAACCGGTCAGTTTCATCCTCTTCAGCACTGGTGGTTGGGGCATAGACTTGGACTACTGTGATATTGAATGGTTTGCCTTGGATTCACACTGAGATCATTCTGTCATTTTGAGGATTGTATCCCAGTATTGCTTTTCCTACTCTTTTATTGACTATGAAGGCTACTCCATTTCTTCTGAGGGATTCTTGCCCGCAGTAGTATACCTGATGGTCATCTGAATTAAATTCACCTATTCCTGTCCATTTTAGCTCGCTGATTCCTAAGATGTCGATGTTCAGTCTTGTCATCTCTTGTTTGACCACGTCCAGCTTTCCTTGATTCATGGATCTTACATTCCAGGTTCCTATGGAGAAAACGTCTTTACAGCATCAGACTTTCCTTTCACCACCAGACACATCCACAACTGAGCGTCCTTTCGGCTTTGGCCCAGTCACTTCATTCTTTCTGGTGCTACTAGTACTAGCCCTCTGCTCTTCCCCAGTAGTATATTAGACACCTTCCGACCTGAGGGGCTCATCTTCCAGCATCATATCTTTTTTTCCTTTTGGTACTGCCCATGGTGTTTTCATGGCAAAGATACTGGAGTGGGTTGCCATTTTCTTCTCCAGTGGATCACGTTTTGTCAGAACTCTCTGCTATGACCTGTCCATCTTGGGTGGCCCTGCACGACATAGCTCATAGCTTCATTGAATTACGCAAGCCCCTTCGCCATGACCAGGCAGTAATCCATGAAGGGGACATATATATACATACATACACATATTAATCACTGTCCATTTTGAATACATAGTGGAAAGAGGAAACTTGAGAGTGTACAAGGTTGATGCTCTATGGAACAAAACTGACTGAATCTGGAAGTTCTGCTCAGATACCACGAAGCCTCCTCCCAGAAGGTAACAAGGAAAATAGACATAATCCTACTCAGGAGACAGACAAATCTAAAGAAATAAATATCACAATGACAAAGGTACCTATTGTTTGGGCCATGGTTTTCCAAGATGTATTGTATTAACATGAAAGTGGAACCATCCATCTAAAATGTGGAAAAATTAGTTGCTAAATGGTGGTGTTAGAGAAGACTGTTGAGAAAACTTTGGAAGTCAGAAAGACTTGATCCATGGAAAAAATAGATGACAATAAAAACGGGTCAGAAGACACGGGCTGGATCACTGATAATAGAAAACATAACAAGAATGTACAAAAAACAGTTACTGAAAATCCTACCAAGATGATAGCTATCAGATTATGATGAGTCAGAAGCAAAAGAACAACAACATTTCAGCCAGAAGTTGAAAATACCTTTATAATACATGGGTGGCGTGGTGAGTCAGCGGTTAAAATGCTGGACTTGTCAGCTGGAAAGCTGACAGCCTGGGTTCAAGACCCAAGCACCTTGCGACAGGGTGAGCTTCCATTACTCGCCCCAGGAAATGCAAGTAGATAAATAGGTGCCACTTTGGCGGGAAGGTAACAGCGCTGCACAATGTCATACTGGCCACATGACCGCGAAAACATATTCGGACAACGCTGACTCAATGGCCTTGAAATGGAGATGAACACTGCCCCCTATAGCCAAAACCCACTAGTGGAGTAAAATTCATGGAGACTACTTTATCTCTTTTTTTACATATATCCACAGATAAAACTTCTATACTTTTCATATTTGTCTGCTGTTAATAATGAAATAAATTAATCTTGAGACCTTTTTTTAAAGTTTTTGGTCATATTATTGGTTTCTGAAGGTGTTCCAGGTTCTAGCAACCAAGACATATGGTGTTACCTTTAATGATACAACTGAATAATGCATATTTGAGCAGGCCTTGATGTTATTTCACATTTTCCTTAATCATGTTATAATCTTCCCCAATGTAATTTTAAACAATAAAATATCATTTAGTAATGAAAGGGTTAAAAAATTGCTTCTGGCTGATCTGGTAGCCATTATTTAAATCCATATCAGAGGCTTTTTGTTTGTTCTAAAATAAAAAGATTAGTATTGCCTGATCACAGGGGAAGCTGGTAAAATGGATATATTCATGTTTTTTCCTCCAGCCCAGAGCTATAGAATTGAGATTCAAGTATAAATTAAACATGAACTGAAAATAAAAGAAGTCCTCTTCTCCTTTGGAGAAGAAGGGTAACGTTCACTTTTTAAGAAATGTGATACTAATTAATTCAGTCACATTCCAGCATAACTAAGAAACAGAATACAGTGGGGATGTGTAGATGAAGGGATGTGATTAAACAGATAGGAACAAGCTTAAATCATTTCTAAGAATGATTTTTTTCTATTATTGCAACAGTGAATCCCTTAAAATGGATTTAGGGAAGACTTCATAAGATACACATTGTAGAGATTATTTTGCTGTTTGTTGTTTACGTTATACTTTATTGATACACATTGTAGCATATCCAGATACATCCTTGTTGTTGTTAGCTGCGAAGTCGTGTCCGACCCATCGCGACCCTATGGACAATGTTCCTCCAGGCCTTCCTGTCTTCTACCATCTTCTGGAGTCCATTTAAGCTCACGCCTACTGCTTCAGTGACTCCATCCAGCCACCTCATTCTCTGTCGTCCCCTTCTTCTCTTGCCCTCAATCTTTCCCAGCATTAGGCTCTTCTCCAGTGAGTCCTTCCTTCTCATTAGGTGGCCAAAGTATTTGAGTTTCAACTTCAGGATCTGGCCTTCTAAAGAGCAGTCAGGGTTGATCTCCTCTAGGACTGACCGGTTTGATCGCCTTGCAGTCCAAGGGACTCGCAGGAGTCTTCTCCAGCACCATAGCTCAAAGGCCTCAATTCTTTGGCGCTCGGCCTTTCTTATGGTCCAACTTTCACAGCCATACATTGCAACTGGGAAGACCATGGCCTTGACTATACGCACTTTTGTTGACAGGGTGATGTCTCTGCTTTTTAGTGTGCTGTCTAGATTTGTCATGGCTTTCCTCCCGAGGAGCAAGCGTCTTTTAATTTCTTGGCTACAGTCTCCATCTGCAGTGATCTTGGAGCCCAGGAAAATAAAATCTGTCACTACCTCCATTTCTTCCCCATCTATTTGCCAGGAATTGAGAGGGCCGGATGCCATGATCTTCGTTTTCTTAATGTTTAGTTTCAACCCAACTTTTGCACTCTCCTTCTTCACCCGCAACAAGAGGCTCTTTAGTTCTTCTTCACTTTCTGCCATTAGAGTGGTATCATCTGCATATCTTAGGTTGTTGATATTTCTTCCAGCAATCTTAATTCCAATTTTTGATTCATCTAGCCCTGCCTTTCTCATGATGTGCTCTGCATATAAGTTAAATAGGCAGGGCGACAGTATACAGCCTTGCCGGACTCCTTTCCCAATTTTGAACCAATCAGTGGTTCCGTGTCCAGTTCTCACTGTTGCTTCTTGGCCCACATATAGGTTTCTCAAGAGACAAATAAGATGGTCTGGTATGCCCATCTCTTTAAGAACTTGCCACAGTTTGTTATGATCCACACAATCAAAGGCTTTAGCATAATCAATGAAGCAGAAGTAGATGTTTTTCTGGAACTCTCTAGCTTTCTCCATGATCCAGCGTATGTTGGCAATTTGATCTCTGGTTCCTCTGCCTCTTCGAAATTCTGCCTGTACTTCTGGTAGTTCTCGATCCACATACTGCTGGAGTCTAGCTTGTAGGATTTTAAGCATAACTTTACTAGCATGAGAAATGAGTGCAATGGTGCGATAGTTTGAACATTCTTTGGCACTGCCTTTCTTTGGAATTGGAATGTAAACTGATCTTTTCCAATCCTGTGGCCACTGTTGAGTTTTCCAAATTTGCTGGCAAATTGAGTGTAGCACTTTTACTGCATCATCTTTTAAGATTTTGAATAGCTCAGCTGGAATACTGTCACCTCCACTAGCTTTGTTGTTGCTCAGTTTTTCTAAGGCCCACTTCACTTCACATTCTAGGATGTCTGGCTCGAGGTCAGTGACCACCTCATTGTGATTATCAGGGATGTTAAGCTCATTCTTGTATAGTTCTTCTGTGTAATTTTGCCACCTCTTCTTAATCTCTTCTGCCTCTGTTAGGTCCCTGCCGTTTTGGTCCTTTATCATACCCATTTTTGCATGAAACGTTCCCTTCATCTCTCCAATTTTCTTGAAAAGATCTCTGGTCCTCCCTATTCTATTGTTTTCTTCTATTTCTTTGCACTGTTCATTTAAGAAGGCATTCTTTTCTCTTCTAGCTATTCTCTGGAATTCTGCATTCAATTGGGCATATCTTTCTTTTTCTCCCTTGCCTTTCGCTTTCCTCCTTTCCTCAGCTATTTGCAAAGCTTCCTCAGACAGCCATTTTGCTTTCTTGCATTTCTTTTTCTTTGGGATGGTTTTGGATGCTACCTGTTGTACAATGTTGCGAACCTCTGTCCATAGTTCTTCAGGCACTCTGTCTATCAAATCTAATTCCTTAAATCTATTTGTCACCTCTATTGTTTATTCAACAGGGATATGATTTAATTCATACCTGAGTGGCCTAGTGCTTTTCCCTACTTTCTTCAGTTTAAGCCTAAACTTTGCAATGAGAAGCTCATGGTCTGAGCCACAGTCAGCTCCTGGTCTTGTTTTTACTGACTGTATAGAGCTTCTCCATCTTTGGCTGCAGAGCATATAGTCAATCTGATTTCTGTGTTGACCGTCTGGTGATGTCCATGTGTAGAGCCGTCTCTTGGGTTGTTGGAAAAGAGTGTTTGCTATGACCATCGTATTCTCTTGACAAAATTCTATCAACCTGTGCCCTGCTTCATTTTGTACTCCAAGGCCAAACTTTCCTGTTATTCCGCTTATCTTTTGGCTTCCTACTTTAGCATTCCAATCCCCCATGATGATAAGGACATCATTTTTTGGTGTTAGTTGTATAAGGTGCTGTAGGGCTTCATAGAACTGGTCAATATCATCCTCTTCAGCACTGGTGGTTGGGGCATAGACTTGGACAACTGTGATATTGAATGGTTTGCCTTGGATTCGAACTGAGATCATTCTGTCATTTTGAGGATTGTATCCCAGTATTGCTTTTCCTACTCTTTTATTGACTATGAAGGCTACTCCATTTCTTCTGAGGGATTCTTGCCCGCAGTAGTATACCTGATGGTCATCTGAATTAAATTCACCCATTCCTGTCCATTTTAGTTCGCTGATACCTAAGATATCGATGTTCAGTCTTGTCATCTCTTGTTTGACCACGTCCAGCTTTCCTTGATTCATGGATCTTACATTCCAGGTTCCTATGGAGAAAAAATCTTTACAGCATCGGACTTTCCTTTCACCACCAGACACATCCACAGCTGAGCGTCCTTTCGGCTTTGGCCCAGTCGCTTCATTCTTTCTGGCGCTACTAGTACTAGCCCTCTGCTCTTCCCCAGTAGCATATTGGACGCCTTCCGACCTGAGGGGCTCATCTTCCAGCGTCATATCATTTTGCCTTTTGGTACTGTCCATAGGGTTTTCATGGCAAAGATACTGGAGTGGGTTGCCATTTCCTTCTCCAGTGGATCACGTTTTGTCAGAACTCTCTGCTATGACCTGTCCGTGTTGGGTGGCCCTGCACGGCATAGCTCATAGCTTCATTGAATTACGCAAGCCCCTTCGCCACTACAAGGCAGTAATCCATGAAGGGGACATCCTTGTACTTTATCCCAAAGAATATTGGAGAACAATGGAGAACAATATTTCTCATTAGGAATGTGTTTACCAGCACTCCCACACCAATTAGTATTTCAGGGTGTAAAGTAGTTCTGTGACCACATCTTAGAGATTTATAACATAAAAGGGTCTAGGCCCTTGCAATAAACTGGAAGACACACACTGCCTGTAGAAAGTGGAGGAATGTCATTGGTAGATAATAAATTACAATTAAAGCTTGTACTTCTGTACTACTGAAAACACCTGCAATGTTGTGATCAACAATCTTGCAGTGCGACATGATCTATCAAACACCAAAATGCTACATTAAGAAAGGAAGTCAGGCCTAATATTTCTCCAAAATCATCTGCATACTGTATCAAAATTAAAATATGTGTGTCTAGCTATAAATAATTTATCCTGAAATCTTTTGAGAAGAGAGTATAAAAAAATTATAACACTGAAGACAGGACCAGTAAAGTGGAGAATGCAATAGACTGGTACTATTGTAAGGAAGGATTCCTCACTGATAGGCCGTATGATTTTTCAACATACTATATACTAAGTCCCCAGTATGTCCGTGTAACCAGGACCTTGTTCAGCAGACGTTCTCCCAATATGTAGTGCAAAACAGATGAATTAAAGGTCTGTGTAAGACTGCTCATTTTGTTCTATTGTGAGAAGTTAGAATTATTAGGATTTATTAAATTTATATGCCGCCCTTCTCCCTAAGGACTCAGGGCGGCTCACAACAATAAAAATTAAGAGACATAAAATACAAACATTTAAAAAAGGATTAAACAATGAATATAAGAAATACAGGACAATTTACACAATAAAAACCAAATGAAAAACCATGGTCAGTTACTTATTTACTTAGTTTATTTATTTATCTGGTTTTCCCCAGGAGCCCAAGGCCATTCATAATGGCAGTTTCTATTTATTTTATTCTCCACCAAAACAATCCTTTTTATAATGTGCTTTTTACGTTTATATATTCTAGATGTTAAATGGAGAGAGTATGCTTGGTTTATTGTTTCATTTTATTCTGTGCTCCAGTCAAAGTCACATTGCTTGAGCTGAGCGATTTTGTGAATGAATGAATGAATGAATGAATGAATGAATGAATGAATGAATGAACGAGTGAGCAAGCTGTAACTTGTTCAGCTTACTGATTGGCCCAATGTCTCTCAGTGAATTCCATAGTTAATTAATTGAATCTGGAATTTCACACTCCTTGTCCAACACATGAATTGCTACACCATACCATTTTTTAAATATTTGTGATTTTTGACAATTTCTATCTACTTTTTCATATTTGTGGTATGAATTGTTGTTGGTTTTTTCCTAAAGAAATATACAGAAATCATTAATATGCATTGTTCAACTTTTCATGTTTGCAGATGAATGGATATTTCCTGACAAAGAAAACTCTCAACTGGAGTCCAGCAATCCTCTGCCGATAGCCTATGAAACATTCCATGATGTTTCAGCCTCTGCCCAAAGTGATGACCAAATATATGAAAGCAAAGAAGCAGCTGAAGTGCCTGAGGATATTTTCACCTACTCCTCGAAACCTCGATCAGCACCACATGGAAAGCCCTTGAGTCTTTCTTCAGAAGATTGCACTTTTTCTTTGGATTTGAAGGAAGAAATTAGCAAGGACTGGCGAGGAGCTCAAATGGAAGATGATTTCTATGGAAATGAGAGCAATGGGGAGGTAACTTGAAAGGCTTGCGGTTGTTTTGCTGTATTCCCACCGGCAGTACACCTGGCATTCCTCCTCATGTATGGATATGTGTTAAAAAGGGATGTGATAGAGCTAGAAAAAGAGTCTTCAGAAGAAAGTTGAATTATCAATTAGAAAAGTTATTATTTTGTAGTGGTTAGGTCAAGGGACTCGGTTCAGGTCAGCCAAGGCCCTAGTCCACAATTAGTTTTGGAAGGTAGACTGGAAAGCTTTAGCTAAGAGACAGTCACAGTCTCTTAGCCCATCTTACCTCAATGGGCTGTTTGTGGAACAAAACCTGAAGAAAGGAGTATTATATTGAAATTTGAACTTTTGGAAAGACAAAGCAATCTAGAAAAAAACGTTGTTACCTATGAGCAATGTATATTAAGGGAAGTTGCATAGGAAGAAGCGTGATTTTTAAAATTGGAGGAAGAAACTTCAACAACCCACTATGCTGATGATGCTACCCTGCTAGCCAAAAATGCAAAGAATCTGCAAGCTCTAATAGTAAATGTCAAAAAACACCAGTGGAAAAAAAGGGACTAAAATTAAATGTAACGATGACCAAACTAACAACAGCAGATAGAACAACCAGCCTAAGAATTGACAATGAAGATATTGAAATAGTAGATAGCTTCTGCCTTTTAGAATCAACCATCCACTGTAAAGGAACACCATCAAGAAATATACCACAGACTAGCACTGGGTAGAGCAGGGGTGTCAAACTGCCGGCCCACAGGCCGGATGCATCATAACAAAACCGTGCCCACCCCATTGCCGGCAATGGCAAAAAAGTCACGTGACGTTGCAAGTTTGACACCCCTGGGGTAGATCAACTGTGAACGCCTTGGAAAAGATATTCAAAATACCATGATGTGTCTCTACCTACAAAGAGGTTTTGTAAGCCATGATACTCTATGGAAGCAAAAGGTGGACTTTAAAGAAACAGGACAGGAAGAATATTGATATGCTTGAACTTTGATGTTGGAGAAGACTTCCAAGTATACCGTGGACAGCCATGAAAACAAACTGAGGAATCATTGAACAACTCAACCTATAATTCTCATTCAAAACACAGATGACCAGGCTTAAATTATTTTACTTCAGACACATTATATGAAGACCCAACTCTAGAAAAGGCTCTAGTGCTAGGGAAGGCAGATAGAAAGAGAAGAAGGGGATGACCACCAACAAGGTAGATGAATATACCATTGGAAGAAAGAATTAGTGAAACATTATCATGGAGAAAATCTATCCAGTCACTAGGAGTTTAAAATGACTTGATGGCCCATAATTATAATGACTACTTTTTTACCTTTCAGTGTGAAAAAAATGGCTGAAAATATCTTTCTTTTAATAGATTAATAATTAAATAGAAGAATTTGGCCAATCCTAATAAAATGAAATATAAATGAAATATTTTGTCAATCCTAAGTCTCATCACAGTTTGGCAAATAAACTAGGAAACCTTTGTTCATTTATTAAATGTATTTGCTGTCCTTGTTTCGAAGCAACTCTGGACAGCTATGAAATTAAATTTAATGAAAAAATACTTTCCTTTTTTACTGTGAATAAATGAAAAAAAACCCACATTACAAATTTAGGAAAGGCATTAAATCAATTATGATTGTGTAGGGCAGAGGAAAAGGATAACTGGCTGAATTCAATATCACATAAAAGCTGGCTTTAACCCTGGTGTATTGACCAAAACTAATGGCCTGCTTCACATATAACAATAAGGCATGATTTACAAACCAGAAGGATTGGATTATTCACTGAGATGATAATAAGTAAAATAGATCACATTATACATAGTTTATTAAAAGCTTCCTCGTTTGGTTTCCACCTTGTAAGAAGGAGCTTCCAGCACAACCAAAGGATTTGTTCCTATCAAAGTTTATTAAACTGAGATGGTAATATAATTGGAAATAGAAAATATTTCTTCCAAGGCTTTTTCTATTCTGAAAATGTTGTTTTTATATACCCTTTAGTTAACAAGAAATACTTCTCTTCATGTTCAAAATGTTTCAGCCTCAGAGGAATTATTGTTTTATCATGACAATAGTTTTGATTTTGAAATTGATTTTTCCTATCAGCAAATAAATAATTGAGTAACAATTCCTACAATAGAAATAAGGCTGGAGTGAGTCAGAAATAGACCTTCAGACCATCATTGTTTTCAGGGTAGATGTTCATAATTTAAAAATATTAGTTGTGCTTGCTTCATTTTTCATAAATATCCTTTTTTTTCTTCCTGACAATATCAGTGTAAAAATTACCTCTCAGGCAAGAGAAGAAGGATTGTAGCTTTTCTAGTATTTTGGGGAGGCTGAAAAACTTACAGTGATGAACAGTGTTTAAAATAATTCATCTTGTCTCGTTTCCCTATTCTAGGATGATAGTTACATGGACCTCACTCAAGAGAGTCAGAATCTTCCAAATAACTATTTCACATCAGCATTCCCTCAGCCAGTAATATCCGAGGAGATGCTTCCCAAAATGGCATCCAAGAGTCCTGAAAGCAGGACATACAACTTCTGTACAAAAAAGACTGAAGAAGAAACATCACCACAAAGTATTGAAGATTCTGTTGTGATAATGGACAAAGCAAATAACATTCAAAGAAGCTTGTTGCCCACTTCTTGTTTATTCCCTATCGGAAACCTATCTGAACCCTGTAAGGAAACATCTAGGATCTCAAAAGGTCTCTCCGCCAGTGCACTAAGAAGTTCCATAAGTAGAAAATCCCTAAAAGAACTTCATCAGGAGGACTCAAATCCAATAGTTCAAATTCCTGTAAGTATTTTTATAAATCTCGTTGGAATCAAAAGGATATTTAAGCTTTTGCATCTTTGCATCTGTTAATAACATTAGCATTTTAGAAAGCGCTGCCATGGGATAAAGCAAAGATCATATGGAAGAGGAGGAAAACTGCCAGATTGATCCATGATACAAGGATTAATTAATTATAATTATTTAAAAAGACAAGATATATCCATGGCAAATAGGACTACTAATTAGGATCAAGAATGGTTAGCAATGTAAGTACATAGTCTCCCGGATCTGAGCGATTTTGTCCACCAGATGATGACTAAACTCCTCGGCTCGTCCCCGTAAGGGATCCTCCCTCACCTCCTGATTAAGGAGGGAGCGAGTTACCCTAAACAGGGCGGCCGGGCGATTATCTGCGGACGCAATAAGGGCAGCGAAGTAGTTAGACTTCGCTGTCCTTATCGCCGCAAGATAAGACCTTATAAAGGTTCTTAACTGCAATCGGTCAGATTCGGATCGGCTGGACCTCCAACCGCTCTCTAGACCCCGTCTCCGACGCTTCATCTCCCGGAGCTCCGCAGAGAACCATGGAGCCCAACGGGATCTGCGCCGGGTCAGAGGTCGCAAGGGTACAACACAGTCAAGTGCCCCGGCGGCCGCCCTTTCCCAGGCATCCACCAGGGCATTGACTGGGCTGTGGGTAGGGGTGATGGGTATAGGCCCAAGCGCCCTCTGGAACCGTTCTGGGTCCATTAGGCGCCTGGGGAGGAACCACCTGGTCAGTTCCGCAGCCCAGCGGTGGGGGGTGGCATAACGGAAGACCAGCCGCAGGAGGTAATGATCTGACCATGACAGGGGAGCAATGGTTGGTGAACCCCCTCCCAGATCATCCAACCACTGTCCAGATAGGAACACCAGGTCGAGAGTATGATCCCCCACATGAGTCGGGCCCTCAATAACTTGGGTCAGGCCCATGGCCGTCATGGAGGCCATGAACTCCCGAGCTAACTCAGACGACCCTCCCAGTGAAGGCAGGTTGAAGTCACCCAGAACTATAAGCCTGGGGAACTCCACCGCCAACCCTGAGAGAGTGTCGAGCAGCTCGGGTAGGGCTGTTGCCACACAGCTGGGCGCCAGGTATGTGAGCAACAAGCCCAACTGAGCCCGAGGACCACATCTCAAGAGGAGGGATTGAAAGCTTTAGAGATTAACATTTACCTTCAGCACCATCCTAAAGTCTTACAGAATTGGGATATCAGGTCAATAATTACATGTCATAGTAACATTTCCCTTGGAAAATATTTTTGCAAGCATGAAAGAAAAGCTACTTGCTCTCTGATTGAATTCCACATAAGATTTTTTTTCTTTTCCCAATTGTTAGACTAGTAGGAGGCATATAATTTGACAGATTGATTGCCTCTCTGGAATACCAGATTTGGTTTTTGTGTTTGTAGCACTTGAGGGGTGTCTGCCCTACAAGCATGATTGCATGTTTTTCAGCTAAGCCAATAGGGACTGGAAATGAGTGACTGCTACAATGCAAATCTAGCAACCACATGCATTAAAAATAGGCAAGTTAATTCAACTGTTGGCTCATAGTGGGTTTTTTTCTTATGAGGCTCTCCAGAATGAATAGCATTTTTCAAGCAACTTCTACTTGTTAATAATCTATACAAAGAGGTGAGCAAAATACCAGCCCCATAGATTTTTGTTCTTTATGTGAAATGTTTAAACCTTTGTTTGAATGTTTTCTCTTTTGAGCAAAAGAAAGAGGAAAGACCAGTACGAGTGGGCCAAACACACCCCTTTTGCAATTGCTCTCACAAGCCATTCTCTCATATGTTTTGATGGACAGCTGCTTAGACTTCTCAAGTAGGGAAAGCACTTACTAGCATGGATAATCCCCAGGGTCTGGTTGAGTTTCAGCTCTTTTGTCCTGATTTTTTAAAGTTGGTATTTAATACCTCTTCCAATTGCTATCAAACTGGATTTCTTTGGGAGGTGTGGGGGGAAAGAAAAATACATTTCATTATAAATGGCAATGGTTCAAAAATCTACGCAGGGTAAAAAGCAAGCTTATTGTAGTTTTAAGAGCTGCTGAAGTCAATACATTACCAAGTCAATCTGAAGGAAAGGAAAATCAACAGAATTTCAATAGTAATCTGTGGGTGAACTCCTTAGATTATCCGTCCCTGCACTTCAGAACATTGCTGCAACCAGCCCCTTCCCCCCAAATAGTAAATGAAGTGATTGAAGGATAACAGTAAGGAAGTGTTGTAGTCCAAATCCCCAAGCCATTTGGTTGAGGGATTGTATTCATGTCTATCAATTTAATTCTTCTTCTCCTGGTTTTATTACCCAACATATATTCTTACAGCCACCATTAACAACTTACAGTAATTCATAATTTTTATATTTTTATTATCTGATATCTAGATTTCCCTTTTTCAAGTGATAGCTTAATTAGTCAGCAGTGACTAGGAACTTTATAGAATTTTTAAATGGTTTGCGTTCTGAGAATACTGTCAGATTTTTATGATATTTTCCTGTCTAGAACATACAGAATAATAATAATAATAATAATAATAATAATAATAATAATAATAATAATAATAATAATAATAATAAAGCAACTACTACTACTACTTTATTGTCACTTTGAATGTACACCAATCGGCATGCATCAAAATGAAATTTCGTTGCATACTGCTCTCAGAGGGTCACCATCTCCAATATACACTCCTTGTTCGTGGCCAGCTCAAGTTTCAGATCATCTTAGTCTCTAGGGAGCGAACGATGACAAACAGGAGAGATGGAAACGGAGTTTCATGTGGACTAGCCCTCAAATTAGCTTGTATTCCTCGCCTCCTTTCCTTTTTGATCCTGTCTCTTCCACTTTTTCCTTAATTACTATTATTATTGTAATAGCTCCTGACGTTTCTGTTCCATTTATATCTGGCTATATCTTTTGGTGCCAAGAAGTCAAGGCATTAAAGTTTTGATTCTACAAGCATCCCAAATAGAGGCCTAATTTTATCAGTCATCTCCATTATTCTCTAGATCCATGTTTACTCCTTGTTTTGAGTCTTTAACACAGAGGTCCCAAACCTTTTGGGCATTAGAGACTGGTTATGTGGTTTTGTGTGCTGCCTGCATCCCACGGATGGGGCTTTGCTTGTTTGTGCGGCCCAGTTGCTAGCATGCCGCAGCCCGGTACTGGTCCACAGACCAGGGGTTGGGGACCCCTGCTTTAATAGCCACTCACCATCAAAGTCCATCTGCATATGGTGACACTCTTATAGCTAACAAATATTTATTTTATATTTATTTTGGAAAATAAACATGCCTTCCATCCTGTACAGTTCTAGGCATTTCCACAAAAACACAATGAAAACATCTTGAAAAATACAAAATATGAAACAATAAATATAAGCATAAAAACTGTAAAATAAGTTCTGAATAAATAAATTTATTTCTGTATTATCCTAAATTATAATAAGGAGGTTTGCTTCAACTCCAGGAAGTTTGTTCCATAATCGATTCCTTTAAATGGCCAAAGCTGATTTTTTTTTCTTTCCATGGACAAACCAGTTGACCAGATTTGAACCAATTGTGGGATTAGAATGACCTGTAGTACTTTTTTGCAGCAATCTGTATCCAAGGAAAGCTCCAATAAAGCAGTTGACTATTGGTTAGGAATCTCTTTTGAGAAAGATGGACTGAACCTATCCAAACATATCTTGATCTGTTAAAGTTTCAAATGATTACAGTGGACTGGATCAAAGCAGTTTGAAAGTCACATATTTTAAGCCAAAACAAATTAGTCTTCTTAACATGAATAGGTTTTGAGATCTCAGAGCCCAGTAATGAACTTGTTAGTAATTATTAGTATATTAACATTCTTTGGGGAAAAAGACAGAAAAAAATAGAATTGTTTTATTCATAAAAGTTCCTGTTGTCTGGAGGATTGACCAGACAGTTGCAGTTTACAAGCATTGTTATATCTCCTCTACTATCTCTCTCTTCTTTTAGTACTAGAGCAGGGTTGTCCAACGGGCGGCCCACGGGCTTGATGTGTCACACAGGCCACGCCCACGCCAGCTCCGCAAAGGCAAAAAACATCACAATACGTCACATGACAAAATCGAGTTTGACACCCGTGTACTAGAGGAAAGTGTGAAGAGTATGTGTGGTGGAGAGGGGGAGACAGTTATTTCCATCATTGGCTTTTGCATCAAAGCTCATATGGACTAGGACCTTCAAAAGAAAAGCTTCTTCCTAATCCGCTCCTGTATTATGCCTGGCAAAAATGCTCAAACGACTCTTAATAAAATTTATTTGCTCACTACTTACTAAAATTTAAGGACTTGTATACTTGCAATGTTTTATTCATGTTTTAATAGAGTCCTCTATTATTAAGTTCAAATATTTTTAATTAAGAAAGAAGTGCAGTCCTCTGGGTAACCAATTAAATGGTACCGCCCCAGACGCTTAATGGATCCCCAGAGGTTCCAGGCGGCGCTGGGGTCCCCACCTGCCTCCCTTGCTCACAGCTCGGCAGATGCCTTAGTGGAAGCCTGGGAAAGGACGGCCACTGAGGCTCTTGACCGAGTTGTACCCCTGCGGCCCCTGACCCGGTACAGATCCCGTCGAGCTCCATGGTTCTCTGCGGAGCTCCGGGAGATGAAGCGTTGGAGACGGGGCCTAGAGAGCGGTTGGAGGTCCAGCCGATCCGAATCCGACCGATTGCGACTAAGAGCCTACATTAGGTCTTATCTCGCTGCGATAAGGGAGGCGAGGTCTAACCACTTCGCCACCCTTATCGCGTCCGCAGATAATCGCCCGGCCGCCCTGTTTAGGGTGACTCGCTCCCTCCTAAATCAGGAGGTGAGGGAGGATCCCTTGCAGGGTCGTGCCGAGGAGTTTAACCAACATCTGTCGGACAAAATCGCTCGGATTCGGACCGGTCTGGACTCTGACTGGGCAGAGTCTGACGATCAGGACACGGGCGGTCTTGTCGATATCACCTGGGAGGAGTTTGATTCTGTGACTCCGGAGGAAGTGGACAGGATCATGGGGAGGCTGAGCACCACCACATGTTTATTGGACCCGTGCCCTTCCTGGCTGGTCTATGCAGCCCGGGAGAGGACACGCAGCTGGTTCCAGGCAGTTATATCGGCTTCTCTGAGTGAGGGTATCTTCCCCGCCGTCTTGAAGGAGGCGGTGGTGAGGCCCCTCCTCAAGAAGCCTGCCTTGGACCCAGCTGTATTGAACAACTTTCGTCCTGTCTCCAACCTTCGCTTTCTTGCGAAGGTTGTTGAGAGTGTGGTGGCGCATCAGCTCCCTCTGGTCCTGGATGAAGCGGATTATCTAGACCCGTACCAATCGGGTTTCAGGCCCGGGCACAGCACGGAGACGGCATTGGTCGCGCTGGTGAATGATCTCTGGAGGGCTCGGGACAGGGGGCATTCCTCTGTTCTAGTCCTATTAGACCTCTCGGCGGCTTTCGATACCATCGACCATGGTATCTTGCTGCGGCGTCTCAGGGGACTGGGAGTGGGAGGCACAGTTTTACAGTGGTTCTCCTCCTATCTCCAGGGACGTTCGCAGTCGGTGTTGGCAGGGGGGCAGAGGTCGACCGCGAGGTCTCTCATTTGTGGAGTTCCTCAGGGGTCGGTCCTCTCGCCTCTCCTGTTCAACATCTACATGAAACCGCTGGGTGAGATCATTCGTGGCTTTGGAGTTGGGTACGCTGATGATACCCAACTTTTCTTTTCGACCCCAAACCACCCCAGTGATGCCCTCAACGTGATGTCCCGTTGCCTGGAGGCGGTTCGGGTCTGGATGGGGAGGAACAGACTTCAACTCAACCCCGACAAGACTGAGTGGCTTTGCATACCTTCATCCCGGGTCTATTCGGACATTCCACCTCTGGCTATGGGGGGTGAACTATTACCCCCCGTAGATAGGGCTCGCAACTTGGGAGTCCTCCTAGATTCACGGCTCACCTTGGAAGACCATATAGGAGCTGTGACTAGGGGGGCCTTCGCCCAGGTTCGCCTGGTGCGCCAGTTGCGGCCCTATCTTAGCCGGGATGATTTGTGCACGGTCACTCATGCGCTCGTGTCCTCTCGTCTGGACTACTGCAACGCTGTCTACATGGGGCTGCCCTTGAGGACCACCCGGAAGCTCCAACTGGTACAGAATGCAGCCGCGAGAGTTGTGTTGGGAGTCTCCCGATACTCCCACGTTACACCTCTGCTCCGTGAGCTGCATTGGTTGCCAGTTGTCTTCCGGGTGAGATTCAAGGTACTGGTAACGGTGTTTAAAGCCCTCCATGGCATGGGGCCGGAGTACCTTAGGGAACATCTGCTGCCGGCATCAAGCTCCCTGCGCCCTGTGCGTTCCCACAGAGAGGGCCTCCTCAGGGTGCCACCGATCAGAGAATGTCGATTGGTGGCCCCCAGGGGGAGATCCTTCTCTGTGGGCGCTCCGGAGCTGTGGAATCAGCTACCGGTAGAGCTCCGGATGGCGCCCGATCTTCGCTCCTTTCGTCGCGATCTCAAGACGTTTTTGTTTGTACAAGCTGGCCTAGCCTGATGGGGATCGGTGGGGTTGTTTTATCTTTAGTCTCTTATTTTTATCTTGGGGTTTTTAGAATTGTACTCCTATTGTTTTAACTAGGGCTACTGTTTAATCTCTTTTTAATGTTTGTATTTGGTATTTTATTCTGCCCTGTGAACCGCCCTGAGTCCTCAGGGAGAAGGGCGGTATATAAATGTTATTAAATTAAATTAAAAAAATTAAAAAAATTAAATATTGCAACCAAGTAGATAGCTTGGGTAATTAAACTTCCCTGCACATGCAACTAAATTTAAACAAATCTGAATAAATCATTTGAACATGGGAGAATGCAAATGTCATTATGTGCATCTCTAAACTGGAAAAAAATATCTTTGATAACAGGTTTTGACAATCTGTTGAATGTTTAAGAGCTTAATAAAATGATTCTTATCCTAAGCTTTTAATTGTCAGCTAAAATATTGCATTCAGAAGAACCATGAATGTCACATGGAATTACATTTTGCATTAAATGTTCCATTAAAAATTTAAAAAATGACTTTGGTTTAAATATTTTTTTTAATTTCCAATGTCTGTTTGGCTATCCCAAACAATGCAAATATAAACCAGAAAATTTTTTAAAAATGGTCAGAAATCTTGTTTGTAAGTACCATTTCTAAGAAATTATCCATTTCAGAAACTGAAGGCATTTCCTTAAAAGTATTATTAGATTACAGTCCAAATCTTGGGTGGGGCAAAGTTTCCATTTCTGGGGGGGAAAAAGTTGCTTTGTGTTTTCTAGCTAAGGTCTTTGCGTTCCATTTCCCTGTTCGCACTTTCTCTGTATACTTTCGTACAACCATTAAAAATGTTAAAAGATCTGCCCAAAGTCTGTCCTCCAAAGGCACATAGGTTGCCTTGAGCTGGTTTAAAGTTATTTGAATCCTAGTGATGTATGGTGTCTACATCACCTTGCCATTTTTACTTGATATTATTTATGTTATCTCACAAAATAAAAATAAAAAACTGAGTTTCATAAGAGGAGCCTCAAATTTATCATTCACAGTGTATCAAGGTACCTTTTAAGACTGAACTAAGGAGCAGCCTTTATATTTGCAATGTGTTTTTTTTTAAAAAAAAATCGGTCAAATGGAACTTTGTGAATATAACCATATACTTTTCTTAGTAACAATACAGGATGTTTTTATAGTTTCCCAGGGTAGCCAATGGTCCCAAAATTACCTAGTTATCACCTAGTAGTAACCAAGTCTTAAAGGTGTAACAGAATAAAATAGCAGAACAACAGAGTTGGAAGGGATATTGGAAGCTTTCTGGTCCAATCCCCTGCTCAGGCAGGAAATGCTGAACCATTTCAGACAAATGGCTGTCCAGTCTCTTCTTTAAAACTTCCAGTGTTGGAGCATCAACAGCTTCTGAGGGCAAGTTATTCCACTGATTAATTGTTCCAACTGTTAGGAAATTTCTCCTTACTTCTAGGTTGCTTCTCTCTGGTTAGTTTCCATTCGTTGCTTCTTGTCCTTCAGGTGCTTTGGAAAATAGCTTGACTCCCTCTTCTTCGTGGCAGCCCCTGAGATATTGAAACACTGCTATCCTGTCACCCTTAGCTCTTCTTTTCATTAAACTAGTCATACCAAATCCCAACAACCTTTCTTTATATGTTTTAGCCTCCAGTCCCCTGATCATCTTTAGTTTCCCTGCCATTCGTGTCCAATTCTAAGGGGCGCTACTCGTCTTCATTTCCTAGCCAAGGGAGTGGTATAAGTATACCATTGAAATGGTATATAGGTCTCCTGCTTGAGCAGGGGGCTGGACTAAAAGACCTTCAAGGTCCCTTCCAGCTCTATTCTGATTGATTGGAGCCAGTGTTGTCCAAAGACACTTCCTTGGTCATGTGACCAACATGATGATACGCACGGAATGCTTTTACCTTCCCACTGAAATGGTACCTATTTATCTACTCACATTTGCATGCTTTCGAACTGCTAGGTGGGTAGGAACTGGCGCAAAGGAGTGGGAGCTCACCCGCTCTCAAACCCAGGCTGTCAGCTTTCCAGCTGACAAGCTCAACGTCTTTAACCACTGAGCCATCACACCCCCCATAACTAAATCTTAACCCTACATAGTTACCTTCAGAGTCCATATACAGATGAGGTTAGCTAGATACTGCCATCAAAATAAGACAGATGAGAAGAATGTTCACCAAAGAGGAAAAGATCTGGGAACTTTTAAAAAACCTTTTACAGATGTATTGTTAAAAAGGAGCAAACACTCGTTCAGGAATGGGATTTACTCATAACTACAATGTAACTAAGTAACATAAGGCTGATGGATAATATCCACAATTGCCGGAATAGTTCAGATTTTGGAAAGATAAGTACTTTTCCAGAACACCTGATTGTAAAGATTTTGGGGAGAGACAATTCATGCAAATCTAGGTATTCTAGAACAGAATTACTGCATGAGAGAAAACTGCAGATCTTTAAAGTCAAATCCCCTTGCTTGGCTTTACAAATCCATGACACAATGACTTTTGGGGCACTTCAAATTTCACTAGAGGAAATACCGGCCAACCTATAATAGGCACATTTCTTTATTCTTTCAATGTGTTATTTTCATTTTATTATTTCAGTTTAAATATTGTGGTTAAACATGCTGAATGCACGTTGTTATTTATGAACAAAAGGACTCACTGTATGAGCTCACATTTGGTTTCCTAAAGAACAGAGCACACTTAGGGAATTTCTTAAATTTTTTGCCATTCCCCCCCCCCCAGTTTGTTCAACCTAACTCCTTTTTAAAGATATAAACCATTATTGGTTCTAAATCTATACAGATCAAAGAGTGTTGCTATTCATGTGCAGAATGGCCTGCTTTGTGGTGCTGGAGAGGAAACAAAGGAGGCTTTTATTCAAATACCTCCTATAAATGATCTATTTGAATTGCCAAAAGCATATCACTGAAAACTGAGACTTGCCTAATACACACACCTACTTTTTAAAAAATGAAATTTTTGAAGATAAAATACCATTTTCTTAAAAGGAAACTGCCCTTTTTTAAAGTTCCAAAACAGTAATTGCTATATTCTCATTTAAAGAGCAGTGTAAACAGTACAGACCCCACTATGTCTTTCCTATGCAAGCTTTAAGGAAGCAAGATTTACTCCAGAGTCTCTTTAACCAGGTTTAAAGATGGGAAGAAAAGGTTAGATAATAGAATCGTGGGTTTCCCCCCTCCCCCAGGATCCAAATGATCCTCACTCTGCTCTTGTTCAAAGAGCTGTGAAGACTTGGTTCTTCAGTGAGGCCTTTGGCAAGAGAGAATTAAAAGCACTTCAAGGCTATTCAACATTTTTATTTTTATTTTTATTAGTTTTCCAATATTACAATAGTATCTTTAAAAAGCAACATGGTGTCTGGGTTACTATAGTTTCATTTCAGACAAATACATATTATTAAAAATCTCCAAATTATTGTAACCAATACTTCCTCTCTCTTTTTACCTTTAATACATACTATCTATTATCTAAATTAACATATTTCTCATTGCTATCCATCAGTCATTTAATAGTTTTCTTATATTTATCAATACTTTAGTATATTTTATATTTTAACATTCCATCTTTAAAACATCAAACACCTTATATAGCTTTAATTTTACATTGATATTAAAATTAAACGTTTAAAATGTCTCATTTTCATATTGCTAAATAACCTCCTTTCCCTTTACACAATTTTCTCCAATACCTAGTAATGTAATACACATATTAAAAATTAACCAAAATTTCTTCCGTTTCTATCATTTTAAACATATATACATCTTAATCCATATCATTTAAGGAACTCAATATTTCAATGTTAGTATTCATACATCTGTGTTTTATTTTTTATTTTTTTTTAAATTAGTCAGTATTTTTATCTACTCATCAAAACAATCTCTCGTAATCCAAGTACAATCCTGTCTATTTTGGTATTATCTATTTCAGGCCTCTTAAGAATGTCCATATTTCTTCAATCTTATTCTTGCTTTCTTCCTTTGCCATGTCATTTTTCGCTTCTTTGCCTCAGGATCATCAAAGCATTCTTGTGTTGTTATATCATATTGAAGTGGCTCTCCAGTCTCCACTTTTGAAGGATTGAGAAGTCTGTTAACAGCACCAAATCTTCTCATTATTTTCACCTCTTGATATAATTGTCCTGGTCTGAATAGATTTTTTTCCATCTTTTTTCCATTATAATCTTCAAAAGTGTGTATTTGTTGAATATTTAATTCTTCTGCCAATGTATTTGATTGTTCAATTTCTTCTGTTAAGTTCTGTCCCAATAAAATATTAGTTGTAGTCACAGTTGGAGTTTGTTTCTTCGAGATGCTTTCTAGTTCTTTTCCAAAAGCTTTTATTTCATCGCCAGCTGAAGAAAGGAACTGATAGGTTTGGTAAGATATTTCCCACATAGCATAGATTTGTTTTTGAAACTCTTCCATAGTGAAGTTTCACATCTGGTGTTCAAGGTTAATCTTATCTTGTTTTTCTTAAATATTTTCTTGATTTTTTTTAAAGAGAAAGTCAGATTGCAATTTCAGGTTTAGCCACTGGGTGTCCCCCAAGTACTTTGAAAATTCTTTTCTTTTAATCCGTTTCTTTTTTCAACTTTTTTTTAAAAAAAACACCCCTGGGCTTGCTCACCGCTTATTTGAAGGAAGGGTTGAATTCCCCCCTCCCTCTCCACAGGGGGGAAGGTACTTAGCAGCTTATTTAGGTGAAAAGAAGAAGATTAAGGTATAAGAGAGGAATCTTACCCCCGTCTCTTCCATGCTGCTTTAATGTTGCCTGATGGTAAATTTGACTTCGGCTGTCTGCAGCCTAGTAACTGGCCATATTCCTATGGCCAGTCTTTCGTCCGCCAGTACAAAGGGAATGCAGGCACTAACAGGGGGGTTGCGGCTCCCACGTGTTTCTGCAAAAGCCTCTTCTTTCTGGTCGCCCCTCCAGGGTGACTCTTTGGCCCTTTTAGGATCCCCCAGTGATGCGAAACTGGACGTAGAAGACGAGAGCTGTCCTCCAGACGTCTATGTCGGCTGACTTGGCAAACCGGAAGCCTGCTATTCAACATTTTTAGAAACTGCTAGAAAGGGTCATCTGTTGATTTGGGTTGAGCATAGTGATTATGTTTTATTGTACATTACCAGCCCAGGTTGGACCAGTAACTTCTGTGAAAGCTTTGAACCACTGCCTGAAGGCTATGAACAAAAGTAACCAGATGGAAATGCTGTTCATTGATTAACTTTAGACCCAATGTCTCAAAAGTGCTTTTTAAAAGGCAACTAGACTTTCTTAGTTTTTTTCCTTGGAAAAGTTTCACTTCTCACCCAAGAAGCTTCTTCAGTTCTGAAATTTCCTAGATGAGAAGTGAAACATTTTTAAGGCAAAAAAAGCAAGAAGGTCCAGTTGCCTTTTGTAAAGCACATTTGGGACAACCATGACCTGGATGACTGAGAATCTCCATAGACATTTAGGCCTGTTGGTTACTCCAGACAAGGTGCATACCCTTGAAGGGTTGATTTGTGACCTTGGGATCGACCTGAAGCCACATCATCTGTTTAAACAGCAGATGGAGGGGTTTTTTGTTCAGTACACCATGTTACAGCCCTACTGGGATTGAGAAACCTTGGCATCTCCTTGGTAGATCACCACCTAATTGTCCTATAGCAAAGGGGTTATCCTTGAAGCAAACTCAGAAACTGCAACTAGTATAGAAGGCAACAATTAGACCTACCCAGGAAATCTATTTTAAGTTTAAGTTATGCACATTTTGCAATCACTGCAGTAGCTTGCCTTTTGGACTCAGTCCTGAGTGCTGGATATTAGCTGTAAAATCCTTATATCACATTTTTATTGTCACATCAAATACTGCCTAGCTAATGTCTCATCCCATTCAATCAACAATGGAGAAAGTGGAACTCACAAATGAAGTAAGTGTGCAACAGACTTTTCTCATAGCAGCCTTTCAACTGTGGACCACTTTACCTCAGGAGAATGCATAGCCCATACCCTATAAAATTTTTGAAAGCATTAAAGATCATCCTCTTCCAGCAGGATTTTGATCAAAGATTAAGATTTCAAGCAGTAATCTAGTTTTCCATATGCTTATCAGATTTTTGTTTTTAATGGCTTCTTAATGCTTTGTGCATTACCCAGAGCCCATAGCCTCTGCAATGAAGCAGATTAAAATGTTAAATAAATAAATAAATTAGCAGCAGTTTATGAATATTAATAATTTTTGAGTCAAACCATTGGGTCTGGCATATATAAACCAATAGTCTGCTGTTAGCAGGGGTTTCTTTGATGATCTCAGATGGAAGCCTTTTCCAGCCATATCCTACCCAGGCATTATGCATTATGCATAAAATACGTCTTTATCTAAGCTGTGGGACCTTTGCTGTTCCATAGAAATAATAACCAAGTACTGGAATTAGTATGAAAATTATGTAGATCCACCTTTTAACAGATGCTCTAGTTTGGTGGAATTCATTGGATTATAATTACTGATTCTTTCAGTGTTCATAGAATAGACTACTTAAATTAGCTTTAATTTTCCTCTCCTTTTATATAGTACTAATCACAGTTTTTTAGTGCTTTTTTTCACTTCCATAAAACTATAGAACCGAGCTAAGCTTTTGAAGTGCAGGGTGTTGTACATACTAAACTTTTTGTTTTGTTTTTTGCAGTTTTCTTTCTGTTAAGAGAAAGAAAATTGCTATCCACAGTTTGGAACAAATGATCTATTCATTATGTTGTGGCTCCCAGAATTTAGATGCTTTATAACTCCAGAAATCATACAGTTTAACTCGAACGAAAATAATTGTATAACAGACATTTTTATTGTCCAGGAACTTTAAGCAAAGACTTATATTTTGCAGAAAGACATCCAGTCATCACAACATGTTAACATTGACATCTGTTCATTTCCGTAGGTAAAAAGGAGTAATTCTCCATCTTAGCTATTCGCGTGGTTACACCATGGTTCATTAGACAAAAGCTTTTACAACCTGGCACATAACAGGATGTCCTGCAATAAACTTTAAAACTGCTCCCACTGTTCTAGATAAGCTATAGGATTTACTAAGAACTAAACTACATTTCCCAGAAGCCATCTTTTAAGGAAATAGCAGTTAACCCTGTAAATGCTACATGTTCTTACATACAATTCTGCTAAGGATACAACATTAACCCTGTAAATGCTAAATACTCTAACACAGTTCTTATGTATATGTTCTGGCCAGATGGTTGCATACTGTTCCAGCACACATTAATATCCTGTCTTTCAAATTATACATGCTCAGCTATTACAGGTGATCCTCGACTTCAATCACAATTGAGCCCAAAATTTCTGTTCCTGAGCAAGACTGTTATTAAGAGAGTTTTGCACCATTCTACAGCCTTTCTTGCCACAAGGGAATGGCTGCTGTTAAGTTGGTATGTGGTTGTTAAGTGAATCTGGCTTCCCCGTTGACTTTGTTTGTCAGAAGATGGCAAAAGATGATCACATGACCCCTGGGACACTGCAACCCGTCATAAACACATGCCATTTGCCAAGCATCTGAATTTTGATGATGTGACCATGGGGATGCTACAACAGTCATAAATGTGAAAAACTGTCATAAGTCACTTTTTTCAGTGTCATTGCAACTTTGAATGGTCACCGAACAAATGGTTGTAAGTTAAGGACTTCCTGTGTAGAAATATATACAGGTCTGTTCTTTATTTTTTATTTATTTATTAAACTAGTATACTGCCTATCTCATAGGAGGCCATTCTTCATATGTATCTGTACAATTGTCATGCTTTATTTCATGTAATCCATAGGAATACAATTGGAAAGACTACCAGCCAAGCAACATGACCATGTCTGAAATGCAGATGTTGGCTAGCATGAAAAGGCAGCAAAATGAAGAATTGGAATATAATGGATCTTCACATGGGCTGAGTGCCTCTCAGATCAACAATTGTAACATTAGCATGAGCACAAGCAGTGATGACACAAATACCTGGAATTCATGTCTCCCAGCAGTAAGTTTGAATTGTACCTTCCTTATTGTTTAAATAAGTGCCCTAGCTAAGTCTCCACTTATATTGGACTCATTTAAAGGATTATCATTGGTCGGCATACATTTCTTTAAAAAATGTTACAAGGCCTGAAAAGATACAGATATAATTTCTAAGTGATGCACACTTGTGGTAGATTTATATGGATGAACACTCTAGCAAACGTTAGTAAGAAAGGAAAACAAAACAGTAACATCTAAGATGTCAAGCTCGATTGAAGATTTAGTATGGCCCTATAATAGAAGACAAGATTCATTTTCTTTTCCATTCATTTCAATGTACTAGAGTTTTCAGTTTATAGATCATTATATATTCTGTGTCTTTATCTGTTCAGTTTTTTTCGCTAGAAAGCCATCAAATTTAATAGTTGGCTGTCATTCTCCTATAGTTGTTTTTTTTTTAAGGCTGAACTTCAGATTCCTCTATAAAATTTTTCCAAAAGTCCATCTCAAGATTTGGCATAGACCATGCAGGGCCTCAAATGGGAGCTCATAGCTGAAATAGTAATGCTTCCAAAATACCACAACTAACAATAATCCAGTAATCCAATAAAAAAGAGAATAAACAATAAACAATCAGCAAGTTTACAAAACTACATACATTGATAGAACAGTGCTCATGTTTGCATCATCATTATCTGCTATCTTATTTTCACTGCTCCTACATAGAACTTGGCTAGTCTACACGTAATAGAATGTTTCAGGTTGGAAATTATAACTCATCCTTCTGCCTGTGTATTGGTGCAGAAAGGACATAGAGATCCCTGTTGACAGTATTGTATAATACATGCTGTATTATTTCAGTTTCCCAGATTCACATGGGCAAAATTACTCAGCTTATAGAAATTTAAAATATCCAATAGATGTAAAGAACTCTTACCAAAAATCTACATAGTCATTTATTTTAGTTCATTTGTTGTTTTCAAAGTCAATAGTTGATCATCTGCCAAAACTAAGAGTAATAAACCTCTTGGGAAAACTGGTCTTAAACCAGTAATTTTATCTTAATCATAATCATAGTAGTAAAGTTGGAAGGGACCTTGTAGGTCATCTAGTCCAACCCTCTGCTCAGACAGGAAACCCTATACCATTTCAGACAAATGGCTGTCCAGTCTCTTCATAAAAACGTCTTCTTCCAAGGCTCACTTGAATGGTAGGCATCCTAATCTTAAACCTGAATGATTTATTAGATATATCCTTATGGGCAAAAAGAATGGGCTTGGTTTACTCTAGCTCTCCCGTGTCTAAATTCTCATATAATATTTGGAGCCAAAGTTTGGTCTCAAGAAACATTAAAGCTGTTGCCATTAGTTCTTGTCTTTTGGTTAAAATAAAAATGATAAATTAAAGAAGCTCCTAGTAGCTATTGAAAATGCTAGTAGCTATTGAAGATGCTAGTAGCTATTGAAGATGCTAATGCCAAACAGGTAACATATTCATCATGGAATAAAACAGCACTCTAAGTTATTTTAAAAGATGGACCTACTCTATTCTACTCTACTCTACTCTACTATTTCACTTAGTGATTTTGCAGTTTTTCATTTTTTAACAAATACTTGAATCTTTGATTTTTTGGAAATTTGTAATCAGCTTGTTCTTCTTAAAGTGCTGAATTATAGATCTTACTGTTCTTCTAAGCACAGTGGGCACATATGAGATGATGGCTGGTTACATCATCTGTGAGCAAAAGTAGGGGAATATTACACCTTACCATTAGGGGAGCATGCAAATCTTGTTTAGTTTTTTTTTTTACATGGAGTTAATGTAAAATGTAAACAACATAGGATCAAAATACATCCTTTCCTCACTTCTCTTTCTATCTACATTTGTTCATGTTAGGGAAATATAACTTTTGAATCCGGAAAAGAAGATACCAGTAATGAATGTATTTTTTTTAGCTTTTCCCACAATATCATTCTGAATATAAAGCAAATGTTAAATCAAGGAAAACCTCTGATAGACTTTGCTTTATGGCTGGTTTTTTATTAAGTGGTACAAGAGTATCACTAGGCACTAAAGCCACTTTAAATCTCACTTGTTTGTCTCCTGTTATACCTTTAAGTGCTAGCTAGTCTTGGAGCCTCAGTTGAAGGCCATTTTAATTATTTCAGCTAGGACAAAATCACTACCCAGTGACTTCAGAAGGAGAAAGTGGTGAGCATCTTCGTTCAGTTTTATGTTGGAATCTGCATGTAAAGCTCTGAAATGCTGTTCCCCTGCTTGTATAAAAAAATGGTAGTCTGGATTCTTTGGAGTTCTACCAAGGCTCTTTCCTTGGGTGGCTGAACAAACAATGGTTAAAAAGTTTCCCTGTGTGGTTTGTTCTTCTTCTCCAGAAGAGACTTTTATTGTTTTTTCCTAAGATTCAATAATTCTTGGTGTAGAGCCTTTAGGGGGTTATACTTCAGCACCCTTCATTCCATCATATCAGGGCAGAATTACAGAACCAAAGAGTTCTAGTCCAACCCCCTACTCAAGCAGACCATATACCATTCTGGACAAATGGCTGTCCAATCTCTTCTTAAAAACCTCCAGTGTTGGAGCACCAAGAACTTCTGGACGCAAGCCATTCCACTGATTAATTGTTGTCACTGACAGGGAATTTCTCCTTAATTTACTCTTTGATAAGCTTCCATCTGTTACTTCTTGTCTTGCCCTCGGGTGTTTTGGAGAATAGGTTGACTCTCTCTTCTCTATGGTACCCCTCGAATATTGGAATACTGCTATTGAAAATATTGTGAACATTGGAAGGGCATTCTTTTTGTCCATTCTGCATCACTGATTGGGGGGAATATTCCCACAACTAAAGGGAAGTATTCACTTTCTAATGAAGATTCCAGACCTTCAAATCAGCAAAATAACCGAATTACAGAACATGAACAAAGAATCTGATACGTATTGGCTGTTGTGGGTGAATCTGAAAGTAGGAATCCCTAGAATTTCTACTTAGTTGCTGTGTGAATGCTGAATTTGGGGAGAGGGAGGGATTATTTATTTTTATTTAATTTATATGTTGTCCATCTCACTGTTGAAATTCTGAATAAATGGGATTTAGGAGAAAAATTAGTAAAACAGGTAGCATGAATGGATGGTTGGAATTGAGACAAAAATGTATAGAGAATTTGAACACTTGAACCAGTGGTAATGACGATTGTTTGCTTGGAGAAAATTCTGGGTTTTTCCCCACAAATATACAGCAAAAGAATTAATATCAAGTCTAAAAGCATGATTGATTTCTTTGCTTATGGTTGAAATATTTAGAGAGTTGGTGAAAGATATAAGGATATTCTGATAGTGTCCAAAGGGGTTCTTAGCAAAAAAAAAATCTGCTCAAAAGTAAAGATAAGAAGTGAGGAAAAATGAGAGGGATGGTAGAATAATTGCAGGAAGAGAAAGTACGAGTCATGTATGAAAAAAAACTATTAAAAGATATATTAATCCTGTGGCAAAATGAATATAAACTAGATGTGATGTATGGAAGGTGCCTGGAACAGAGAAAAATAATTGTGACACAGAGTGCTATAGGGACTTTGTGCAAGTATGCTAATCAGAAGAAGGAAAAGGATGCATGGTTGGATTGTAAAGTAAAAGAAGTGAATGGGGAAAAATAAAAAAAAATGTAGTCAGGAGAAAACAGATTATTGCAACTATCTTTTTTTTTCTTTTGTTCATTCCTGTCCAGTTTGTGGACACTGCCTGGACAAGTCACTGTAGTGTTCTTGGTAAGGTTTTTTTCCCGAAGTGGTTTGCCATTGCCTCCTTTCAGGAGATGAGAGCAAATGATTAGCCCAATGTCGCCCATCTGGCTTCATGCCCAAGGCAGAACTAGAACTCATGGTCTCCTGGTTTCTAGCCTGGTGCCTTAACCGCTACACCAAACTGACTCAGCTTTTTCAATCACACCATGTTTATATTTGCTATAGAAACTGCAGCCTAACTAACATGTCTCTTTTGATTATTTATTCCGAAGTACAATGGGTTGGTCATTAAAGAGCATTATCAAAAGTAGCTGTGCAACAGTCTTTTCTAGTTGCTTCTCTATTTGAAAATCTGAACCTATAAAGAAATCTTTGTTCATTAGAATCCGCATTCCTCAGTTTATAGTTTGCAATCAATATTTTAAAAAAACATCTTTTCAGACAATGAGTTATTTATCTTGAGGTAAACATTCAGTAGATTTTTTCTCTAGCTACTCTGATGTTTGTGGTATATACTTTTAGAGTGTTTCCCTGTAGTTTTTTTGGGGGGTGGGGGTGGGGGGAGATAATTATAAGTTCCATACAATGTCAAGTTGATATTCTTGCCAATTGATATTCTTGATCTGCTTTCAAGGCCATTGGAAAAAGCCCAACAGAAAGTCAGACTCCCTTAAGTTGTCCTGTCCAGCCTGTGTCAGCTGTTTGTCTAGTGAAAAAGTCATCTGCTGTCAAGTGAAAGTCATCTGCCACAGCTAAGGACTTGCTTGTCTCCCATTCTTCTTCTTCAGAGTAGCTAAGCTAAATGGTTGTTGTTGTCAATTTATACAATAGGGCTGTTTTCAGAGAATGGTGCTGCTGACTCAGAATTCCTCCAATTATGCGTACAGAGGCAGGAAGAAGGCTTTTATTTCAGCATTGACCATATTCCCATTTCTTCTGGTTTTTACATGGAGTTTTGGTTATTTCTGTATTTTCTGTGATTGTTGGATTCTCCTGATTATTTTTAAAAAGCCAATTATATTTGATAAGCACAATAGGTGGTTCATCTGCCCCAAATACATGAAATTTTGATGTTCGAACCATTGATCCATTTAAAAAATATGTGAGGTTATCATGAAACTTTAAACAACATATTTAAACTGAATATTGTAATACATTTCCACTTCTCTAACTACCAGTTAGAGAGCATGTGGTTATGTATACAGCCCTTCAGAGTGACATCTGTTATAAATTCAGAAATCCTTTATGTGTCTGAAGGTCTCTTAAACTTGGTTATGGTATATTTTCTCCTATATGAATATATATTTCAAGTTCTTCCATTGTATCATTAGAACTTGAATCTGATATTAAACAAGGCATGTGTTCACTTGGTCGGCTTTATGCTACCATCTACAACTCCAGGGCTGATAAAAAATTATGCCCTGCATAACATTTCTGTGAAAGTGAAACAAAACGGCTGTGATCACCCTTATTTCTTCTTTCAATATTCTGCAGTGTTAATATTGTAAGACTTGTATTTTTAAAAAATGGATGCTTAATTTTAGTTTCCCTTGCTTTGAGGGAGAAAGGTGTATGTTATACATAACATTTCTTGTGAGACATGATACAATCTAGACTTGTTCCAATTAATCCTACTTTCTTCCAATCTTACTTACTCATCAGAGCTTTGCTAATTTTTGCTTTGTAGATTATAGAAAACTTCTCACTAGGAAGCAATGCTTTTGTTCTAGATGTTGGCTGAATTTGAGGTAACCTTTTTATCCCTAGGTCTAATCTATGGCAACAGCACCACCAGAAGGCTGTTCTTTGTCTTTAATTTACCTTTCTTGTGAGTTTTAGAATGTAGGCTTTGTACATTGTTGATATAAATATTCATATTTAATATAAATATTCATATTTATGTACAGAGTTACTTTGACCTTCCTCCTGTACTAGACCTGGCTTCAACCATATGCCACTGTTGCATGATTATCCAATGTTCTTCTAGTTTTGTTGTAGCTTTAATAAAATTTGATAGAAGCCGGGGATTTTCTCTCAAGCTACAAAGGTTCAGAATTCCTATAGGCAAGCAGGCAGGAACAGATGCGTACATACATTAATAACAACAATGCACTAAAGCTGTATTCTGTAGTCAAACATAGTTTACCAAAAAATGAAATGTAGTAACTAGGTGTGTCAGGAAGTATTACTGAAATATAAATTGTTGAGCAGCTGCTCCAAAAGATATAATAGCTTTGAGAGTTACATATTATTCTGCTTAACTGTCAACCGTAATACACTTTTTAAAGTGACTATTTTGCATCAGATCCAACTCTGAAATCCTGGAATTTGCAAAGAAGGAATTGAGGGAAGAAAAGAATGAGGTAATCTCCTTACATGTTCAGGAACTAATCAATTTATTTCCAGCTGTGATGCATCTAGAAGCATTTCAGGTCTGATTTTCCACATAATACAGTAGTGTTCCAAACACATTGGAGATAAGCCATTTTCTTCAGGGTACATGATTTTTTTAAAAAAAAAAATACTTAAATCTTGGTCAAAGTCCAGTACAGAATGAAACAAATAGCAAATTCTTTAAAAGTAAAAGAGGAGGAGCAAACATAAAACACAAACAAAAAGAATAATATAAAATTTTACTGTCACTATTTTACCATTGGAAATATGTTTCTAGAACCTCCCCAAAAAAAACCCAGAATATTATTTGGCTGAAAGGCAAAAAGCTAAAAAACTAAGACAGAAGTGGATTAAATTAAATTAAAACAAAGTAATGTGACAGCTATTTGTATATGTATTTAACAGTGTTCAAAAGTTAGGCCAGTTATATTAAGGGATGAAGATTGGTCAGCTTTAATCTTTGCTTACTAGCAGCATAAGAGAATATGGCAACATCCAGGAGCTTAAAGGCCCTTTGATCAAAAAGCAGCATTTATGTAGAGATCAGAGAGCAGAGTGATAGAGAAAACTACTTTTACCAGGTATGGAGAAATAAAACAGATTTGAATATAAAATCAACAGTACAGTAAAATGTGGGTAAACCTTTCTACGGCGCCTGTAGCACATAGATATATAATCAAGCAGCAAATGGAATTATTTTGTATCTGCCTTTCAAAATAGCTAAAGGAAGACTATTAAATCAGGCCAATGTTAAAGCCCTTGGATACTGTCATATTTTTTTAAGTATTTTGCTGGTCTAAACATACAACTGGAAGCTCAGGAGTACATTTCTGAGATACGGTAGGAATTTTCTCACTGGGGCTCTCCTCCTTCCTCATAGAGGTTCAGTTAGAGTGATGGGGAAAATGCTACCTTTCACCATTCACTGTTCTGTTAAATTTGGGACATGAAGCATAATGGCATGGCATTTAAATCCCGTTTTAACAAATGCACTCAGCACTACTTGTTGCAACTTGCTAAACAAATAAACAAAGCATGGAAGGGGGTACGTGCTGTTTGAGAGGTATTTTTTATGCTCTCTTGTTGATCAGCTAGATTGTACTAACTGACACATGGGGAGTCTCCATATTTCCGAATCAGCTGTATGAAGGACAATTGAGCATTAAATTGGTTTCAAATATTCCTGAGGTTTTGGAGAGTGAAACCTGTATGCATGGAGATGCTTATCCATCAGAAACTCGGGTCACAGTTTCATTCAACATAAAAATATATTATCTTATTGACTATGTGAATTCATACTGTACAGATGTGTGCCCCTTGTTATCCCTCCATATTTCCACCATCCTCTTTTTTTGGAATTTTTGAACTAGGAAAGTGTAGTATTATTTTTTTACTTTTTGTAAGAATTAAACATACCTAATAAACTTTGTAAATAGTTAATTACAGTTCAGTTTTATGTATATTGGAAGAGCACAAGCAAAATCATTGTTTGACTCCTTATTTCTTGTATCTTTCACAGCCTGTTAATCAAGGAAGTCACTATCAGAAAGAAATGAACCCTCTTTCTCAGTCCAACCCAAGGTAAGTTGCTGTTTACAGCTCAGGCAAAGCCGATGTGTTGAGAATACGGGGAAAAAACCGGTTTTCTTCGGCGTGCTCTTAAAATGTATTGCCAGTTTCTCCATCTTAAAAAAAAACTGTGCATTTCCAGCCTTGGCCACAAATATACTCACGCATAAGTAGAAACCTGAGGGATGGAAATGATTGCTGAGATGTGGCTCAGCAGTTGAGTGTATTTGGACTTGTGCATCCATTTTTAGCAACCACATACAACAGCCGTGTCCGCAGACTGGAAACAAATAAATAGGAAAGCATTTATCATCGCAAGTCCTGGAACTCAGAAGTGGCTGTGTTGAACCTAGAAAACAGTGCTTTACTGTCTTTTTGTATTCCTACGTCTTGAAAGTAGTTTCAAGAATTCAGTAATGCTCCCTTAGAAAAGAGGCAAAATTTGAAAAACATTGATTTTTCCCCCCTAGTTTATCCGAACTGAAGCTAATTTCTTAAAGAGATTGTTTTCTCAAGAACACAGGCTAAGGTGTTTTACCTTAGCCTCTGTGGGACACTCTCATAACTCAGGCTTTCTGTCATAGGGCAAGAGCATTGTGTCCCATTTTCTAAATTACCTGGGAGACAGATCTTCAAATAATCTCTTGACAAAACAATTCCTATGACTATTAGAAAACTGTTTTTAAAAGCTGGCTTAAGGAAAACCTGATTTAGGAACCAAAAGCACTTTGTACAAAGACTTAAGGATTAAGAAAATTCTTATCCATTGTTTATCTTTCCTGCATTGCAGCAAAGCATCAAGAATTTTTCCGAATTTGTGTTCAATTTTTCTACTATTTTCGGATTTAATCTGATGAGAACCGGGGAGGATAAGCTTACAGTGCATTGCTAAAGACAGCAGCATGTTCAGCGGGCTTTGATACTGGGTGGACTTCAGTTTTTTTCTTGTGTCATAGTATAAGGCTTATTGGCTACTGCCTAAAACTAAAATTAATTCTTTCCAAGAATGATCCTTATAGCATCTGTTCAGCAATACTATTAAGAAGGTAAGAGTGGGCTTATGAGAAGACCAGCAACTGAACTATTTTCTGTATCCCTGGGTAGGAGAAGGTAAACACACCTTGATTTTTTTTAAGAGCCTTCCTGTGATTGACCCATGTCATCCTTCCATTTCAATCACAGGATGTATACCAGCATAATTTCCATACATAATTAAATCAAATTTACCTTTCTCTGGTAGCAATTTAGACATATTCCTTCTGTTTTCCACACTCTGTACTTTAGGCAACAAAGACTGTGAAGTTTATAAAAGTTCTACTTTTCATGTCACTTCTCCTTGAGGGCCCACCTCTTGGTTTCCTGTTCCATGGTATATTTTTCTTTCCCTGAAGTCTCAAATCCCTTTTTCTGTTCTGTCAAGTTCTTAAATATTTCCAAATTTCCCTAGTGCAGAATAGCTTCTAAATCCGCTTGTGGACATTTTATTCATTAACATTGCTTCTTCCTGTGGATCAGGTGCTCCACTGCCTCTTCCATGCAGAATGAAGAGATATGAGCAGCTTCATAGTCACCTGCTTTATTGGAGAAAATAGATAATCGGCCCTCTCCAAAACGGGTTGGACATTTTTATTGGTATAGTTAGTACCGAATCCATCCAGGATTGGAGTAGAGTCTACCCAGACAAGCAGGGTTGTATTGCCTAGTTTATTATGCAGAAGTGCCCATAAATGAACACATGTAGCTGAGCTAGTCAAGATCTACATTTTTCCCCAAATCCATTCTCCCAAAAGCCGTCACAGTGCTAGGCTGCTTTAACAGAGGGATAGAATCAAGATCACGTGAAGTGTTGATGCCACTTTACAATGCCTTGGTAAGGCCACACTTGGAATACTGCATCCAGTTTTGGTCACCACGATGTAAAAAAGATGTTGAGACTCTAGAAAGAGAACAGAGAAGAGCAACAAAGATGATCAGGGGACTGGAGGCTAAAACATATAAGGAACGGTTGCTGGAATTGGGTATGTCTAGTTTAATGAAGAGAAGGGTGAGGGGTGACATGATAGCAGTGTTCCAATATCTCAGGGGTTGCCACAAAGAAGAGGGAGTCAAGCTATTCTCCAAAGCACCTGAAGGCAGGACAAGAAGCAATGGATGGAAACTAATCAAAGAGAGAAGCAACCTAGAACTAAGGAGAAATTTCCTGACAGTTAGAACAATTAATCAGTGGAACAACCTGCTTCCAGAAGCTATGAATGCTCCAACACTGGAAGTTTATAAGAAGAGATTGGACAGCCATTTGTCTGAAATGGATAGGGTTTCCTGCCTGAGCAGGGGGTTGAACGAGATGACCTCCAATGTCCCTTCCAACTTTATTATTATTATTATTATTATTATTATTATTATTATTATTATTATTATTATTATTATTATTATTATTATTATTATTATTATTATTAATCGCACAGTCAGCCAGATGTTCAGACTGGATTTGGTATTTTTGTCTACCTATCGAGTCCTTATCAAGGTTCTGGGATAGGCAGTTGATGTTGTTGTTGTTGTTATTCCCAAAAATGATCTGTTCCCCATTGATAACCTCTTATCACTTTTATATCCTTCAGAAGCCATTATGGACAAGGGATTGGCCCTCAGTAGCAAGAAGTAATTGACCAATGTAGTAGTAATACATTATCTTCAGTTTAATTAATAGATTCTTATTTTTTTAAGAAACAATTATCTTAATTTATCTTAATGAAAAATACAAACACCAATATATCAGCACTTTAAAGTCTTAATTTCATTTTGAGATGCACAAGCTATCTATAAAATATGTCAATTGCTATTTCCTCAGTGAATTCAGCAGTCTACCAGAAAGGTGTTGCTAAGTTATAAATATAGAAAGACATGATTATGAGATCAACCTACATCATTATAAAAAAAACTAGTGGATGTAGTAAGGAACAGTATATAGCCAAAGAAAGTGTGGCCCATCTTGTTGATCTTTTAAAACATCAACAAATTGTTGGACGGTGGATAACATGAAAAAAATCTAACAAAAAGCAAAACCAAAACAAAAGTAAAGTAAAGAAGAAAACATGATTAATTTCTCTAGTCTATGATTTGGAAGTATTCTTTAAAATGTAAAGTTACCAAATTGCTTCCTTTAAGAAAGAAACCAAAATTTGATTGCTTAGAAAATACTATACCTCCTACAAAAATAATCCTAATTCATAAAATCAGGTAAAATAGCTTTTGGGAATTTAGTATAAATATATGAATTAGCAGGAGACATTAAAGCATATTTCATATTTCATTATGAAATATGCCTATTTAGGAAATAGATCGCTCTCCTTTGCTTTGTTTCAGCCTGCTTTCTCTTGTAGCAAGACAAGCTGAAACCGAGCGGAGGAGAATGCAGGAGGGCGAGATCGGCCGATTCGCATTCCTTGCTCCGTTTCAGCCTGCCTTCTGCAAGAGAAAGCCGGGCCGCAGGGCTGCCTCCATAGGTACTGCTCTAACGCGGAGAGGGAAGGACAAAGAGGGAGGGAAGGAAGAAAGAAGGAAGGAAGGAAAGAAGGAAGGGACAATGGGAGAGGGAAGGAGAGAGAGAGGGAGGGAGAAAGAGAAAGATAAAAATAGAGAGAGAGAGAGAGAGGGAGAGAAGGAGAAAGAAAGAGGGAGGGAAACAGAGGAAGAGGGAGAAATAGAGGGAAAGAGAAAAATAGAGAGGGAGAGAAAGAGGGAGAGAGAGAAGCAGAAAGAAAGGGAGGGAAATAGAGGGAGAGAGAGAAAGGGAGAGGGAAAGAGGGAGAGAAAGAAAGGGATAGAGAGAAGGAGAAAAGGAGGGAAATAGAGGGAGAGAGAGAAAGAGGGAGAGAAAGAAAGGGAGAGGGAAATAGAGGAAGAGGGAGAAATAGAGGGAAAGAGAAAAATAGAGAGGGGAAGGAGAAAGAAAGGGAGGGAAACAGGGAGAGAGAGAAAGGGAGAAATAGAGGGAAAGAGAAAAATAGGGAAAGAAGGAAAGGGAAAGAGAAAGAAGGAGAGGAGAAAGAAAGAGGGAGGGGGAGAGAGGGAGAGAAAGAGAAGGAGAGAGAGATCCCAGCGAGCTCCATGGTTCTCCGCGGAGCTCCGGGAGATGAAGCGTCGGAAACGGGGCCTAGAGAGCTGCTGGAGGTCCAGCCGATCTGAACCCGACCGATTGCGGTTAAGAACCTACATTAGGTCTTATCTCGCTGCGATGAGGGAGGCGAGGTGTAATTACTTCTCCACCCTCATCGCGTCCGCAGATAATCGCCCGGCCGCCTTGTTTAGGGTGACTCGCTCCCTTCTTAATCAGGAGGTGAGGGAGGATCCCTTGCAGGGTCGTGCCGAGGAGTTTGGTCAACATCTGTCGGATAAAATCGCTCGGATTCGGACCGGTTTGGACTCCAGCTGGGCAGAGTCTGACGATCAGGACACGGGCGGTCTTGTCAATGTTATCTGGGAGGAGTTTGATTCTGTGACCCCTGATGAAGTGGACAGGATTATGGGGAAGCTGAGTTCCACCACATGTTTATTGGACCCGTGCCCTTCTTGGCTGGTTTATGCAGCTAGGGAGAGGACACGAGGCTGGCTCCAGGCGGTTATATCTGCTTCTTTGAGTGAGGGTTGTTTCCCCACCATCTTGAAGGAGGCGGTGGTGAGACCTCTCCTCAAGAAGCCTGCCTTGGACCCAGCTGTATTGAACAACTTTCGTCCAGTCTCCAACCTTCGCTTTCTTGCGAAGGTTGTTGAGAGTGTGGTGGCGCATCAGCTCCCTCTGGTCCTGGATGAAGCGGATTATCTGGACCCTTACCAATCGGGTTTCAGGCCCGGGCACAGCACGGAGACGGCATTGGTCGCTCTGGTGAATGATCTCTGGAGGGCTCGGGATAGGGGGTATTCCTCTGTCCTAGTCCTATTAGACCTCTCGGCGGCTTTCGATACCATCGACCATGGTATCCTGCTGCAGCGTCTCAGGGGATTGGGAGTGGGAGGCACGGTTTTTCAGTGGTTCTCCTCCTATCTCCTGGGACGCTCGCAGTCGGTGTTGGCAGGGGGGCAGAGGTCGACCCCTAGGACTCTCGCTTGTGGAGTTCCTCAGGGGTCGGTCCTCTCGCCTCTCCTGTTCAACATCTATATGAAACCGCTGGGTGAGATCATTCGTGGTTTTGGAGTTGGGTATCATCAATATGCTGATGATACCCAACTTTTTATTTCGACCCCAAACCACCCCAGTGATGCCCTCGCTGTGATGTCCCGTTGCCTGGAGGCGGTTCGGGTCTGGATGGGGAGGAACAGACTTCAACTCAACCCTGACAAGACTGAGTGGCTGTACATTCCGGCTTCCCGAGACACCTGGGATGTTCCACCTCTTTCTATGGGGGGTGAGCTTTTACCCCCTGTGGATAGGGCTCGCAACTTGGGAGTCCTCCTAGATTCACGACTCACTTTGGAGGATCACATAGTGGCCGTGACTAGGGGGGCTTTTGCCCAGGTTCGCCTGGTGCGCCAGTTGCGGCCCTATCTGGATCGGGAGGCCTTGTGTACGGTCACTCATGCGCTCGTGACCTCTCGCCTAGACTACTGTAACGCTCTCTACATGGGACTTCCCTTGAAGACTACTCGGAGGCTCCAACTGGTACAGAATGCGGCCGCGAGAGTTGTCTTGGGAGTTTCCCGGTACTCCCATGTTACACCTTTGCTCCGTGAGCTGCATTGGTTACCAGTTGTCTTCCGGGTAAGGTTCAAGGTTTTGGTTATGATCTTTAAGTCCCTACATGGCATGGGTCCGCGATACCTCGAGGACCACCTGCTGCCGGCGTCGACTCCCCTCCGCCCTGTGCGCGCCCACAGAGAGGGCCTCCTCAGGGTGCCTCCTGTCAAGGAATGTCGACTGGTGGCCCCCAGGGGGAGGGCCTTCTCTGTGGGTGCTCCGGCGTTATGGAACCAACTGCCGGTTGAGCTCCGGATGGCATCAGACCTCCGATCCTTCCGTCGCGGGTTGAAGACCCATTTATTCGAACTAGCGGGTCTGGCCTGATGGGGGTACTTGGGTTTTTTATAGGTTTGTTTTATTATTCTGGTTTTAACTTGGGCATTAATTTACTTATCTTTTAATGTTTGTACTGTTGTTTATATTTATGCCCTGTGAACCGCCCTGAGTCCCTTTGGGAGAAGGGCGGTATAAAAATCTCAATAAATCTTAAATCTTAAATCTTAAATTAGTAACATGATTGTTAAGTGAATCTGGTTTCCCCACTAACTTTGCTTGTCAGAAGGTTGCAAAAGGCTATCACATGACCCTGGAACAATGTGACCATCATAAATATGAATCGATTGCCAAGCATCAGAATGTAAATCACATGACCCTGGGGATGCTGCAACGGTCATAAGTGTGAAAAATGGTCATAAGTCACTTTTTTCAGTGTCGTAACTTTGAACGGTCACTAAGTGAATCATTGTAAGTCGAGGACTACCTGTACTTTATCATTTTTTTTCCTTTTTTAGGGGGGGTGTCAAGTTTTTGACACGTTGCTGGGTGACATTGCCTTGTCCTAAAAGTGGTACAATGGATGAAAAGGTTGAAAAGCCCTGTTTTAGTATACTGGTACTATTTGGTTCAGAAAAATTTTTTTCTTGTTTTCCTGCTCTAAAAACTGGGTGCGTCTTATGGTCAGGTGCATCTTATGGTCCGAAAAATACGGTATTAGGTGAACTTTAGTGATGTCTTAGTGGAAATAGGAAATGAGTCATTATAAGTGAACTTGGGCACAGGTAAAAGTTTGAACAATTGTATCGCTTTTAATTTACAAAGCAGCAATGGAGATCTGTCCTCTCCATTGTGCAATCCAACAGAGGACATGGTGAACTTTATATGCAATAGAACATAGGGCTCTTTAAATTGTAGGCCTTGTCAGATTATTGAGTAAATTGTGGCTGTAGATTATGTATTGAAAGGAAAGACAAGCCATCTCAGGATGCTTAATGAAACAAAATGGGAAAATAATTAAATAATAGCTGAATTTTTTTTTAATCCCATTTATATCCCACCCTTCTCCGAAGACTCAGGGCGGCTTACAAGCTTAGCAGTAGCCTTCATTCTATGTATATGCCTGCTTATTTGGGCTTTTTTGGGGGGGCCCCAAGCGGCATTATTACAAAGTCAGCTTATTGCCCCCAACAATCTGGGTCCTCATTTTACCTACCTCGGAAGGATGGAAGGCTGAGTCAACCTTGAGCCTGGTGGGATGCGAACCTGCACTAATTGCAGGCAGCTGGTGTTACTTAAGGAGGCATTAGCCCCACTGCTCCACCAAGGCTACATGAAATGAAAAAAGAAGGAAAGGAAGAATGGAAAAACAAAATGAGAGAGAGAGAAAGAAAGAGAGAGATTCTCATCCATGAAATAGAACATCTGGAAAAATAGATCAGTTGCTACCAAAATGACCTCCAGGCTCTTGACATGTGCTAAGTCATTGAAAAAATTCAAGGAAACTGCTTCCCAAGGCTCCAGTAGAGAAGAGAAGAAACACAACAATTCAGACAGTTTGCTGGTCGGAGGACTAGCATCACAACAAGTGGGCTGTGAAGAAACAAAGATCCTGACATCTGTTTAAATCACATAGAAGAGGATGCTTCATTTTAAACATTTGAAATGCCCAGCTGGTTGGCTAGCATCGCAGGCTGCAACTCATATTTCCTCAAGGAAGGGATAACGTACAACTGAATAATATGATGCAATTCTCCCTCTTCTCCAAAAAAGAGGGGAGAGAGAAAACAAAGAATCTCCCTCTAGATCGTATGTCTGAACAGAAATTATTATTCCAAGATATACTGAATTCTACTAAGCCACAGCAATAAATTGTAGGTCTCCAGACACTTAATCCCGAATTCAGCTCTCAGCTGAATTTGGTAGCAGATCCCTAGACAATGCTCCACAATATTAGAAGTTTAGGCAAGAATGGACAATTGTCAGTTGCAGAAAAAAGGAGTTCAAGACATATGTGTCCAGTTTCCAGAATTTAAACTCTTTAAATTTATCCTTTATCCTTCCAAAGTAACAGATACCTGGTGGGTTTGAAGGTCTTAAAGGAGAGCTAAGATGAGTTTTGCATAGCATCTCTCTCAAGCTGAAATAATCATTCCCACCTCACCAGCCTCAACGCTTGCAATAAAAATGAAATAGTAAACATATTAATAAAAATCTGAATTATAAACTTAATTAAAACACCATTAAAAGCACATTGATAAAACAGATAGTACCCAATTGTATTCCAAAGCAGCAGCTAAAAGATCTGACATTCTAAAATCCTGTCAGAATAATAAAGTATGCTTGCTTCCAGAAGGATAATAATATGAGCTTACCAATTTGTAATACTGAAAAAGGCAAGATTTAGTGGAAGCCGTATGGACAATTAAATTAGCCAGAGGTGCTTCAGATTATAAACTATGCAGTACATTCTGTCTCTTCATGGCTTCAGAAAGAGAAGTGGAATAAAATAGAGACAGTTACTATGGAATTTCTCTGTAACTAAGTTTAAGCAAGATGGATGCATGCTGGATTTCTAATCTTGTAGGAGACAGTTACTCAGTATAATACTCTTTCGGTCTTCTGGATGTCTCTTCCAGGAAAAATGTGAATGTGATCCTGTCGCAACCTATCTCCTTTTCTCTGATCCTTCTCTTTCTCCACTTTGCCCATTTTGGAGAGCGTCAAGTGGGAGATTAAGTTAGGAGCAAAGTGTTTGGAATAAAACTTTCTGGAATAGCAGTACATTTCTCTTTACGAGCAAAAGTCGTAAAGGTTTTCGTTTCTGTGTCGTCTGGCGTGCCCACAGAGAATGCCCTCCCCCTGGGGGTCACCAGTCGACATTCTCTGATCGGTGGCACCCTGAGGAGGCCCTCTCTGTGGGAGCACACTGGACGGAGGGAGGTTGACGCCGGCAGCAGGTGTTGCCGTAGGTAATCCGGACCCATGCCATGTAGGGCTTTATAGGTCATCACCAGCACCTTGAATCTCACCCGGAGGGCAACTGGAAGCCAATGCAGCTCACGGAGCAGAGGTGTAACATGGGAGTATCGGGAGACCCCCAACACAACTCGCGCGGCTGCATTCTGCACCAGCTGAAGCCTCCGAGTGATCCTCAAGGGCAGCCCCATGTAGAGAGCATTGCAGTAGTCTAAATGAGAGGTCACGAGCGCATGAGTGACTGTACGCAAGGCATTCCGGTTAATAATAATAATAATAATAATAATAATAATAATAATAATAATAATAATAATAATAATAATAATAATAGAGTTGGGAGGGAGCTTGGAGGTCTTCTAGTCCAACCCCTTGCTCTGGCAGGAAACCCTATACCATTTCAGACAAATGGTTGTCCAGTCTCTTCTTAAGAGAAGGAAGATATTACCTGTAATGCAAACAGAGGATTTTTTTATCAGAGGATCCCCAGGTAACCAGGTTTGAAGGGTTCTCTTGAAAATCACAGGGGCTGTTGGAGCTAACCTTCTTTCAGATGGGCTGGCATTCCAGAGGGCAGGTGCCCTGGCAAAAAAGACTCATCTTCAAGGTCCCATCAAACCACACCTGCTACGTGTCACTTTTGCCAGATCTGATAGAATAGGTAGAAGTAATCAGGAAGATTTTGTCACTCTTTCAAAGGAAACACATTCTATTTCAGCAATCTCCTGTTGTGTAAATAATATTTTACTTACATGAATAAGACAAAATACAGTTTTATTTATTCAATCATTCATCCATACACTCATCCCAATTTTAAACTGCCCATTTCAGCTAAGTGACTCTGGGCAGTTTACAATAAGTTTTTAAATTTATTTGTTGCATTCTTTTTATTTAAGAAGTTAATAAATGTTACCTGACCCAGGTATTATGGGAAAGTACATAATCTGTTTAAATAAAGAGTCTGCGCTATTTGTTTTTCAGTAGGATAACCTGTTATAGTTGCAACATTTCCTGTTATAAATACATAATAACCTCAAAATAAGGTTAGAATCCGTTTGCTAGAACCATTTTAATTAGGAGGGAGGGTGCAGAAAAGGATTTATATATCATGCGAACTTCCCTTTGTGCTAGTGTAATTCAATATTGAACTAGAGTAGAAGTTTACAATAGACATCAACAGCAAACATTACATAAGTGAACATTTTCACTGTTTCCCTTGTAGCTGAATTTATTGCCTACGTAGGTGTGGGGCAAAAGCAGATGGTTAGAGGCAAGTAAACATAGCCATGACTAGTTGACCCTATTACTGTTAATAGGGGTATCCAGCTGTCCCTTGGGTTTGTCAGACAAGTCGTTTGCAGTAGCATTGAAAAGCAGCACAAGAAAGCTTGCTACCACACAAACTTCTTCAGATCTTTACTGCTTAGTTTATTTATAATACTGCATTAGAACATATCCATTTTGCTCCTAAATTATTAAATGAATGGTTGAATATGGGATGAGGAGAAATTATTTTTGGACCAATTGTTTGATGGAGTCATCTGTTGACAACATGAGAGGTTAGATTGCTGTGCTTGAGAATTTGAGTTCATCCTCTTTTTGCAGTAGCACAACCCTACACAACTTAGAGCAACACAAAACTATTCAGAGTCTTAAATGATAATAGCATAAACAATTTTAGAAATAGGGGCCACATATTTTAAGGCAGAATCTATTATTATTCTTCATCCTCATAGGCTTCAGGGCCTCTAAGACTAAAAGATACTGAGGAGTCAGTCAATCATATTACAGTCAACGGCCAGTATTCCACATGCCGAGTAGGTTATCAGTTTTCAAGATAGAGGAACATGTAGGCCACTGGCAAACTGTAATGGTATACAGGAATGACAGTAGGAGACAGGAAGAAGAGCCACAGACTAGGCAACTGTCACGCATAACACAACAGAGTTGATTAGGGGACTGGAGGCTAAAACATATGAAGAATGGTTGCAGGAATTGGGTAAGTCTGGTCTAGTGAAAAGAAGGACTAGGGGTGACATGATACCGGTGTTCCAGTATCTAAGGGGCTGCTACAAAGAAGAGGAGGTCAACCTATTCTCCAAAGCACCTGAAGGCAGGACAAGAAGCAATGAATGGAAACTAATCAAGGAGAGGACCAACCTAGAAATAAGGAGAAATTTCCTAACAGTGAGAACAACCAGCCAATGGAATAACTTGCCTGCAGAAATTGTGGATGCTCCAACACTGTAGGTTTTTAAGAAGACGTTGGACAACCATTTGTCTGAAATGATATAGTTTCCTCTTTGATATCCAAGGTCCCTTCCAACTCTGTTATTCTGTCCTTCTCTTATTCTGTTATCCCAGCCCGCATTTGGAAAAGAGGCGTGGGAAGCATCTCAGGAAGAATCCTCCCTAATTTGATAGAAAGTAAAATTAAACAAGTGCTTTCAAACAACTAGATTCTTTTGATGTCACCCTACAATAAAGGTAATGTTAGTACTCATAGATTATGCTTCATGTCTGGACTACCTCAAAGGGCTGACAGGAAGAGAACTTGAGCTTATGCTGCAAGGAAGGCACTGTGCAGCAACCTAAATAATAATGTTCACTACTAGATTGTTAAATGTTCTCTGCCTATCGTAAGGAGATTAGTTCCTTCTTTAGGTAATTTGGGTCCATACTATGAAGGGCTATATAAAAGAAATATACAGCTACAAGTAGGACTGCCAAGAGTAACATTACCAAGTGATGTTGAGACTAGAAACACTACAGAGAAGAGCAACCAAGATGATTAGGAAAGGTTGATGGAATTGGGTATGTCTAGTTAAATAAAGAGAAGCTGTGAATGCTCCAACACTGGAGGTTTTTAAGAAGAGACTGGACAGCCATTTGTCCGAAATGGTCTAGGGTTTCCTGCCTGAGCATCTGGACTAGATGACCTCCAAGTTCCCTTCCAACTTTATCATCATCATCATCATCATCATTATTATTATTATTATTATTATTATTATTATTATTATTATTATTATTATCATCATTATTATTATGACTAAGGGTGACATGATAGCAGTGTGCCACTATCTCAGGGTCTGCCACAAAGAAGAGGGAGCCAAGCTATTCCCCAAGAAGCAATGAATGGAAACTAATCAAAGAGAGAAGCAGCCTAGAACTAAGGAGAAATTTCCTGACAGAACAATTAATCATGGAACAACCTGCCTCCAGAAACTGTGAATGCTCCAAAACTAGAGGTCTTTAACAAGAGAGTGGACAGCCATTTGTCTGAAATGGTATAGGGTTTCCTGCCTGGTCCCTTCCAACTTTATTATTATTATGTGATGTCATGAAACCATGTCACTTAGCACTGGCTATCCCAGCAGTCCCAGTTGTCATCATAACCCTAGGTCTGCTCTCGTCATTAAGCAAGAAGGAGTGGGGAGTCTCAGACAAAGAGTATAGGAGGCTGCACAAGTGCCACTAGGGGGTACTACAGAGTAGAGGCAGGCCGGCAGGGGTCACTGGTGAGGTGTGCTGCTGGTAGGCACTGTTGTGAGTCCTCGCCAGCCAGTGGATCTGCCAGCTGATCTGAGGAATCAGATGAGGAGGAGGGGCCTGGAATGATATTAGAGTCAGAGGAAGGCTCTGAGGAGCTCCAAGACTTACAGTCAGACGAGGAGCCTGGCCCCTCTACTTGCCCTTAGGCTGAGACAGAGCTATGCTGGGAGCTTGAGTTTGACAGTGATGAAGAACAGCTGGGACAAGTCCAGGATGCACGAAAGTGCAGGCAAGAGAAGCGAGTAGGACAGAGGAATGCAATGGAGTGGCTCCAAAGGAAAAGGAAAAGGCAGCAGGAAGCCACACCTTGGCTGAATTATAAAAGGGAAGGTGTGGGAGGTGCTGGTTGCCAAAGGCAACCGTTTGTGTTGAGGATCGAGTTTCCGTGGACTGTGTGTGCCTTGGACATTGACTCAGGTCTATGAGAATAAAATGGGTTGTTTTTTTCTTGCGGTTCCTGCCTGTTTCTTGGAAGAGGGGTTTCTCCTTGTGAGCATAACAAGGACTCATGTAGGCTGGAACAGAACAGGCACTTGCTAAGGAGTGCAGGCAGGTGGAGAGATCTCATATTCTGTAGCAATGGCCCTTAAGAGGAAAATCACAAGAGCAACATGCGACCTTCCCTGCCAGCTTCTTCATTGACTTGGACATGACCCAAGGACTACCTGTTTTGGAATGTGCGTATATATAATATGCAGTAGAAGTACTCCATTTCAGAGGGTGGCTCTACATTGCAAATATATGCCATTATATTTTGAAGAGAAGTAGATAGAGAACCTTAACGAAGAAATGCAAGACATCTCAGAAGAAGGCATGAGAAAAAAATGCAAAGTTTGTGTGGTATAAGAGGGTTAGGGCAGAGGAGAAATTATGGCAGACTTCAAGGTTTTATTCTTATACCGTAGTAGAGTTCTAGGAGAGGCTGTGTTATCTGTTCTGGACCTGGCTTGCTACCAACGACTGGCACATCTGCATGTTTATCAACCTAAGGGTGGGGGAAGAGAGGATAATTCCAAATTAGCTCAAATAAGTGCTTTTTAAAGAAATGAATAAGGCGTGTTACAAAAAAAAAGACTTATTTTTGTGATTCATTAGAACAAGATCACACAACTTCACTGAACATACCCAGTTGACATCACAATGTTAAGAAGTATAGAACCTGTCAGGGCCAACACAAGTGAGCAACATTTATGACAGTACTTTGATTTTATTTGGATTTATTGACTACTTCACAGAATTCAGTAAATTTCCAAGGGACTTACATTCTACTTAATCAAAATAAGTCCTGTTACTCATTATTCATTATTCATCAGCCTTGCTCTTGCCTCAAAAGAAAATAAAAGGATAAAGGGGATAGCAAGTGAGAATTATCTCTAATAATTAGGAGAAGTCACTCTCTCAATGACTTCGAAGTAGAAAGTTTCCACATCTGCAATCTTAAATTATTTTAATGACTGAGAGATCCCTCTTCCCAACTTTAAGAATTACAGTGCTTCTAAATGTAATTAATTTACAATAAAAATGCAGAAGGTAGGATTTTGGGGGTTAGTGGAAGTCCTGGCAACTAGAAAGGAATAAGCCCTCTCCTTCACTATAACTTCTAGATCAAATTAGCAACTACAGATCAGAAAAGGCAGAATTTACTTATTTGTTTGTTGTTTTGTTCCATACAGTATTAACCTTGTGAACTCTCAAGCTTCCTCTTTCCACTATGTAGATGGACAGTAATTAATATTTATATGTAAGGGCGAAGGTATATACATATGTTGTATGTAGCATGCTTATATGTGTGTTATGTATGTGTACACTTTTCAGAGCAAGCAACGATATTTCATTTTTAATGTGTGCCAGGGTGCCCACAGTAAAAAATGACAATAAAGATTATTTTATCTTATCTTATCTTATCTTATCTTATCTTATCTTATCTTATCTTATCTTATCTTATCTTAAAGCATTTTTATAGCCATCCATCTTATAACCAACTCTGGGCGGCTCCCAATTAAAAGTTAAAGCAACGAAGAAAACTATCTTAAAACTATCTTAAACTAAACAATTTAAAACATTAAAAACAACAAAAATCTGGCACCAAAACAAACTTCTAATCTGTAGTTATCTAATCTTATCCCAGCATTTGGGGAAAACAACAGTATCTCCAAAGTTTTACAGAACGCTAGGAGGGTGGAGGCTTGCTGGAATTCAGTGGACAGAGGATTCCCTAGGGCAGGGGCTGCCATTAAATAGGCATGCGCGTTGACTCCCATCTGATGGCAATATTTAGGGGAAAGGACGAGGAGCACACCAACCTTCTCTGACCTGGTAGGATAGATAGATGTCCATAGAGAAGGGCAGTCTCACAAACGACTTCGCTCTGTGCCATACATAGGGCTTTAAAGGTTAAAAATGTCCCATAAGTAAACTAAAATGTTGTGCTCTACACATGAAACTGGCAGCAAAAAATATTTACAAGAATTTTCTTGAAATAATATAAGTCCATCATTTCCATTGCTTTGCAGCAACACGACTATCTGTACCTGGGACTAAATCCCAGTAAACTCAATAGTTCCTATTTTTGACTAGAAACAGGCCAGAGAGAAGGTCAGTCACTTCACCCTCAAGTGAACATTTGTGCAATGGAACATTTAGCTTTCCTTCATTCTTGAGTGTCTTTAACATTTATCTTGACAGCCTCAGTAATTTTTTGATTTCTTCTAATTAACATTTATATTATTAAACACTAATATTTCCATTATTTTTCACCTGTCACATTCAATTGCTCATGTCCTTTGCAAGCAATACAGTCTATCTTTGTCTGTGGGGGGAGGGGAGGGGGGGAGGAAATGCAGCTGCTTCTTACTGTATTTTTTATTTATTTATTTTTTCAATTGAATCTTCGTTGTATTAACCATATTGCTGGAAAAAAAGAGTTATAGCATTACACTGAATTTTGGTTTTTTTGTGATTCACACTCAACATAACCTAATACAGCAGTAGGCAGCCTCTTGGCACTGGTGGGCACATCCTATTGGCACAGTCATAAAATGGCTAACATGCGGTTATGATGGTTACAACATTTGGAGAATTTATTATTTATTTATTTATTATTTAGATTTATATACCACCCTTTCCCAAAGGACTCAGGGCGGTTTACAGGATATTTAAAAGAAAATCAATATAAAAGTTAAAACAATTTAAAAAGATTAAATGAAACCCTGAGAGAAAATAAAAACCCCAGTTAAAATTAAAAATTAAAAATTCTCAGCCAGGGCCAGAGAGCTCGAAGAGCCAGGTCTTCAGGTCCCGGCAGAATGAACGGAGGTCGGGGGCAGTCCTAAGCTCCGCGGGCAGCTGGTTCCAAAGGGCAGGCGCGCCCACTGAGAAGGCCCTACGCCTGGGTGTTACCCGCCGGCAATCTTTAACCGTTGGCACCCTGAAAAGACCCTTCCTACTATCCCTAGCATCCAAGCTTACATTTCCTCCTCCCTCTCCCCCCTCTGTGTGTTTTCTATTATTGTTTTAATATGTTGTACATTAACGTAGAGTTGGGTTCTTGAGGCAGCTTACCAGTGGAATAAGTAATAAATAAATTTCCGAACTGAGTACTGGGCAGCAATTATTCATCCAGGAGTATAAAGTTGATGATGGAGGCAGGTGCTTTGCTTTGCAACAGATACACATCTCTTTTGTTATTGCTTTTTAAATTAAAAAGAACATTTTAAACACAAATTAAAATCCAATGGTGCAGAAAATCTGGGATACCCCAAGGAGTTGTTTGCTGTCCTACAGATGTGTGTAGGATTCTCTCGTAATCTTATAAAAAAAATAAGAACGACATGATTTCTATGTTGAGATATACAATGTAATGGAATTCAGCAACATATCTCTGTAGCCCTCTTTGAGAATTCAGATTCTCCAGCTTCCCCATTTTGACAAGGGAGATGAAAAACACAGTGATTACTATGAACAAGGGTTCCTCATTCCCCAAAGGCTGTTGAGCAAAATTCAGTTCTAGTGACCCCAGAAGCAAGGTCCAAGTGAATGTCCCCATTTCTTCTGTATGGATAGATTTTCTGAATAAAATTCTTCAAAACAGGTTTTGTGTACTCCTTCCTCACCAATTTGCTGTCAGGAGTATAAACATGAGGTGGGCAAAAGAAGTACAGCTTCAAAATAAGTTTTTAAGCCAATTTTAAATATAAAAATACTCTCCAATCGTTCACATTTCCCTGGGAAGTAGGCTCTTCAACAGTTGTGTGTCCTGTCCCAGCATCCACCTGTTACAAGTGTGTTTTTTTCCCCAAATATAATTTGAAAACTTATCTGACACAACCAGAAATGGAGCATGCCTCAGTCCTTCTCAGTCAGCTTTTAGATGCAGAGTACCGCCATTCAAAAGTCTTATTTATAAGGCAGGCATCAACAAAAAGCACAGTAGAATTTCCTGAGAGATTTCTGGGTGAAATGCAGTCATTTGTTTTTGACTCCAAATTATTTGACAACAATTCTTCTTTGCCACCACCCTCCCATCCCACTGTGCTTGTAAAAGTGAACAATACACATTTTTTTCTTTTTATTGTGTTAGTATAAATCTTGATACAATACCTTATTCCGGTACAATGATATTTATATAATATACTTAAATTCTTAACTATCTGCTATTTAGGCACTTTGGAGTATTGCATACAGAGAAGAAGAAAGAAAAAGTGGATATTCCATCAATACTAGTGGCAATTTAGGGTACTAATGTTACAAGCATTATTTGTTTTTTTCTGTTCAAAATTAAAATATAAAATTGGAAATGAGAAGCTGAAGGAAGAGCATACAGCAGTACACACTTTTGAGCGGCTCTCTATTGGAAGATGATGCTTTATCTGTTATCCTTACCTGTGAAAGGAAGAAACTGTCCCATCACTAATACTGCAGATAGGTGCAGTTACCATCCTTATTTGCTTATGGATGAGGAATAATGAGAACATCATCTTGTACTCCAAAACAGGGGTCTCCCATCTTTTTGTTTTGGCAGCCCAGTGGGAGAGGGAGGGGCAGGCGCCTTACGCATGCATGCGCAAACGTGAATGTGGCCACACATGCACGTACACGTACAAACAGGCTGCAAGCATGCGCACCATGCAAATGGGGCTATGAGCATGCGCGCGAGGCTCTCGGTGATGGCAGCGCCTGTTTGAGGCTTGTGGTGCCGCCTCCTCCAGGCTCGCAGCGATGCTACCACCAGTGTGAGGCGCTGCAGCCCGCAGCAATGCCACCCCCAGTGCGAGGCTCGCACTGCCGCTCCCGCACAAGGCTTGCACCACAACCCACAATGATGCTGCCCCTGGTGCGAGGCTCATGCTGCTGCCCCTACACCATGGTCCACCTGCCGCTTGTGGTGCTGCCTCCATCAGTGCAATACTAGCGGCACTGCCGCTGCCCACACAACACTTATGGCAAAGGTGGCACGAGGGGGGGGTGAGCATGTGCACATGTGCATGCACTACGGTAGTGGGCTGCAGCCCATAGGTTGGGGACCTCTGCTCTAGAATGTCCTGTGCAACACTTGCTTGTCTTCCCCACAAATCGGGGACCTAACAATATTAAAATGAAGTGAACTTAGGACTCAGCTGGACAATCACTACCACCACCTTAGGGCACTCTGCAAATTTTGGACTCCATTTTGCCAGCTCCTAGAGCCAATTCAGACCTCAGTTGTTTCAAACCAGTAGCACAGGTTTCCCACATATAGCAATCAAAAACAGCTGAAATGAGCCCTCAAAGCAGCTTCATATCAATTGAAAATCTAGAGCCAGCATGAGTGGCCATGTGGTTAGTACGATAGAATAGTGCTTCAAGCCAGCATTATGGTATTAACATCATTAGAATATTTCCAAAGTGCAAAAAACCCAAAGGGGAAAAAAACACTGCTTGAATCTAAGCCCTGTATATTTCCATCAGCTCCCTACCATGAATGGTCCTTAGCCACCCAAAATGTACTAAGCTCACTTCTCCACCTCTCCAAATACTGTCCTCTCTCAAGCTAGAGCAGGCATGTCAAACTCGCGATGTCACATGACGTTGCGCAACGTATCAGGACAGTTTTGCCATTGCCGGCAATGGGGTGGGAGGTGGCTTCTGGATGATGCGTCCAGCCCACGGGCCGGGTGTTTGACACCCCTGAGCTAGAGTAACCAGGAGTGTCTTCTCATGTGAAAGCATCCTAAATTGCATTTCATCCCATGTCCAATCTCCTTCCTGATCTCCCTAAATGAAATCCAAACACCGCTTCAAACTCCCCCAAAGGGATGCCATAACGGTAGAACCAGCTTCAGCAATCGAGGCGCTAAACAAATGTGATCTTGAATGCCCATAATTCTGCCAAATATAGAACTTTTTTCATTGTATTACTGGACAGTAGAGCCTTCCATAGAACTGATTATGCCACTCTAAGATATTGTTATATTTACTCTTGTCCATTGATTTAGTCTGTTTGTGTTCTTTAAAGCCCTTGTTCACTAGTCATCCATTAAGAATAAATGGATTGCAATCTGTAGCACGCAACAGGAGAAAGCTTTCAGCAGCCGTCTGCAAGAGAGGAGGCAAACATTATTAAATGTGAGACAGCCAGTTATTGGAAGTCAGCTTCAGGTGTTTTATGAATTGCTGAAGCATTAAAACATAATTCCTATAATGAATGGTTTGCTTGTGCTCAGCTTTTCATGTTTTTTTTTTTTGAAAAATAAGGAAACAGCTAATTGACACTTGGTTAAATGCATGGGAATATGAAACTGCAGAGAAGCACATCCAAGTCCTGACAGCTCGTAACTGATAGGCTTCATTATTGCCTGTTGGACTGAGATGAAATGAGAATATGCTGGGATCTTGCTGAGTATCTGCTTTCCCCTGTGCAGGTTTCTTATTGCAATTTGTATGCAGCTAATAGGCTGATAAACACACTTATCAAAGTTAGCAGAAAGAGCGGCGCAGGATTTTGTTGTTGCTGCTGCTGTTTGGTAATAAAACAGTTACTTTTTCTCCACTGACACCTTTTATATCGTCATCCAGTTAATGCCACAATATAGTTATTGTAAAGGATGTGTGACAGTTGTAGAATTTTTATTTTAAAACCTTCCATACCTTCCACAGCAAACATAGGATGTGAGAGACTCTATGCAGAAAGATCTGGGAGGCTACAGGGCATCTTCAGCTTCCATAGCTGGTAGCAGAGGTGTCCAACTCGCCACATCACGTGACGTCTTGCGACATATCGCGACCCTTTTTGCATTGCCGGCAATGGGGTGGGCGCAGTTTCAGTATGATGAAACCGGCCCGTGGGCCGGCAGTTTGACACCCCTGCTTTACTCTAACCATCCATAATAACTCAAAGCTCCCACCCTTTTTAAATGTGCTTGTGGGTGTCTCTTTCATCCCTGCGAAGCCCCTTCACCACCTGCTACAGAGGTCAATTTGTCAGTGACACACCCAGTTCTGTGCTTCTGCATATTTAGAGCATTCCAGAGCTTAGAAAATTGGTGGAAGTCCCATCTCTGTGTGCACCCACCCCGGGTTGCACCTTGTGAACTGTAGCTCCCACTAAGTACCTGTGACTTTTAGCCACCATTACAGTCACCTGTTTAACCTTGAATTAATTGTCTTTGGCTTGATCATCGTCCTCTGGTGTGTGTTTTTTCAGGTTTTTTTCTTAATTTCAAAGCAACCATTCTCTCCTTCACTTTGAATCCGCCTTTGCTTTCTGCAAGAAAATCTGAGCCCATCTGCCAGGCTGTCAAAGTAGAGCAGGATCAAACTGATCCGGGTGCCTCTGTCATTCATGTACAGGTATACATGCTCTGGATAGGAGCCTTGCAAACCGCACTCTAGGGCTTTATCTGCCCGGACAGGATAGCAATGCTGCTTTTGGTGCATTTGCTTCAAGTGCCTGAGGATGAGAACCCTTCAAGTTGAATGAGACTAGGAAACCAAAGTTATGCATGCTAATACTACTTTTACTATAAGGATGCGGTAGCAGAATTATACAAGTCTCAATGTGCTTCCCATTCCCTCCTTTTAGCTTTATGAAAAACTAGGGATATCTGAATCGCTTTTTCAAATTACATTTCTGCCCTGGAGTCAGATATCTTTTTTCTGTCCATTGTCTTGGTTGCAGCTGTTCTACTTGTTCTTCGAGGTTATTCTTTCTGTCAGTTACAGAGGTTGGATCTGTGTAAGACTGCTTTCTGGGAATAAACTTTAAAAGTGGCAGATTCCATTGTCCACCCAGGATCTCGGGTACTTGCTTCACCATTATCAGCCCAGAAGAAATATCAAAGCTTTCTAATAGATCCAGTTTTATAGTTAAAAAAACAAACCTCAGATGACTAAAAACCTCAGATGCTTCCCTGACTATGGCTCCAATTCTTCTGCTGAATGGCATTCTTCAGCCCTGCTACCACACATCTCCATGTGGATGGCCATCCAAGATGCTGACACTGTCAGCCCTAATTCCAGTGCTTCCCATCTTCCTAAGGGTGGCAAGAATTGTCTTAGGCCAAACCATCTTCTATGCCAGGAATCCCCAACCCCCAAACCGTGGACTGGTACCGTGCCAGGAGTTCAGAGATAAGTTATAATTTGTGGAACTCTCTGTCTGCCTGGCTAAGTATCAACATGTATGATAAAATGCCCTAATTTCTTGTGGGAAAAGATATTTAATTTAATTTAATTTAATTTAATTTAATTTAATAATATTTATATACCGCCCTTCTCCCTGAGGACTCAGGGCGGTTCATATGCCCATTCCTATCTCATTTGGCAGAGGACAAGAGGTAACTGCACCAGATAGAAACAGCATTTGTTGTGGAATAGGAATTAAATACAGGAGCTTATCATGCCGGGTATCTTTTGTTGCCGTCCATTGTCATGCCTGACTTTTCTCCACTGAATTGATGCTGAACTGAAGAGTTTTCCCTTTGATAAGAATGGATTATTCTACACTAAGAGTGATGACACCCAGATAGGATTCAAAAGCTTCACATGACTGCATGAAAATGGGAGCTGCTGCGTCCCTCTTTCACCTTTCTTGTTACAGTTCTCTCACTTCTCAACAAAAAGGTCACTAGTCTTTCAAATAAAAATATTTACAATTTTTTGCTCCAGGAATCATGGTGGAGATTGGCACCATGCTACGCACTCAGCAGAATCAGTCTTCAAATTCCAAGCATTTGGTCTTGATGTTCTCCCTTTCCAGTTGTTTGAAGCCCATATGGCTCCTGTTGAAGATTTGTGGGCTTCCATAACAACAATCTTTGTGTCTTGTCAGTTGTTTTGCAGATGTACCATCTAGACAGCACACTAAAAAGCAGAGACATCACCCTGTCAACAAAAGTGCGTATAGTCAAGGCTATGGTCTTCCCAGTTGTAACGTATGGCAGTGAAAGTTGGACCATAAGAAAGGCCAAGCGCCAAAGAATTGAGGCCTTTGAGCTATGGTGCTGGAGAAGACTCCTGCGAGTCCCTTGGACTGCAAGGCGATCAAACCGGTCAGTCCTAGAGGAGATCAACCCTGACTGCTCTTTAGAAGGCCAGATCCTGAAGTTGAAACTCAAATACTTTGGCCACCTAATGAGAAGGAAGGACTCACTGGAGAAGAGCCTAATGCTGGGAAAGATTGAGGGCAAGAGAAGAAAGGGACGACAGAGAATGAGGTGGCTGGATAGAGTCACTGAAGCAGTAGGCGTGAGCTTAAATGGACTCCAGAAGATGGTAGAGGACAGGAAGGCCTGGAGGAACGTTGTCCATAAGGTTGCGATGGGTCAGACATGACTTCGCAGCTAACAACAAATCATGTTGTTTCTAAGAAATCTCCAGAGTTATATCAAGAAATGCTCCCCCCTCCTGCAAAAAGGATTGATTGGGTGTTTCTTTGGGAGACTAGAGTCCCTTCTTGATTTCTAAGTATTTTATTGTTCCTAAGATGGATGTCAGACTCAGATTTATATGGGATGTCTACTGCGTCCACTCTTTTTTTGAGGTGCTTTCATTCAGGATATCAGTTCCTTGCATCCTTTTTTTTGCAGGAAGGAACACCGATTGCATCTAGGGGTATGAAGCATATACTTTCATGTATTTTATGTTTATTATTTCTCCTTCCTATGTTTTACGGTAGATCCTTTCCCCAGGTTTGTGTGCACAGCCTCAAGACTTTTTCTAAATAACATGGTAACGTTGGCTGAATCCCTCAGCCTCCTAGATATCATTTTGTTTCTTTATTTAGAGAACTGGCTTCGGGTTGCAATACCTAAGCCAGTCCTGCTGCTCCTACAGAAGGAGTCTTCATATCATTTATAAGACATCTTCCTTTCATCTCTCGCAGATTATTCAAGCCACAGCAGCTGCTCTCCTGTGTGGCATAAGAGTAGCATTTATTCCTGGCCATCCATGCTGATATAGGGGACTTTCTCCAAATAGATAAAGGCAAGCATCAATCAAGCAGTGCCCCATCCAATTTTCTCTCACGCCATGAGAACGACAGCAGGATTGGCAGCTCTCCACTGCCATAATTGCCTGGCAGAGTTGTGCCTGGAGCCAACGTAGATTCATCCCTCCACTTTCATTCAGCCGGATAAACTGGGCTACCACCCTCAGTACAACTTCTGGAAACTTCTCCTCCCTTTCATCATTTTGTGACAACCAGACCCTCCTCTAGATAGAAGCTTGCTACTCAGCCAAGTGTGAATCATAGAAACAAACAAACAAACAAAAAAGCAGTGTTTACTTCGATTTCCCTCCATGTGGATTCACAGGTGATCACTGAATGTACTGAAGTTACAGCTAAGTACTTCTCATAGGAGGAAAGCTATTTTAATCTTGGATGGCAGAAGATCAGGAATCTGGGAGCACCTTTTCCGATGAACAAATGTTATTAATAGGCATAAAGGTTTCCCCTGTCCAGTCATGTCCAACTCTAGTGGACAGTTCTCATCTCTCTTTTTTAGCCAAGGGAGCCAGCATTATCCGAAGAGACTTCCGTGGTTATGGGCCAGCATGACTATATGCCAAGAACAGTGTTACCTTCCCACCAAAGGGGTATCTATTTATCTATTCACATTCAAATTGCTAGGTGGGCAGGAGCTGGGACAAATAACGAGAGCTCACCCATTGTGTGGAGCTCGGGTCTTGAACCCAGGCTGACAGCTTTCCAGCTGACAAGCTCAGCATCCTTAACCACTGACCCATTGTGCCCCCTTATTAATAAGCATGCAAGAGGGAGCTTGGAGTCCTAGTGGACAATCACTTAAATATGAGCCAGCCGTGTGCTGCAGCTGCCAAAAAAGCCAACACAGTTCTAGGCTGCATTAACCAGAGGGATAGAATCAAGATCGTGTGAAGTGTTAATACCACTTTACAATGCCTTGGTAAGGCCACACTTGGAATACTGCATCCAGTTTTGGTTGCCACAATGTAAAAAAGATGTTGAAACTCTAGAAAGAGTACAGAGAAGAGCAACAAAGATGATTAGAGGTCTGGAAGCTAAAACATATAAGGAATGGCTGCTGGAATTGGGTATGTCTAGTTTAATGAACTGCCAACCTAGCAGTTCGAAAGCACGTAAAAATGCAAGTAGAAAAATAGGAACCACTACGGTGGGAAGGTAACAGCGTTCCGTGCTCCTTTGGCGTCCAGTCATGCCAGCCACATGACCACGGAGACGTCCTCGGACAAGCGCTGGCTCTTCGGCTTTGAAACGGAGATGAGCACCGGCCCCTAGAGTCAGAAATGACTAGCACGCACATGCAGGGGAACCTTTACCTTTACCTTTTTAGTTTAATGAAGAGAAGGACGAGGGGGGACATGATGGCAGTGTTCCAATATCTCAGGGATTGCCACAAAGAAGAGGGAGTCAGGCTATTCTGCAGGAGAAGAAGCAATGGATGGAAAGTGATGAAGGGGAGAAGCAACCTACAGCTAAGGAGAAATTTCCTGACAGTTGGAACAATTAATCAGTGGAACAGCCTGCCTCCAGAAGTTGTGAATGCTCCAACACTGGAAGTTTTTAAGAAGAGACTGGACAGCCATTTGTCTGAAATGGTCTAGGGTTTTCTTCCTGATCAAGGGGTTGGACTAGATGACCTCCAAGGTCCCTTCTAACTTTATTATTATTATGTGATGTCATGAAACCACATCACTTAGCACTGGCTATCCCAGCAGTTCTATTCTATTCTACTATGCTCTGCTCTGCTCTACTTTATGCATTTTTGTAAGCAGCTCACTTCATCAGATGCACAGAGTAGCTAGATGATAACAGGATTTAAATTGGGGTGATGTCTAAGAGGGGGAGGGGGGAAAGGAAGGTGAGATAGGTGGGCTATTCAGATGCAGGTTACACGTGAGACAGATTTGCAAAGACTGATAGAAATTGCAGTATGATAAAAAAAATCCCTGATTGCACTGTCTGAGGAATCACTGTTGGCGGTCCCTAACTCCAACACTGCACTTCTCCAAGTTACTGTTTGTCGATCTTAGTGTAGGTGCTGCAGTAAAAAAATAAGTACAAGGCACTAAGAATTGTAGGTGGCCATTTTTTAAAAAAATGATTGCTTCTTACACAGGCAGATAGGTATGCGGATCCTCCTCCTCTCCAACAGTGTGCTGTGAATTGTGCCTTCATGACCTGAAATATATTTGTTTACAAGGATATTATAAATAACATTCTTCTGTTGTTAGCACTCATAGAAGAGAAAGACAGAAAATTAGTCTGGTAATAAAATGGCAAAGACTTATTTGCTCCCCTCTGTCAGCATTAAATCATGGGCAGGTCTCATAGGTAGATCTAAGGCAGGGGTCCCCAACCCCCGGTCTGTGGACCAGTACCGGACTGCAGCATGTCAGCAACCAGGCCGCACAAACAAGCAAAGCCCCATCTGCGAGATGCAGGCAGCATACAAAACCACTCACCATCCGATCCGCAGAAAAACCTTTCTCCATGGAACCGGTCCCTGGTGCCCAAAAGGTTGGGGACCTCTGATCTAAGGGACTGTGATGTAAATTAGCAATTGAAGTTTGTCACAGCAATCTCAGGCATTTCTGCTGCTTACTAGATATTAAAATACCAAGTCTTGCTAGATGGAGTTCCACGTTTGGTCTGAGAAAGTGTGATCCTCTAGTTTGTAGAAAAAAAGTCTGCCCAGATCTGATCAGTGTCTGAGGAGGGTTTATGTGGAGACTCCATGTATGGCAACTTGAGTTCCATGCATGAAAAAAGAAAGGTGAAATCTAAATGTAGTAGTAAGGTGCTACCCTAATTTTGCCTTAGTATTTACACATAGCAATGTATTCTTTATTCAGAATCATTATTTCATGATCTGGCTTCAACCTATACAATATTTGTTTTTTCTCTTTTTCCATAATATGTCCTCTACCTACAAAATCTATAATGGAGACTTGGAGATATTCTGGAACAAATTCTTGACCATAAATAGAGTCTACAAAAGGATGAAATAGCCAGTTGCTTTTGGAAACCAAACTGCATAATTAATGTGTGGCATCTAAGATCTTCAAAATCTCAAGTTACAAAGTTGGGGAATAATCACTGAGGTTAAGATCATTTCTCATTGTGACACCACATTTATTTCTACTTGAAGGTCGGGGGCTAAGCAGCCCAGTGAAGGTTGCCCCACTCTGAATGCTAGTACTCGCAAGTCTTGAAAAAGAAAAATATTAATTTTATCTCCCTATCAGTTCAATTAGCCTCTATGGATTCATCAATTATTGGTTAATGGATGTATTATATACAATAATTTAAAAAGCTGGGTTTTTTATTGTGTTGGAGCTGATTTCAGTAAGCAAGTACTGTTCATCTCAGTTTGCTGTGGTTATACATGCAGCTGATCTCTCCAAATTGGGAAGGTCTGCCAGTGTGCATTTAGAGTGGTCCCACAGAGTATTGTTATGCTGCCTCCAGTTATTCAGACTGCACTCATCAAAGCCCTTCAAAGTGCAAATCAGCCCCATTGTGAATTCTGAAGGATGTTAGAACAAGTAGTTTGGGGATTGTGGTGTAAGTGATTTAAAAAGCGCCACATAAGCAATTCTTAGCTAGGTAATAGCACTTTGAATTTAGTTGTCTAGATGTTTGAAAGGATGTGGAAAATTACAAGAGTAAGGATTGTGATGTTGTATTTCCAGGGAAGGGGAGAGGGAGGGAGGGACAGGGAGAGAAGGGAAGGGAGGAAAAGAAAGAAAGAAAAAAAAGAAAGAGAGAGAGAGAGAGAGAGAGAGAGAGAGAGAGAGAGAGAGAGAGAGAGAGAGAGAGAGAGAGAGAGAGAAAGAAGAAAGAAAGAAAGAAAGAAAGAAAGAAAGAAAGAAAGAAAGAAAGAAAGAAAGAAAGAAAGAAAGAGAAAGACATATACAGTAAATGAGGATATTATGTATTAGGAATGGAAAGAATGTCACTTTGACGGATTGTAAGGCAAAAAACAGATTAACAGATTACTCATAGTCAGAATGCAGCTTACTATGAAAAATGTGCAGGAAATGATAAGTGTTGGCTTGTGCTGATTTAATGATATTTTAACACTACAATAGCACTATAGAAAAGACTAATGTATTGTCATACTGGCACTGCATTTTTAAATCATCAACAGGTCTCTGGTTTTATCTTAAAATAATTTTAAACAATATGCTTCTTCCTTCCAAAACATCATACATGTTTGCTGCATTTTAAACTATAAAGAAAAATCATAGTTTGGTAGTAATACCTTCTTAATTTGTTTATGCAAATTTACTTCTCTTGATGCAAATCGCTGTGACTTTTGTTTTCTAATTTTCAACTTTCTGGTTGTGCATTCCATAACTTGATTCCATTAGTTTTGATCAGGAATTGGATGGAACTACATAATTCTCTGGATTAGAAAGTTATGATCAAACATTCTCCAGTTCCACTTCATACCAGTTTAAAAATAAGAAAATATATCGTTGTATATATTCAGTTCTGGATGATTTGGTTATGTGCAGTCCCAGAAGAAGGGTTGTTGCAGCACAGTTTTTTTTTAAAATTCCATTTATATCCCGCCCTTCTCCGAAGACTCAGGGCGGCTTACAAGCTTAGCAGTAGCCTTCATTCTATGTATATGCCTGCTTATTAGGGCTATAATAATTAGTCTGCTTTCTTTATTTTCAACATATAAATTTATTTCTCTTACGGCACGGAAATAAGATTTAAGAGATGGGGTTTTTTCATGCAATATCAGCTCAGTTTCAATCTTCTTGCCCCCTTCAAAGATTGACCATTGCAAGTAGGAAGACTTTGTTCACCTTGACTGAAATTAAAAAAAGCTAAGCAACCTGGTTAATCCCAAGGTTGAAAACCTAGACTGGGAAGGTTAAATAAATAAATAAATCTAGAAGCAGGCAGTAATACTTACTTAACTTTATTACAGTCATTAATTAGCACAACAGGCAATAGAATGTTATCAAGTGGAACACTAGTGGAATGTTACCAAGAAAACTATATGGACTTAGCCATATGGTCATCAGCATTAAAACTCAACTTGGTGAAGATTTTACTTTTCACCTTTAACATATGAAATCACGCTTGCATTGTTAAAAGTATCGTTGTTGCCAGTAATCTAAAATTTAATGAAGTGATCCAATATGTCGCAATAATTTTTCACGTTGGAAGTGCCATAAGGTTTCTTAATGATGTTGTATTCATACAGAAAGCTGTACTGAATTCTAGAATGTATGGCGTTTTGATCAAAATAATATATTGTGAATTAGATGCCTGCATCAAGATGGGACTTTTACTGGGAAATCATTAGGCCTTATTCAGTCAGATTTCGAGGAAATCACATGACATCACTGTCATCCATCTTTACTTTTCCCATGATTATTTATAGGAAAAATATACAGCATTGCCCAATAATGTGTTAGTTGTAATTCTATTCATAGCTTAACTTGTCAGAGAACTAATATCACTGAATCTTTCTCCACCATTCATTTCTAATATTAGATTTCAGACATATAGATTGGTAATACATGCAAAGTTTAAACATCAATATCCTTCTCCAGGGAAGTGGATGAGCTCCAGTGTACCTATAGAATTTATTTTTACTAATATTTATTTTACTTTGTTTTCATGATCAGTGATTTCTCAGTGACAAGGGCAATGCTGGTTATGCAAAGGAATACACACATAAAATTGCAACCTCTTTTGCACTGATTACAGAGGATATGCAAGCAGCATAGCTCTTTATAGATCCTGGAGAATTAATACCTCTGACAATTTGCTGAACTGAGAAATAAAACTGTAACTGAGCTATATTGATATCATTTCTATTGATTTTTCCAAGAAATGGATGGCATCCTTAATCCTTGTATTTACAGAAAGTAAGATGGCAAAGATAGCTCTGCAAACACTACAAAGGCTGTTAGCAGACACATAAAAAACTGATTTTTTTAAAGAAAAAAACAAATATCAAATAGTTAAATTTGCTTTAAAATTACTTGTTTTTACCAGCTATGTCACCTCTTTTGATTAATACAGGTTGCCTTCCTAATCAGTGTTAATATATAATATTTAGAATATGCAATCAAATGCTCTGCTTTGTAAGCCTTTATCATGTCTGAACAGTTGTATTTAAATGTACAATATGACATTACTGTTTTGATTATGAATATTAACCTCATATTATAAGTTGTTCCACCAGTGTTTTAGTGAATAATGATTACTTTCAGTATCTATATAGCATCCCTCATTCATAAACTCTGCAGATCTACCTTATTCTCTGGAGCTGCTTTAATTCTCATCAAGGTAACAACTTTAGAGAAAAAGAAAGTATAATAAATTGAAAGAGAATTTATAATCTATCAGTTATCCAGGGGAGGGAACCCCAGACTCATTTCCTTTGGGGACAAGGATGCACAACTATTTCCAGACAAAACTTTGCCATAAATTTAAGATACATATGCTGATTATTCATCAATCGTGTAGTTAAACTATCCTCATCTTGGTTAAAATATTTTTCAAGTAGTCCTTGACTCTATTAGCAAAGCATCCACTTCTAAAATATATGCTTCTGAAAATATTTTCTTCCACAAGGAACCACCCAGAGTTGTTTCAGTAGTGAGACGGGTGCAGTGGTGGGATTCAAATATGTGAACAAACGGTTCTCTGTGTGGATGCCGCTTCCGGAAGTCCATTCTGGGCCTGGGCAACAAAAAATTAGTTACCGGTTCTGCCGAAGTGGTGCGGACCAGCTGAATCCCACCACTGGATGGGTGACATACAAATTTAATAGACAAATAAATAACTTTTCCTTGCAATAGGAAAAATTCCTGTTTCTTTGGTTGCTTAAAAGTGTATGTGTGCTTTCAAATAAGTACAGGTAGTCCTCGACTTACGGACGCAATTGAACCCAAAATTTCTGTTGCTAAGTGAGACAGTTGTTGTGGATTTTGCCCCATTTTACGTCCTGTCTTGCCATGGTTGCTAAGTGAATCACTGCAGTTATTAAGTTAGTAACATGATTGTTAAGCGAATCGGACTTCCCCATTGAGTTCGTTTGTCAGAAGGTCGCAGAAAGCAATCCCATGACCCTGGGGCACTGCATCCATCATAAATATGAGTCCGTTGCCAAGCAACTGAATTTTGATCACGTGACCATGGGGATGCCACAATGGTTGTGTGAAAAGCGGTCATAAATCACTTTTTCCAGCGCCATTGTAACTTCAAACGCTCATTAAATGAACTGTTGTAAGTCAAGGATTATCTATATTCTCAAGTAGTATTGGGAGGGGGGAGGGGGAGTTATGGCAAGGGTTATATTCTTGGGAAGTGTCTTGTTTTGGTTGGAATCAATAGAGATAAAGTTTTATGGGCCCACCCCTCCTCTGCCTTTTTTGGCATTTCTTTTTTTACCTCTGACACGTTCACTATCACCATCCTGTCCCTTTTTCTTCCCTTTCAGGGCAGGCTTGGTCAGTTTGCTATTGAGAGGAATTTGAATTGATGATTGGCAGAAGACTGGGTGGAATTAGGCCAATGGCCACATGCACCTCAGGCTTCAGATTGCTTATCCATGCTTTAAGTGGACCACTTGGTTTTCTCTGTGAGGAAAAACAATGTACAATTATAGAAAATGCCAGTAGTTTAGTAGAGCATGAAAGCACAAAGCACTGGTTTCAGGAAACCACTTGTCATTTTGATACCCTGTGGGTGCGCAGTGGTGCTTAAAAATTTGTGAAGCCTTTTGAATTTTCAATATTTTTGCACAAATAGGACATAAATGTGATCTGTTCTCAACACACAGTAAGTCCTAAAACCAAACAATACCATTATACCTGTTCATTTCTTTATTGGGGAAAATGATCTAAAGCAGGGGTATCAAACTACCGGCCTGTGGACCAGATGCGTCATGCCAAAACCACACTCACCCCATTGCCAGCAATGGGGAAAAAGTCACGCTATGTCGCAAGTTTGACACCCCTGATCTAAAGCTAGACATGTGGCAAAATAATAAAATTATGCTGCTGAAAATCACTGTTATTCTTGGAGAGAATAGGTCCTTGATTTATGACCAACTGCTTTAAGAATTTCACAACATGGCCACATTTACGGCCGTTTGCAGCATCCTATGGCCACATGACCACACTTTATGATGGTCTTACCAACACCTTGCAATTACTTGTATTTTTTGGCAAAAACATGCCCATATTGAATGATTGGTTCACTTAATGCCACAGTGTTAGTTTAATGATCATGGATTCATTTAACAACCATGGTGATTTGCTTAACAACTATTCCAAAGAAGTCACAAAATCGGGTTTCTCTACAACCATTATGACTTATAACCATAATGGGCAGACTCTATTGTGGTCGTAATCAATGACTACCTATAATGTGCAGATGCTCTAGAGCAGGGTTCCTCAACTTTGGCAACTTTAAGACTTGTGGACTTCAACTCCCAGAATTCCTCAGCAAAGCAAAGCTGGCTGAGGAATTCTGGGAGTTGAAGTCCACAAGTCTTAAAGTTGCCAAGGTTGAGGAACCCTGCTCTAGAGACTCACAGAATAAACCCGGGAGCTGCATGTAACCAATGGGCCTTGGATTGCCCACCCCTACAGTACAGGAGTGATGGAACTTTAAACGAAGTTAGATTAAAATCAAGAGGGATGATGAGATGGTATCTCACTGAAACCTGCTGGGGGGAAGCAAAAAACGGGAAGAGGGGTGACTTCCTGCCTTGATTGTAGATCATCTGGTTGGCCCATCCCAAGAAGGGACTTGATGGAACTTTCTCTAACTCAGGCTCTTCCATCATTTGGATTATGGAGCATGTAATCTGGGCTGCTACATAGAGATTCTGGTAAAGCTTCACTGGGATTTCATTGTATTTATATAATGGCTAGTTATATCACACTGATCTCCTCTGCAGTATCCCTTTCATTATTGATCCCTTAGTTTCACCTCTAGGTCAGTGTTTCTCAACCTTGGTGACTTTAAGAGGGATGGACTGCAACTCCCAGGATTCCCCAGCCAGCATCCACCCACCTTCAAGTTACCAAGGTTGAGTAACACTGACCTAGAGTAACACTGACTGGCACTTTGAAACCCATCACTGCAGGGGATACTAGATGGAAATGTTTTCTTCTGTATCTCTGTGTGCGTGCATTCTTCGTTCTAATAGCTGAGTGTCAGTAATAGGGGGAAGGAGAAAGATATGGTTTGCATTTATCTTTTGCTCTTAAGGAACTTATTGGATTTTTCATAAACATATTTTTCCCCAAATTCCACAATGAACTCCAACACAGGAGGCATTTCCACATCAGCAGCGTTATGTAGTGAAGCAGAAAATTAGTTGCTTTCCCCTTCTTGGTTGACAAAGAGCAGGTGTTTGTCCCTTGATTCACCCCAGATTGTCTGTATGGAAGTTTGAACATCCCGTGCATCAGCAGCAGAAGCGCCAACAGAGAAATGCAAGCCAAATAAGGTTTTATTTTCTCAAGGCATGCTAAGATTGTTTATGGGAGAGCAAATCTTATCTTGAATCAGCACAGCTTTTCTAAAAGCAGCTCAGGCATCCTATTTTTCAAAGGACAAACAACTTATGTGCTTTATTTTGATACTACCCAGTGGACCATCTAGGATCATACTGTCAGTCAACCATAGATGTAACTCTGCATGGCCGGGCTTTAAGCAGAGGTCTTATCCATAAGTCTTATTGATCTATACAAGTTTTTCTCAGCTACAGCTTCTATAAATCTTTGTCCCATGGAAAGTGCCTATGGGTAGCTGCTGTCTTTTGGGTGCTGAGTTCTGTCACAACCAACCAGTATCAGATGGGGCAATGTGAACGGTATTCGTATGTAAAAGTGTAATCATTCTGTCAGGATCTCCATCGTAGGCTTGGCGCCTTGCTGGCATCCTGCCATCAAAGGGGAAGGGAGGGGGGAGGCATTTGGGGCAATCCACAGCTGTGTATTTAATGGTGGGAAATGGGGAGGGGGAGCTGACGTGAAAAAGCCAGAGCTGTTTGTACCGGTTATGCTGGGCATCTTCAAGGCTGTATGCCCAGGGTGTGAAATTTCATCAGCCTAAACAACCCAGAGTTTCCCACAACATAGCGGTGATCATGGATTGGGTGGCAATGGACTGGACATTGGGGGGAACGTTGGGTTTGGCTCTTTGTATTGGTGGACATGAATTTCAGTTTCCACCGCACTTTCCTGCAACCAACATCTTTAGTAAAAATCCTTTGCATTTCAATCAATTGGAGATGAGCGTCTGCTTTCCTAAATGATTTGTTTTGGGGCAGGTCTGACACATTCTTTCAAGTTGATCTTGATTCCATATGAATACATGGATATGCTCATGTTTTCTTGGCAATCGTATAGAAGTAGCATATATAGCTTTGGAGTCCTTGGTGTTCTCTGTGCTTGGTGATTTTCTTGAAGATATTTCATTACCCAGCTAGGGGTAGATGTTACCTAGTAAGGTAATAAATGTCTGCAAGGAAACAACCAAGCTCAGAGAGGAACAAGGACCCCACAGTTCAACCCTGAGCTATAAATATTCTCTTCTATCAATGTTATCTAGCTTTTTTCTGGGTTTGGTTTTGGAGTTCTTTCTCCTAGGTAGGTTGGCTTCCCTCATGCCCATAGTGCTCTATCTGTCCCTTTCTCTAGTGCAGACATGTCAAACCCGCGATGTCATGTGATGTTGTGAGACGTATTGGGACTATTTTGACATTGCTGGCAATGGGATGGGCGTGGCTTCTGGATGGCGCATCCGGCCCATGGGCTGGCAGTTTGACACCCCTGCTCTAGTGGGAAGTGTTGCTTCTGACTCACCTCTCTTTGTACCTCTGATTTACTGTGTTTTTTGTTCTTCTAATTTTATTTCAAGAGCCGTGGTGGTACAGTGGTTAGAATGCAGTATTGCAAGCTAATTTTGCTGACTGCTGACTGCCAGCAGTTCGGCAGTTCGATTCTCACCGGCTCAAGGTTGACTCAACCTTCCATCCTTCTGAAGTGGGTAAAATGAGGACCCAGATTGTTGGGGGCAATATGCTAACTTTGTAAACCGCTTAGAGAAGGCTGTAAAGCACTGTGAAGTGGTATATAAGTCTAAATGCCATTGCTATTGCTATTCTTCTTGAGTTTTGACAGAATGTGATGGAAGATGAGAAGCAAAAAAATAAGTTTAGAAAAGGTGGGTAATATTCTGCAGTCAGCTCAGCCTCATTTCTGCTCAGTGGAGTGATTGATTTAGATAGTCTGACTTACGATTGTTCATTTAACGATGGTTCAAAGTTACAGTGGCCTCAGGAAAAGTGATTTACAATCAGTCCTCAAAGTTACAACTGTCATATCATCTACACAGTCATATGATTGCAATTTGGATGCTTGGCAACTGGTTTGTGTTTATAACAGTTGCGTGGTTTCAAAAATACATCCATGTTTTCTTAATGACCACTTGAAAGTTGCCGCTACCTTCTTCTAGAGCATTTTTCAACTACTCAATCTAACCTAAACTCCTAGAATATCCTGGTGGCTTTCTAGCCAGGCACTAACTAGGTCTTTTAGCTTTTGAGATCAGCTAAGTTCACATATATGTGCCACCAACTGAGAAATATTAACATTAAAGTAGTGGCAACTGGCATTTTGCTTTAAGTTCTTATTCTCTGTAGAAATTCTCTGTCAACAACATTTCAAAATATATTTCTACTTGCATCTCAGCGAAGTTAAATTCCCTTATTCCACAATACACTGACTGGCCCATTGTGTGCCATCAAACCAGTGCTGACATTTAGCGACATAACTTTGTTAATCTCTGAAGTGCCACATGAATCTGGCATTAGTATTTTTTCAAATATTTATTCAAAACCTTTTGCATACAGGTTTCAAAAAGTAGATTGGGTTGAATAAGGTAATAAGCAGGCAGTATGAAGAATCATGGATTAGCCAACCCAAATTCCCTTCTTAATTATAGGATTCCCCAACAAATTGTGTTAGTTACTGGAGCAAAACGCTTCCTCTATTTCCTAGAGGAGCCATTATCCATGGTGTTTGTAATTTTCTCTGTGCAGTCATGAAAATGATGCTGGATTACTTTATTCCTGTGGTGGTGACAAGAGGTTTAAGCCAAATTCTGCTAACATTATTGGAGATTTTTGGGGGTGGGGGGTAAGCCTAAAATCCAAGTTATCATCTTCCTTTGAATACTTAAATGTATGGGGAAGGATTGGGTGAAAATTCATTAAGTCTTCGGTATGTTTTTTTTACATCCTCTATTTCGCCTGTCTCACATGCTTTACTCTTCATATTCCACCCCTGGGATCTTAAAAGCTTAAAGGCACCCAATCTGAATATGGGAAATGATGGGGGGGAAGGTTAAGGTGCTCACATTGGACACACATCAAAGAGTGTAGCCTCAGAAGCTGTTTTAGATTTTGGATTTTGTTTTAAAGAAGGGAATATGAGAAATTATACAATATATGACTGCAGTTTGATTTTATTATTTTTAAAAAAGGAATATCTCTTGTATTGGTTTCCGACATCCCGGTGTCAATATCTATTTCAAAGCAATTTGCAGCCACCATATTGGCCCTGAATGGAAGTCGCTTTGGATAGTGAGGCTGAGCGGCATATAAATTTAAGAAATAAATACAAATAAACAAATAATTTCTGCCAAAGAGAATTGGCAAGAACCTCCTCCCTTCTCCCACCCCACATCATCCATTAAAACAATTTTTAACAATTCTTAAAACACTCTCCGGGCTGCGCTCCCTCCATTCAATTTAACTTAGTACTATTGATCAATTGTCATCATCCTCAGCCTTGAGGAAAAGAGAACTCAGCATGAGAGGAATTCCTCTTCCTAATAACCCGAACCTGCCTTCAGATTTATTCCCAAGATGTGCTTTTCCCTCATTGCTAAGTAGCCATATTTTCAATCTCATTCATGGTCTGGCAGTGAGTTGTGGAGTGGAGCATTATCTCAGTCACATGGTAGAAGAGACCCTTTCTGGCTTTTTTGTGCTTGGAGGCACATCTGGAATCTTGAGAGTTGGTGGACACCAATAGAAGTATGAATGGGGGATCCCCTATTCACAAAATGGCAGAATATAAACTGAACTAAAGCATTAATTGATCACGATATTACTGTTTTAGTGCTCCCTCGTACTTGATGCTTGTTATTGCCTTTGTTTAGATTTGTTATTTTTTGAGCAGTTCCAGAAAGCTCTTGGTGGTGACCCCCATTGTTTCTTTTTATTTTCTAAGCAAGTTCAAAGACCCATTTCAAGCCAACAAATATTTATTTATTTATTTATTTATTTATTTATTTATTTAATTAAATTTTTATACCGCCCTTCTCCCGAAGGACTCAGGGCGGTGAACAGGGCATATCTTAAAACTACAAAAGTACAAAAGTTAAAAAAGAATTAAATTATTGCCCACAATAAAAACAATAAAATATATATATAAATATTAAAACCCTAAGTAATTCCCCATCAGGCCAGGCCAGCTTGTTCAAATAAATGGGTCTTTAACCCGCGCCGGAAGGAGCGGAGATCCGGTGCCATCCGGAGCTCAACCGGCAGCTGATTCCACAAAGCCGGAGCGCCCACAGAGAAGGCCCTCCCCCTGGGGGCCACCAGTCGACATTCTCTGACTGGAGGCACCCTGAGGAGGCCCTCTCTGTGGGAACGCACGGGGCGGAGGGGAGTCGACGCCGGCAGCAGGTGGTCCCCGAGGTATATTCTTGGACATCCAAACAGCGGTGGAGACAGATACGTTGTTTTGCAGCGTTCCAGCTTTTTAAAAAATTAAAACAACATTTTTAATATAAGTGAGATGGAATAGGGAGGCTGGGAGGCCACCTCAGAAAATTGGACATCCTAGGGTGGTAAATTGTGAACCCCAGGATTGCAGAAACTGAGGGAATACTTTTCAGAGAGCTTTGCAATAGGCATGTAAGAAACCAGAATGACAGTGGCATGAGAAAAGGTGAGTCTACACCACACAATCTTCTGTATTGGTTGGCATAATTGTTAGTGCTTCAGCTGCCTCTTCTCCTGCAGCTTTAGTTCTGTAAGGGTTTCATGTGTGTTGGCGGTTCTATTCTGGTCCTTCCTCATTTTCTAATTGAATAAGATCTATAGAGAGATAGATATGCATAGAGAAACAGGCAAACACATTTTGCAAGCATTTCTGTAAGCCCATAGCCCTTTCACCTTCAACTTAATCTGCCTCTATTATATCTCGCCTATATTTACTCTTAGGTTTTTCTACTTTGTTATAAATAGTTTTGTAAATTCTCTGATGTTATAAAAGAAATCTTATCATTTCCCTTTTCTTGTTATTTTCTTCTATTTGTTGACACTCACAATTGAGTTAACTTGCCTTTCCTTGCTTGGGGCTGTAAAGTTGCATTCAATCATTATGCATTTTTATTGCTCAAGTCTTTCATCTTCCATCTACAACCAACTTTGGCTAAGATGATAGAATTGTAATATTTTTTTCAACTTTGGTTTTTGCAATATCTCATATCTTTTCTTATAGTTAAATCTATGTTAAATATACCGAATCTACTCCTAGACCCAGTGAATGATTATGAATTACTGAACTGGACTTTTCCTTCTTCTGTTTCTTATGTAAGTGTGATTCTGGTGCTGCCCATCCAATATCCAGATTAAAAAACAGAATGAATCTGTTAATACCTTTTCCAACTAACAAATTTTATTAAAAGGCATAACTTTTGGTCACCATGGGCTAGCATGGCTCTCCTCCTACAGTGTCTCCTTTGTTTCTTGAGATGGATGTTGCCAATGAACTAAAAATACCCTTTCAGAAAATTGACCTATCTCCAGTATTATTTTTGTCCATTTCTCTAATTCAGGGGTTCCCAATCTTGGCAATTTCCAGGTATATGGACTTCAAATCTCAGAAATCTCAACATTGGCTATGCTGGCTGTGGAATTCTGAGAGCTGAAGACCATATACCCAGAAATACATTGTCAAGAAAAGACATAACATTAATAATAGGGGACTGGAATGCATAAATTAGAACAGAGCTTCCCAATCTTGGCAACCTGAAGGTGAGTGGACTTTAAATCTCAGAATTCTCAGCAATGGCTAAGCTGGCTGTGGAATTCTGGTGGTTGAAATCCACTCACCTTCTTCAATTTGCCATAATTGGGAAACTCTGCTCTAATTTATGCATTCCAGTCCCCTATTAGGGGTCCCCTATTAGGCTTAAGATACAGGAGGATCTGGACAGACTCGAACACTGGGCACTATCTAACAAAATGAAATTCAATTATGAAAAAAGTAAGGTTCTGCATTTAGGCAGGAAAAATCAAATGCACAGGTATAGTATAGGTGGTACCTTGCTCGATAGTAGTAACTGTGAGAGGGATCTCGGAGTCCTAGTGGACAATCACTTAAATATGAGCCAGCAGTGTGCTGCAGCTGCCAAAAAAGCCAACACAGTGCTAGGCTGCATTAACAGAGGAATAGAATCAAGATCACGTGAAGTACTAATACCGCTTTACAATGCCTTGGTAAGGCCACACCTGGAATACTGCATCCAGTTTTGGTCACCACGATGTAAAAAAGATGTCAAGACTCTAGAAAGAGTACAGAGAAGAGCAACAAAGATGATTGGGGGACTGGAAGCTAAAACATATAGGGAACGGTTGCTGGAATTGGGTATGTGTAGTTTAATGAGAAGGGTGAGGGGGGACATGATAGCAGTGTTCCAATATCTCAGGGGCTGCCACAAAGAAGAGGGAGCCAAGCTATTCTCCAAAGCACCTGAAAGCAGGACAAAAAGCAATGGATGGAAACTAGTCAAGAAGATAAGCAGCCTAGAACTAAGGAGAAACTTCCTGACAGTTAGAACAATTAACCAGTGGAACAACCTGCCTCCAGAAGTGGTGAATGCTCCAACACTGGAAGTTTTTAAGAAGAGACTGGACAGCCATTTGCCTGAAATGGTATAAGGTTTCCTGCCTGAGCAGGGGGTTGGACTAGATGACCTCCAAGGTCCCTTCCAAATTATTATTATTATTATTATTATTATTATTATTATTATTATTATTATTATTATTATTATTATTATTATTATTAACATTATGTCTTTTCTTGACCATGCATTTAATATTAATTTCAGTTTCTATTAAATTTGCTGTGTTTTCTAATTATTACTCTGTGTAACATACTCATGGGACATCTGTTAATTTTTATATATAATGGTTATATCAGAAATATATATTTAGTTGGATCTTTTTGAATAACTTTGCCATTTCATCATGCAGCTACATGCCCTTTATACCATATCAGGCCCATTACAGACCGCTTAACATCTGATATTCATAAATGCTTCAACCATACCAATATAGTTATCTCAGGAAGGATACAGAAGTGGTTTGCTGTCATCTTCTTCTAGGGTGGACTTTGGATTTCCTTCTACCAGATAGCTTGGCTTCCTTTATCCTTGCAGAGCTTCCCCTGCTCTTGTAGTAGATTATTCTACTTTTATTATTTACCTCTCTCCTTTTAAGCTTATTAGTCAGGAGCTACTGTTCTCACCATGCCATTCTCGCATATAGTTTCTAGCTTCTGAGTGCTACCACCATGGAAGCTGGCGATCCTCTCTAAAGGAAATTACACATTTCACAACAGTAGATGTGCTGTTTAGGGCAAGCCTCATCTAATAGTTACGTATTTTTAATGGTTCTAGAAAATGAGAACAAATGAGAACAAGATGGGCCATTTATCCAGATACTTTGACATAAAGAATAAAACCACCATTAGCATTCATTTAAGGCATAAATCATTCCCTTTTGTAATGGAAGAGATGGAACATAAATGCACTTCTATTGCAAAAAATGATTCATAAGGAATTGGATATATGACACAGCAAGTTATTCAGTGATTAGTTGCTTTGCCATTGTGCTTGATTTCCAGAGGTATTTATATGTGGAAGAAGTATCTGTTGGGATTGTTGGCTGGAAAGGACTGGGGTAAAAGATACCACTGGGCACTGATCATAGCAACAAAGAATAGTTACCAGATCCATGGAAGCAGGGGTCTACCACCCTAGACAGAACCTGAGGTGCAGCCTATGCAAAGAGGCCTCAGAGACAGTCGAAACATAATGTCAGGGTGTAAGATTCAGGCGGGAACAGCATACACCAATTATCCTACCTACTTTGCTAATGAAATCTGCAAGAAAACAACTATGCTCAGAGAACGCCAAGGACTCCACAGATGCACTAAATGGCACAACCAAGTAGCTGGCATTGTGTGTAGAATCAGCCACACAGTGTAAGGGCTAGGCCCTTCCAAGTCCAGATGGGAGATTTCACAGAAGATCATGGAAAATTAACTAAGATCTTATGAGACTTCCAGATCCAAATGGGCATGTAGGTAATGGTCAGTAAACCAGACACTGTGGTTGTAGACAAGAACCAGAATATAGCAATGGTGATAGACGAATCAGTGCCAAGTGACAGCAACATCAGGAAGAAGTATGAGAAGGTGGAGAAGTACTAGAGCCTGAAGTAAGAATTAGAGAAGATGTAGAAAGTGGAGGTCAAAAAGGTCCCAGTGGTGGTAGGAGCCCTCGAGGGTGCAACTCCTAAGCTGGCAGAACAGCTCCAACAGAGGTAAAGTCATTTTTGTCTAAGGCAACGGCCCACAACCTATGAGGCACCAGTTCCATGGAGAGAGGTTTTTACACAGATTGGAGGGGGCGTGGGTTCATGTGCTGCCTGCATCCCGCGGATGGGGCTTCGCTTGTTTGCGTGGCCCAGTTTCTGGTTGCCTAGGTCACAGGTCTGCAACCCACGGCTCCGGAGCCGCATGCGGCTCTTTCAGCCGTCCCCTGCGGCTCCCAGTCCTCTGCCATGTGCAGTCCCCCAAAAAAAGCGGGACTAAAAAAGTTCGACCAATCAATTCAAATATGCAGGGTAGGTGCATATCTCGCCTTGGATCCACTCTTCAGTCAAACCCTGTTCTGCGCATGCGCGCATGTACATGCACGTGCACACATTTTTTGCGGCTCCCAGTTTTTCCTTTTGTGAGGGAACCAGTTCCGAGTGGCTCTTTCACTGTTTCAGGTTGCTGACCCCTGGCCTAGGTGGTTTCTTAAGAACTTCAGTGTGGCAGTGTTATCAAACTACTTCTCCCTTTGCTTTTAAAGTTTTTTGTATTTGCGTGTGTTCCAATCAATCACCAGGCACCTTTAGAGGAGGCAGGAGTGCCATATTTTCTTATCTCTTTCTGCTGTGAATAACCATAGGGCTTAAACTCCACTTATACATCAAAGCTGCTATGTTGCATCCCAGTGGTGTTAGAAGAGCCTGGTTGTACCCTTTCCAAAGAATGGAATGGAATGGAATGGAATGGAATGGAATGGAATGGAATGGAATGGAATAGGAATAGAATAGAATAGAATAGAATAGAATAGAATAGAATAGAATAGAATAGAATAGAATAGAATAGAATAGAATAGAATAGAATAGAATAGAATAGAATAGAATAGAATAGAATAGAATAGAATAGAACCTTGGAGGTCTTCTAGTCCAGCCCCCTGCTCACACAGGAAAACCTATACCATTTCAGATAAGTGACTGTCTAGTCTCTTCTTAAAAACCTCCAGTGATGGAGCACTCACGATTTCTGAAGGCAAGCTGTTCCACCAGCTAATTGTCCTCACTGTTAGGAAGTTTCTCCTTAATTCCAGGTTGCTTCTCTCTTTGGTCAGTTTCCAACCATTGTTTCTTGTCCTGCCCTCTTGGTGCTTTGGTGAATAATTTGATCCCCTCTTCTTTGTGGCAGGCCCTCAAATACTGGAACACTTCTATCATGTCTCCCCTAGACATCAGGTAGCACAGCTTTCCTCTAGGAGAGGAGTAAATATCTAGGAGCAAATTTTTACAAGATAAAGGTAGCTCATGTTTGTGGTTATGTTTTTCTTTATTGGTTATAAAACAATTCCTTCTTTATTCTCAGTCTTCTAGTGTGTACAAATGTTCAGTCTTACCGTATAACATTTATGTGACCTTGATTCTTATTCTTGGCACTTCCGGGTGCAAGAGACCAATGACGTGATGAGCTTGCTAGCTTTCATTTGAATCTGCTCCAGTTTGATGGTTTTTTGACAAATGATTTGTTTATCACAACTTCGGATAGTATTCTTCCAGAAATACCAAGGTTTGGGTCATCTCAGTTGGGTTTCCTCCTTTGAGACCTGAACCTTTACTGTCACATTTTTACTCAGGGTCTATCATTGTATCTTAGTTTCTGTCATACTTTTCTCATCCTTTTCATAATGAGTTAGAAACAAATGATAGAAAATCACTTTAACATGCTTTCGCATCATATTGTAATTCCTTCCATATGTGTTGTATTGTATGAATTGTTGTATAGACTTTTCACTTTTTATATATCATTCTTGGTGTTAATTTGAATTCATGTGTACACATATGCATAAAGATCTTACTTGTTTACAGACTTTTTTTAAATATGCCCTGCTAAGAACATGTTTATGGAGTACTCATAAGTCTCATAAATGTGTACTTATGCATCTCATCCTAAGACATTGCCCATACTACCATACACTGCAACAGGTAATGCAGTGTGGGTAACCAATATAATTTATAGGATTAGACAATATAGGATTATAAATTGCTAGTCTGCCAAATATAAAGCAGATTTATAGCAGGTTACCCTTGCCTGCCCATGATGAAAAAGGTACAAAAAGTGGATAACTTGGGCCATGTTCTAAGAATGTAGCCTCTAAAGAAAACTAATATGTTTTTTTCCTTTTTTGATAGTATATCATGTTTTTAGACCTATGAAGTTGGAAAGAGTAACATGAAGAAACAGAAGTCATGGGGAGAAGAAGGAGAGAAGGACCCGTTATGTTGTGCCAACTTGCATTGAATAATTCACAAACTAAACTGTGTTTCCTTAGAAATATGATGGCTTAAATTGTGTTTTTCAGGGATTGGCTACAAGTCTTCAGCCCTCCTATCATTCCTCCTAGCCAACAGGTGGCAGAATATAACAAAGCTTCAGCAAACATAAGTGCTCAAGGTAAGAATGAGTGGAAATATTGCCACTAAATTGAAGTGAGAGCAAAAGGACACTAAAAACTGCAGCAACATGCTATTAACTCCTCCATTTGTCAGATAGTATAAAAATGCTATAAAAATGGAGTCCTTGGTGCTCTCTGAGTTTGGCTATTTTTGTGCAGACATTTCATTACCCAGATTGAGCCTCCATGCTATCAGCCCCCTCTACCACAAAGATTCTGCAGGAGAAGGGCAGTGTGGGATCTGGCAGGGTGACAGCTGTGAACCATAAACACAAAGCTTTTGCTGTGTCCCTGCACAACAGATACAGTGCCCTTGCTGACCTTAATAGGGACATTAAGGAGACAGGTAAAGGTATCTGTGATAATAACTCAAATAAGCAGGGGATCGTGGTCAAAGATGAAAAACTTGTTTTTGACAGAGAGAAGTGTGAATCTGGTATTACACACCAGTCATGCAAGAACAGAAAGGCATCCAAAAAGAGAAACCACCTTCTGGTTGGTGATTCAATTATAAGGGATGTAAATCTGGGAAAGGACACAGAGGTTTCCAAAGATGTCAGGTGTCTTCCAGGTGCTACTGCCAGTAGGGACAAGAAGCATATTTCTAAAATAATCAAGAATGCCAGCAAGGACTGTGATGTGGAGGCTATTGTACATCTTGGCACTAACGAACTGTCCCAAAAAGATGTATTCTCTGTGCAGAATGATTTCCCGAGCTTGGGGCAGGAACTTAGCAGAATAAGCTGTAGGCTTACCTTTTCAGAGGTTTTACCAGTGTATAAGGAGCAAAATGGAAAAGGCCAGCGTATAGCGCAATTCAGTATGTGGCTAAAGGAGTGGTGTAAAGGGGAAGGCTTTGGATATATTAGTCACGATGTCTGTAGCTGGTCCAATGAAAAAATGTACAAAAGAGATGGTTCGCATCCTTCAAAGAAAGGGACTGAGTTACTCAGCTATAAATTCACAGATTTTCTGGAGGAATATTTAAACTAAACAGCAGGGGCAGTGAGTTAATTGATATAGAAAATCCCTGTCCCCGCCAATCTAAAAATTATAGGGCTATCAATGCATGTAACATAGATGTGTGTGTGGACAAGAATATCAACCTTGCTGTCAAGCAAAATCAAGCTTCTATTAGCGAGTGCCACACAAAGTGCACTAACCAAATAGGTGGTAAGACAATAGGGGAACTCAGGCACCACACAGGTTATGTAGAAAGTAAACACAGGGTCAGACATAAAGGACTCAAATGTCTATACACCAATACACAGAGTATGAACAGCAAACAGGGTGAACTAGAAATTCAGGTTAATGAGGGCAGATATGATATTGTTGCCATTATGGAAACACGGTGGGATGAAGCCACAAATGGAACACACAGCTAGAGGGATTTAAATTATTTTAAAGAAACAGACCAAATAAAAGAGGTGGAGTTGCCCTCTATATAAGGAATAACTACATCTCTACAGAAATAGAGCACAACAATAATGAAAACTGTAAACCTGAATGCATTTGGGTCAATATAAAAGGGGAGGGGGGGAAATGACATTGCCTTAGGTGTATACTATAGGCCACCCAACCAAACAGAGGAAATAGATGAACTTTTTGCTAGTCAGCTAACTAAGATATGTAGGAAGCACATCACAATAGTAATGGGGGACTTTAACTACCCTGACATCAACTGGGAGACAAACACCAAGTGGAAGATCAAACAGATTCCTGACAAACCTAGCAGACAACTTTGTTACCCAAAAAGTAGAAAAAGGAACTAGGGCATTAGCCATTTTGGATCTAATTCTCACTAACAGAGATGAAATGATAGAAGGTGTTGAAGCCACAGGAACCTTGGGAGGAAGTGATCATGCAATATTGGAATTTAACATTATGGAAGCACAAGCAATAGAACACAGTCAAACTAGAGTCCTAAACTTTAAGACAGCTAATTTCAATAAACTTAGAGAGGGCTTGGGAAGGATTCCATGGATGAGAATCCTCAAGGGGAAAACAACTCAAGAAGCTTGGGAAATTTTGAAAAGTGAGATAATAAAAGCCCAGTCTAGCACAATACCAACGAAGAAGAAAAATAACAGCTCTCAAAAGAAACCAGTGTGGCTGCATAAAGAACTCTCTGACAAATTGAAAGATAAAAAGGACAAGTATAGAAAGTGGAAAGAGGGGTACATAACTAAGTCAGAATATTAGCAAATAGCCCGAGCCTGCAAAGATGAAGTGAGGAAAGCTAAGGCTCAAAATGAAGTAAGGCTTGCGACCAAAGTCAACAATAACAAAAAAAGCTTCTTTCAGCATGTAAAAAACAAAAAAGTAAAGGAAATGATTGCTCCATTAGTGGGTGAAAGTGGCAAGAAGGTGACAAGCAACAGGGAGAAAGCAGAACTATTTAACTCGTTTTTTGCATCTGTCTTTACACAAAGGGAAAAAATAGTCCAACCTACCAAAACCAGTGCCATAAAAAACAGAATAGAAACACAAGTTAAGATAGGCAAGAAAATGGTAAGTGAGCACCTGTCTAGTCTAGATGAGTTCAAATCACCAGGACCAGATGGATTACACCCCAAGGTTCTCAAGGAACTGGCAGATGTGATCTCAGAACCACTGAACTATATTTTTCAAAGATCCTGGAGCACTGGGGAACTACCAGAAGATTGAAAGAGAGCTGATGTAGTTCCCATCTTCAAAAAAGGAAAAAAATGGATCCAGGAAATTACAGACCTATCAGCCTGACCTCAATTACCAGGCTCAAGGTTGACTCAGCCTTCCATCCTTCCGAGGTAGGTAAAATGAGGACCCAGATTGTTGGGGGCAATTAAGCTGACTTTGTAATAATGCCACTTGGGGTGTGTGTGAAAGCCCTAATAAGCAGGCATATACATAGAATGAAGGCTACTGCTAAGCTTGTAAGCCGCCCTGAGTCTTCGGAGAAGGGCGGGATATAAATGGAATTAAAATAAAAAAAAATAAAAAATAAAAAAACTGGGAAGATTCTGGAACAGATAATCAAACAACGAATCAACAAGCACCTAGGAGGAGTGAAGACAAGTTAGTAATGGATTCCTTAACAGCAGAATAACTACCAAGATCAGGAATGACTTTCAGAGGTCTGACTGTACATAAGGTTAAAGATGCCAAACATGTCACTTTAATTATTATATTTTTTTATTCAAACATATAGTAAATAAATATTTTAGATGAGGAAGTGAGAAAATTTTTAAAATCAAGCTAATGAAAATTCCATTTCTTCCGAAGCTCTGCTGCAATTCTCAGAATTCTTAAAAGCCAAGAAAATTGCATGGAAGAACCTATTCACCTATTCCATATTAAAAAGTGATTTTCAGTTCTATCCAGAGGTGTCTCCTCAATTCATTAATTGATTAGATTTTTACCTTACCACAGTCTTCATGAATCTTCCATATTGTACAGCAGTGCCTTTTAAAAAAATGCCATTACTACAAGTTAGTATCATAAAACTGAAGAAAAACACAATAAAACAAATAAAAAATAAAAATGAAGGTAAACAAGAAATAAATCAGCAGGAATTTCTGACAGTCAATTGACTTTTTTCTACCCTGAATAAAGCAGCAGAAATACAGCAACTTACTAGTGAAATTGAGCCCAACATTTCTGTTGCTAAGCAAGATACAGGTGAAACTCAAAAAATTAGAATATCATGCAAAAGTTCATTTATTTCAGTAATGCAACTTAAAAGGGGAAACTAATATATGAGATAGACTCATTACATGCAAAGCAAGATAGTTCAAGCCGTGATTTGTCATAATTGTGATGATTATGGTGTACAGCTCATGAAAACCCCAAATCCACAATCTCAGAAAATTAGAATATTGTGAAAAGGTGCAATATTCTAGGCTCAAAGTGTCTCACTCTGATCAGCTAATTAAGCCATAACACCTGCAAAGGGTTCCTGAGCCTTTAAATGGTCTCTCAGTCTGGTTCAGTAGGAATCACAATCATAGGGAAGACTGCTGACCTGACAGTTGTGCAGAAAACCATCATTGACACCCTCCATAAGGAGGGAAAGCCTCAAAAGGTAATTGCAAAAGAAGTTGGATGTTCCCAAAGTGCTGTATCAAAGCACATTAATAGAAAGTTATGTGGAAGGGAAAAGTGTGGAAGAAAAAGGTGCACAAGCAGCAGGGATGACCGCAGCCTGGAGAGGATTGTCAGGAAAAGGCCATTCAAAAGTGTTGGGGACTTTCACAAGGAGTGGACCGAGGCTGGAGTCAGTGCATCAAGAGCCACCACACACAGACGGATCCTGGACATGGGCTTCAAATGTCGTATTCCTGATCTTTTAGTCCAAAGCAATCCTGTGTCTCCTAACAAGATTTTATTTTTACCTGGGCCAATAATGCTCTCCAGCAATTATTAGGGATTATAGCCATGGGAGAAAGAGCGCTTCAAACAACAGTTGCTACCTGAAAGCTTGATACTTCCTGAATCACAGAGGGACAAGTTTGAAAATAACAAAATCACGGTATCAGCCATAAAAACCCATGATTATTTACTACTGTACAGAATATCCCTGTCGATTTTTACATGCTTCTCTAATGAAATCCTAAAACAACCAGTTTTGTTTATTGCTAGTAAAAGGATTCTGTGGCATCTTTTATTTGAAACATAATTCATTGTGAATATACAAGAGACCAAAAGTTTTTCTCCCTTTTATAGTTTCTTGACTGCTTGTGAAGTATTTGTTTGTTCTGAAATAGATCTTTTAGGCCTTGAAGGAATGCAGTGATGGGAGAAGGAATGAATGACATTCTTTTTAAAAACCAATCCCCTTTGCAAATGAGTGCCATGTTCCTTTAGTTTTATTTCATACCAAGGAGCTGTCTTTCTCAAACAAATCTATGTGGTCGGGTTTATTCCCGTAGCAAAAGCCACTTTAATACTTCTGAGCTTGCATCAGTGGAATAAGTAGTGACTTCCTTATCCTGCCATTTGCTCCTGTAATGCAGTGGACAAATGCAGTCTGGCTTTGTAAGATAATTCTGTTTTATTCCTTGGGCTGCAGTTCCCTCAATCCTTTCCTGAATATATGTTGAATTAGAACTTTGTGTATCAAATGGCATCATTAGATGGTTGCTACCATTTTCTGATTTGGTGTTTCTTAATGCTTAGTGAGGATGGCTTGATTCTGTAAATCCTTTGCACCCTTTTAATTAGCCCCCAAGCAAAAGTAATGGTAAAGGCAATGCCAGTTGGCTTTATTATACCATCTAGCACAACTGTGGCTTAGGGGACTCATGCTAGGTGATAGATTTTTCAGACAATGATAAACATGTGATGGAAAGTAGGCTTAGATCAATTCCTAAACTTAATTCAGTAATATGCATTAAGGGAGTATGAGAGGACAGCCGGGTTATAATGTCCCTGAAAAGTCAGTTTTATGGGGTGTCATCTATTTACAAGGAGGAGGAGGGAGAGGTCGATGGTGACAATTCGGCCAATAATATCATGCACTTACAAAAACTATATAATTAATTTGTGTTGCAAAGAGTTTAGCCTTCAGGCAACCAATTTAAAAATAAATAAAATATTTATTTAGGAATCACTACTTCAGACAGGAAGGCAGTGCAGAGAGTGGTGAGGATGGCAGAAAAGATCATTGGGAGTTCCCTCCCTCCCTTCCAGGACATAGCACAGAAGCGTTGCTTGAGCAGGGTCCGTAAGATTATCTGGGACACTACTCATCCTCTTCACGACCTGTTTTCCTTGTTACCTTCTGGGAGGAGGCTTCATGGTATCCGTAGCAGAACATCCAGATTCAACCATACGTTTCATTCCATACAGCATTAACCTTGTGAACTCTCAGGCTTCCTCCTTCCATTATATATTCAAGATGGACAGTATTTAATATTTTATTGTTAGGTATATGTAGGGGTGTGGGTCTATACATATGTTGTATATAGTATGTTTTAGGTGTGTGTCATGTATGTGTTTCACTTTGAGAGCGGGCAACTAAATTTCATTTTTGATGTGTGCCGATGTGCCCACAGTAAAAAATGACAATAAAGATTATCTTATCTTTTCTTATCTTAGAGTTTGCATGCAAACCCCAGAACAATCACATCAGTTTGGGCTTCCAAAACCCGTTTCAGATTGATACATGGTTTTGACAAATGCTCCATTTCTCTTTGATCAATGAATAAAATAAGCGCTCCCAAAACTGAGGAAAAAAGATGGGTCATAATGTATCACGGCTGACAATCTCCAGATGGCTGAAATTATAGTTCTAATAATCTCTTGCTATTGGCCATATGACAGGGGCAGATGAGAGCTGATGTTCACAGCATCTGGAGAATACTAAGGTCACTTGCCTTTCTTATATCGCATTTTAATGTGCAAAGTTCCCTAACAACACTCCCAAAATAAGACATTTCTCTTTGAGAAACAAAGCTGTGTTAATGAGTTAATCATAGAGAAGAAAGTGTTCTAGCACTCTCCCAAAGTCTTATAGGCCCAAGCTCTAGGCTTTAAGTAGCCCCATCATGATCAGCACTTTCTATCTCACAGACAAATAAATTGGTAGTTAGGATAGCCATACACCAAATAAAAATGTTGTTTTGGAGCCAGTCAAGCTTGAGCTGCCTTGTTATAACAGAATAACAGAGTTAGAAGGGATCTTGGAGGTCTTCTAGTCCAATCCCCCCTGCTCAAGCAGGAGACCCTATACTATTTCAGAGAAACGGTTGCCAATCTCTTCTTTAAAACTTACAGCCATCTATATGGGCCGCCTATAGCCCCCAAATATTTTATAAGTCTCTTTTGAGAGGATTTTTGCATTTAATATTCCCAAACAGGTGGCTAGTTTTTACTGCAAAAATGGCAATGATCAAAGAACCTCATCAGTCCTCCTCTTCATTCATAGAGCTTGGCTCACAGAGCCACTTATGGAAAGTGCATGGGCCAAAATCCATATTAATTTGGTTGGAAAGGTAAAGGTAAAGGTTCCCCCGCACATGCGTGCTAGGCGTTTCCGACTCTAGGGGCCGGTCCTCATCTCCGTTTCAAAGCCAAAGAGCCAGTGCTTGTCCGAGGACGTCTCTGTGGTCATGTGGCCGGCATGACTAGACAACAAAGGCGCACGGAACGCTGTTACCTTCCCACCGTAGTGGTCCCTATTTTTCTACTTGCATTTTTACGTGCTTTCGAACTGCTAGGTTGGCAGAAGCTGGGACAAGTAACAGGCGCTCACTCTGCTACACGGCACTCGGGATTTGACCCGCCAAACTGCCGATCTTCTGATCGACAAGCTCAGCGTCCTAACCCACTGAGCCACCGCATCCCTAATTTGGTTGTAGGGATTGTGAAAAAAACTAGATGAGCAGAAAAGCTACTGGTCACCTGCCACTTTCGCGATGCCGTCTTAAAGTCTTTATGATCCAAGAACATACAGTGGAGTTTCTTTGGGCAGTTAAGTCACTAAAATTGTTTCAATCTCCCTTTTAAAAAATGGAGATGGTATGAAAGATATCTTATGAAACAAAGCATAGCCCCTTAAAGAATCGAAGGGAAAGAACGTGTAATGTAGGGTTATCTATGCACTATCTGCATTCTTCATCTAACATCACCAGTAGCTTTTAGGTTCGCAGCTAATAGTACATTTCAAACATTGTAAACCCATTACTGTTGGCATAACAGGCCATTACTTTGAAGAAACTAAGCATATGATATCATTCCTGTGTATTGTGATTATGAGAAAAAAGAAAAGCGTGAAATGTAGAAAACTGTTCACGTGCAACTATGACTTGGTATCATTTTTTATTTTTTTTATTTTTATTTTTATTCCATTTATATCCCGCCCTTCTCCGAAGACTCAGGGCGGCTTACAAGCTTAGCAGTAGCCTTCATTCTATGTATATGCCTGCTTATTAGGGCTTTCATACACCCCCCCCCAAGCGGCATTATTACACAGTCAGCTTATTGCCCCCAACAATCTGGGTCCTCATTTTACCTACCTCGGAAGGATGGAAGGCTGAGTCAACCTTGAGCCTGGTGGGACTCGAACCTGCACTAATTGCAGGCAGCTGGTGTTACTTAAGGAGGCATTAGCCCACTGCTCCACCAAGGCTCTTTCTTGGTATCACTCATGACTTGGTATCACTCACATTACGTTTTAGCCCATAGTTCTTTGCCATTGCTTTAACAAAATTTGTTCCATTACAAAATGCCGAGAATGGCAAGGTAGTGAAGAATTTCTTTGTCAAGTTTCTCTATGTGCCTTGATTGTGCAATGCAGGATAGATGTTAGAGCAGAGTGGGGAGAACACTGTCATCTACCACATATATTCTTACTTCACATTTAATTATTACTTTGATGGTTGGATTTGTAGATCAGTGTTGGCGATTGGAATTCAGCAGGAGCCTTTGCTAGACAATATGCTGCTGAATGTAAGCAGAGTGCAGAAAGAGTACTGAGCAATTCAATAACAGAGCAACGCAAGTTTTCAAAAAGATTGCAGATGTATTTGAAAAGCATAGATAGGTCTATCGACAGTCCTTAGCCATGGTAGCTTAATGAAAGCACCGCCTTCAATATCAATATACTAATGAACACACCCATAAGTGAGGATAAAGGAATGCAGGAGGGTTGTCGCCTTGTAAATTTTCAGAAACATCTGGCTGGCTGCAGATGGGAACTGAATAATGGAACAGATAAATCTGGTCAAAGGCCAAAGGCTCATCATCTTCTCTACTAATGCTCTTTCTTTTCCCTTTTTATCCACTTTCTGTTCACCCAGTGGCTAGCATTGCCACGTTGCTGCTCTCATTTAATATTTTTATAACTGCACATGCATGTTTTGGGACACAGTATATATATAGAGTACAGTGAATAAGTACAGTGAAAAAAATGGGACTAAAATTAAATATTGAATAGAACAGAATACAATACAATACAATACAACACAAAACAATGAAATACAGTGCAATACAATACAATACAAACTCATGACAAAAGGTAGAACAAACAGGTAGAATTGACATTGAAGATATTGAAGTGGTGGATAACTTCTGCCTTTTAGGATCAGCTATCAACAGTAAAGAACAAGCAGTCAAAAAAGTGCACCACAGACTAGCACTCAGGAAAGCAGCCATGAAGACCTTGGAAAAGATATTCAAATACAATGATGTACCTCTGCCTACAGAGATCAGAGTCATGCAAGCCTTGGGGTTCCTGGGACACGCTAGGGCAGGGGTGAGCATAAGGAGACATGGGAAATTGGGACTGTTGTGGAGTACCACCACTGCTGCCCCTCCCCTAATGCTGCTGCCACTCTCCTCCCAATGCTGCTGTTGCACACCTCCCCACCAGTGGTGGGCTTCAAATATGTGAACAACCAGTTCTCTGTGTGGATGCCACTTCCGGAAGTCCATTCTGGGCCTGGGCAACAAAAAAATTAGCTACCGGTTCTACCGAAGTGGTGCGAACTGGCTGAATGCCACCACTGCTCTCCACCCTCCAACATGCCTTGACCCCTCTGTTGAAGCTGCACTGACCTCCCACAACTGCTGCCTCACCCCTGACACTGCCAACGCCTTCCTCCCCACTGTTGCCAGTGCAGCAGGCCGGACTGGGACTGCCCATCAACCAAAAGGATCCCAAGGACTGTAAAATGCCCAGATCTGCTCTGTGTAAATGAAAATTGGATTTTAAAGGAATAGAATAGAATAGAATAGAATAGAATAGAATAGAATAGAATAGAATAGAATAGAATAGAATAGAATAGAATAGAATAGAATAGAATAGAATAGAATAGAATAGAATAGAATAGAATAGAATAGAATAGAATAGAATAGAATAGAAGCTGGAAGGGACCTTGGAGGTCTTCTAGTCCAGCCCCCTTGAACTTTGATTCCCTTGAACTTTGTCATTGGTTTCCTGAAAGTGCTGTGGACAACCAAGAAAACAGACCAATGGATGATTGAACAAATCAACCCAGTGTTCTCACTTGAGGCACAAATTGCCAGGCTCTAAGTATCCTACTTTGGACACATTATATAAAGATCCAGCTCTTTGGAAAATGCTCTAATGCTGGGAAAGGTGGAAGAAAAGAAGAGGACAAATCAGCAACAAAGTAGACAGATTCAATTACAGTGGCAAAAAACAGGCTAGAGATAGACCATCATGGAGAACAACTACATAGTCACAGGGAGTTGAAATTGACTTAATGGCACATAGTCAATATATGCAAATAGGAAGGTGCTGCAATATGCATACACAGTTTACACAGCAAAGCAACCTCTGTGCTGGAGTTCTACACGTTGTAGTATCCAATTTTATACTCCCAATTTTAATCTTCCCAGTCCACCTGTCAGTTGTTTCTGGAATCTTTGACTGTTGATGATGATCAAGAAGAGTAGATGGAGGATGATAGTGGCTCCAAAGCCAATAGAAATTGAGTGATTTTTTTTTAGCAAATCCACTTCTAATGTTGCTATTCTTCTTTATACATTTGGAGGAGACACGACTTTCCAATTTATTAGGTATTAGAAAGATGCTTACATTAGCCTTTACTGCCTCTTTTATGCTTAGAATGTTTCATTACTTGACTGACTTTTCAGCTCCGGAAATCATATCAAGCTTTCAAGATTAATTGGGGTTTAAAATCCAATCCAAATAAATTAAAGCAGGAACTAGAGCAGAGTTGGAACTCTGATATGAAAAATACCAGAGAGTATTGGTTTATCTTAGTTGTTTTTTAGGGATTTATTTTTTTGAAGTTTTACTTTCAGTAAAGAAAGTATAACAGTGAACAATGGCAGGACAAAAAGCCAGTGTTCTTTTACCAATTAGCACCACCCCGGAGAGCAGTTTGGCCTAGTGGGCTAAAGCCAGATAGATATCAGAAGACCGTGAGTCCTGCCTTAGGCACAGAAGCCAGCTGGATGACTTGGAGCTAGTCCACGGGTAGGCAACCTTGGCTTTTTTATGACTCGTGGACTTCAACTCCCAGAATTCCTGAGCCAGCTATGCTGTGGGAGTTGAAGTCCACGAGTCATAAAAGAGCCAAGGTTGCCTACCCCTGGGCTAGTCACTCTCTCTCTCTCTCTACCTCACTCATCTCAGATGGCTATCTGATCTTTGCTTAAAGTCTTCCAATAAAGCGAAACATACTATTTCAGGTATGTTCTCTTCTAATATCTCAACTTCCTGCTTGCCTGAAAGTTTCCCAGAGCATGCATCTGTTCTGGCCCTTCTAAGAGAAAACTTGCTGTATTCAACAGGCCTTTGATATATAGAGTACAGGTAGTCCTTATAGAGCCTGTCCTCAAGCAAATCTCGTGGTCATTATATAAGAATATGGTTCGCTCTGGGCTGGTTTTACTAAAGACCAAAAGTAAATGCCAGTTTTCAAGCAAAACTCTCATAAAATGCAGTCACATGACCATGGGACGCTGCAAGCAGCCACAAATGCAGGGCAGTTCCCAAGGGCCCAACATGCAGGCAGGTGACTGTGGAGAGGGCGGCCATCGGTGCTTCAGAACCAGGTCGTAACTACCTGCAGGGAGGTCTCTTGCAATTTTGAATGTTAAGCAATCAGTCGTAAGTCAAGGACGACCTATATAGCTGTGAGTCATTCCTACAGCATATTGTCTCGTTTTAAAACATTGTAGTTGGGTCCTTCCCTTCTTCCTTCCTTCCTTCCTTCCTTCCTTCCTTTCTCTTTTTCTTTCTTTCTTGTTGCAAATAGAGCAAATCTTTCATGTTGTTGGAACATCGTACGTCATCTGCTGTTTTGCCTTCCCTTTTAGGTGAAGGTGAAGGGAGGGACGAAGATGAAGTTCTCACTCTTTTGTACGACCCGTGCCTAAACTGCTACTTTGATCCCGAGACTGGAAAATATTACGAGTTGGCATAGATATGTGAAGAAATACGGAGCGCCACAAAGAACACAAACTCTGCAGCACCCGAGAGCCTTGGCAAATGCTGTTCTCCTTGCTCCAGAGGCAAACAGAGAAAGACTTGAAAAAGACCATGAAATATTTTGCCTCCTTTTTCCATTTCTGCTGTTTTTAATCAGAGTGCTTAGAAAGACCCTCTGACCTTTGTACACGTTTAATTTGTTCCTATTGTTTGCAGTATGAAAGATTCCTACATGTGAACTGAATTACACCAAATCAAAGATAGGTCCTGGATTTAACCTGTGAATGCTTGCATACGTTTTTATCACCTAGTCATTTTTTTTTAATTCCCTAGTCATTCAAAGACATATATGGCATCTTTGTACTTTAAAAATACAATGTTTAAAAAGAAGTACCTCCATCAGTTCTTTTCTTTTTTGTTCCTGCTATTTGTTAAAACAATATTCTTTAAAAAAAAGGGGGGGGTAACAACCACCTTAGAGCAGGCATGTCAAACTGTCGGCCCATGGGCCGGATGCATCATGTCATACTAAAAGTGTGCCCAGCCCATTGCCGGCAATGGGGGGGAAAGTCGTGATATGTCACGCGACGTCATGCAACGTCGCAAGTTTGATATGCCTGCCTTAGAGGATAATGTCAAGAATCAGGAGGATCTTGACAAAATGGAACAATAGGAAGAATACAGGAGAATAAATTTCAACAGAAAGAAATGCAAAGTCCTGCATCTGAGCAGGAAAAATCAAAGGTATGAGTACTGGTAGCCCTTCATTTACAACCAGTCCCTTAGCAATCATTCAGAGCTACAACGGAGCTACTTACAACCCAGATTGGAATTTTAGCAGCCAAACCTCCTGTGGTCACCTGATTGCATTTGGGTCACTGGACTACCAGCCCACATTTACGGGGGTTTGCATTCCCATGACCACAATTATGACATTTATTTCCAAAAACCGCTTTACTTTTAGTTTTCCATTTTCTGGCCAAAAAAAAATGCACATTACAGATAATTGATTAACCACAATGGTGATTCGCTTAACAGCTGCCGCAAAAGGGTCGTAAAATTGGGGCATGCTGACCCACTTAATAATCAGTACAACTTACAGCCAGAATTCCAGTTTCAAATATGAACGTAAGTGGCAGATTACCTGTATAAGACTAAGGGAGCCTGTTAGACGCATTTAGTGGATTCCTAGTTGAAATGAGCCAGCAGTGTGATGCAACTGCAAAGAAGAAGAAAATGTAATCTTAGTTTGCTTCAAAAGAAGTATAGTGTCAGGATCAGAAGCCATTCCTCATTCCTTTCTGTTGTGTTTTGGCTATCTCATACCCAAAATACTATATCCAGTGCAGCACTTTAGGAAAGGCGGTGACAACTAGGAGCATGTTCAGAAGAGAGAAAGGGCTTGGGGGAAAGATTCTAATGAGGAATGATTGACTGTGGACATGTTTAGCCGGGGGAGGGAAAAAAATTGTGGTTACATAATGGTTGCCTTCAAACATCTGAATGGCTATCATGTAGAAGAGAGACCAGATTTTTTTAGACTTGTTTCAGAAGACAGGACAAGAAAGGATGGGTTTAAATTATTCTGAATTCTGATTAAACATCAGGAAAGTTTTCCTAAGGTAAGTGTCATGGTTCCGATTAATGAGACAGTTCAAACAAAATTCAGGCATTTTTTTTAACTAAAAAGTCTTAATAATGAAACGCAGCATTGGCACTCATGGATGGATGTCAGAATCTGAAATCTCCTCCCCTAGCCCACCGTATCATACACAATTCCCACCCTTGTTTATACGTCATTAATCACATTGTCCAATTAGTTTTACATATGAAGTTTCACTTCCCTTTCTGTGCACGGCTATTTCTTATCTTCTCAAAATAGCCATTTGACATTTCCCTCCCTTCTGTGATTCAAAGCGAAGCAGTTTAAACAAAAGGCTGCCTCTTATATTGTCAGTGCAAAAACGCGTCAATGTTTGCAGCATTGACAGTAAGGTCTGTTCAACAATAGGACAGATTATCTCAAAGGTGCTTTTTCATGAGGCAACTGGATTTTCTTGTTGTTTTTTTCTTTGAAGAGGTTTCGCTTCTAATCCAAGAGGCTTCTTCAGCTGAAGAAGCTTTTTGGATGAGAAGCAAAACCTCTTCAAAGAAAAAATAAGAAAGTCCAGTTGCCTCGTGAAAAAGCACATTTGGGATAACTATGACCTAGATGACTGAGAATCTCCACAGACAATAGGACAGATTATTTCAGGGTATAGTAGATACTCTGTGGGAATACTGTTGTAGTGGATTCTTGCACATGTTTAACTTTTCTCTCTCTTTTTTTTTTAACCTTCAAATCAGTGTGGACTCCTGGTGACTGCTGGACTAGGCAAGCTTACAGTTTTCTTGGCAAGGTTCCCAGAAGCAGTTTGCCATTGCCTTTTTCCTGGGGCTGAGAGAAAGACTAAGGCAGGACAAGAAGCCATGATTGCCTGGTTTCTAGACTGCTGCCATCATCACTATACCAGACTGGCTTTCCCACATGCTAACTAGAGACAAGAAATAGTACCATTATCCAGACCTATTGATTAAAGCTATAAGAGATTAATTTCTGGTAACACCAAAAGGTGCCATGTTGAGATGAAAGGTAGAAAATTGTATTAAAAGTAGAAAGATCAGCAAACCCCTTTTCTGATCATTTTTACAACACAAGGGCACAATCTGAGGTCCCAGGCCACATGCAGCCCTTGATTTCTTCAGATGTGGCTCTAGAGATCTCAAAAAATGGTCATTTTTAATGATATAGAACAGGGGTGTCAAACTGCCAGCCCACGGGCTGGGCGCGTCACCAGGAAACCGGGCCCACCCCATTGCTAGCAATAGGAAAAAAGCTCCAACACGTTGCGCAACATACATGACGTCACAAGTTTGACATGTCTGGTGTAGAACATTATGAAGTACATAAGTGCAGAATAATCTCATTATATGATTGTGATTTTTATCAAAAGTAGACAAAAAGTTAAATTAAGAATAATTCTCTCCCGAATCCCATCCAATTCTAGAAGAACTCAACTTGGCTTTCCAAACTCATATGCTAAAAAATACCAAGATTTCCAAACAGCAATAGAAAAATTAATGTTAAAATTCCACCACTGGTGAATTTTGAGTGCTAATGAGTTGATCAAATCTTCCCAACATTTACCTTGCCTTATTTTCCCACAGTTGATTTTTAACACTCGCTGAACTCCATTCGTCTCAAGGAATTCAACAGACGGCTTCAGTCACCAGATACCTGGCCTTATCGGGAGTCCGATTTCTCAACAAGTGCAGCATTGGTACCGAACACATGATCTCATTTGACAAAGTCTCAAGCTTTGTGACAGTTTCCCTTACAGGATGTCACACCAGCTGCGATTGGATTCTGGGCTCCATGGCTCACTTGGCATATGGCATCTGAAAAATGACAAGGAAGAGAGTTTGATGCTGTTTTGTGTCTGCAAACCTTCTGGAACTGGTGGTTTGTAACAATAAGCATGAGAAGTCGCTCTGGCGATTTCTCTCCTTCTCATGGGGGGAAGCTTTTTGAAACGCAATGAAATGAAATGCAAATGTACCATGGAAGAGCTTTCCCCTCAGAAATAACTTGGTCATGGCTAACAGAAAGAGGAAGAAAACAAAAAGTACTAATGTTTTTAAAAGATACAGATGAATATTTGTAGGACTGAATTAAGTGTTTTGGAAGGAGAAGGAAGCAGGAAGAGCAGAAGCTCACTAAAATCCCTACACCGATACCTTGAAATGAGTTTATGGGTAAAGGTTGGATTTTCCAGCTGGCCCTTTTTCCCATTTTTTAAAAAATAAATACCAACATGATACTAATAGATCTTGCTGTTCTATTTTTTTTAGGTTCATTGTAAAATCCACGGATGGCTTTAAAAGGGGGGAAAAACATGAACTCTTGTTCCCTACAAATGGGAATAAATGGCAGATGGGTTAACTTTACGTTACTGTCCATTTGTAATTGCTTTTTTCCTTAAACAGCTGTGCTTTTTGATTAGTTATTCAAACTGGATTGTTGAGGAGTTTTTTTAAATAGCAGTAAGCATCTCCCCTCTGAGTGATATTTTGAAGCTTTGTAACAAAGATCCCGCTTTCCCAAATGTAACACATTCATTTAGATTGCAGTCTCAAATTAACAAGGAATCAGCAGTTACTCCAAATGGGAAAACAGTCTATACCTCTGAAACCAGGGCAGGAGTAAAATGCCACGATCTACCAGCCATGCCATCACTAAGTGGGCATTTGAGAAGCTTTGTATTATGTCCATTTGAACATACAATAATGTAAGAAAGAGCCATGTTCATTTAGAGTCAATTTTCCTATTAAGCACCATAAATATTACTAGCTTGAGTGTCGAGCCTCACGTCTGTAAAATCTCTTCCCTTGTGGCCGGATGTCACAAATATTTTTCAAAGATGTCCTGCTGCATGATCTGAGCATGGTGTAGCAGACCCAAGACCAGTCCCTCTCCTTCAGAACTTTCTTAGAAAAAGTAGCTCACTCCTTTTTGCTATAGCATATCAAGTGAAATTCCCTTGGCCAGCTTGAACTGTGCTTTCTGCTTCATTTGTACTACCAATTGGCTGGTACAGAGCAGAGAAGGAAGCATGGAGACGCTACCAATGACTGTCAGTCATTATATGCAATTATGTTTTTTGGTGGATCTAACACAGATGAGAAATGAAATGTCTTCTTCCTCAAAAAAAAATCAGTCCACTTGCTTTTTGGAAAAATGCACCTTTGAGACAACTACAGTCTAAAAGGACATGATACAGAAAACAAAAGGAGAGGGTGGAAAGGGTTGAGGAAAACATGCCTCAGTACCCCCACCACAGTAGATAAGATTCTGGAGAAAACAAATGCCGTGGACATTTTTCCCCAGCAGATGCAACAAGCATTGAAAATGATACAAGGAAGGAAGGAAGGAAGGAAGGGAGGGAGGGAGGGAGGGAGGGAGGAAGGAAGGAAGGAAGGAAGGAAGGAAGGAAGGAAGGAAGGAAGGAAGGAAGGAAGGAAGGAAGGAAGGAAGAAAAAGTTGTCATGTTGTTCTTATTCATAACTGCAGTTCTTGTTTTTGTTTAGCCAATGTCTTTAATCCCCATTTGCTGTCTTTCATAAAATACATTTAAAGTTGAGAAAATTGTAAGTCGAACCAGTGATACATCAGCCCTGCCGATGTTAGGAAATGGCTATAATTATGCAAATACCCCAGCTTTAAAACATGGATCTTGAGGATCAGGTCAAAAATAGCAATTGTCTCTTTTTTTTATTGAAAAGTTTTACAATACATTTTTAAATACAACCCCCCTCCTCCCCCTCCCCTCTCCCCAACCCCTCCCTACCCTACCCTCCCCCCTCCTCGACTTCCCAGAGCTGAATACAGGGTATAAAAATACAAACAAGCATAATCTAAAATATGCTAACAATAATAAGACATTAAATTCTGTCGCACTTTAACTCTCCATCGTCAAAATATTAATAAAATAACTACTAACTAGTTATACATCATATAGATCCAGTACTTATTCAAATGCTAAATGAAACTTTTTAGTCCCATATTTATTCTGAATATATTCAATCCATCTCCTCCATTCCACAATGTATCTCTGTTGCGATTGGTCTTTCAAATATGCTGAAATCTTGCCATTTCCACCAAGTTAGAAACTTTTAAAGTCCACTCTTCTATAGTCGGCAGTTCTTCCTTCTTCCAATATTGCGCTACTAAAAGTCTCGCTGCCGTAAGTAAATTCAACATCAACTTAGTATCTATAACAGTAGTATCAGTAATAATACCCAATAAAAACAATTGCGGAGAAAACTTTATCCTTTTCTTAAATATCTTTTGCATATTCCACCAAATTTTGATCCAAAAAGCTTTAACCTTTTTACAAGTCCACCATATATGAAAATACGTTGCATCCTCACAACCACACCTCCAACATTTGGGCTGGCAGTTCGGATGCATACTTGCTAATTTTTTAGGATCTAAGTGCCACCTATAAAACATTTTATAAAAATTCTCTCTTAAATTTTGGGCCTGTGTAAATTTTACATTTCTAACCCAGATCTTTTCCCAAGTGTCCATTGTTATAACTTTTTGAAAATTCTGGGCCCACTTTATCATACAGTCTTTAACAAGTTCCGTTTCTGAATCAATTTCTATCAATACATTATATATCCTTTTTATATGTGCTTGACCTTGATCTCTAATTTGTTTTACCAAATTTTCATCAGTCATCGAAAAACCAATTGTCTCTTCATCAATAGAAGTCTAATCCAGACAAAGTCCATTTTGGGTCTCTGGCTCTGAGATAAACCACACAGGTTTAGCAATATCAAAGCACCAAAATGAAATTGAAATATTCTAAGAACAATCTTTGTATCTTTCAAAAAAAGCAAGTTGTGGGTCAACCTTTGCAGAAAGTTAGGCTAAAGGTAAAATGTAGCTGATGAAACTGCAAATGGTATTGTATAGATGCATAACCAAGGCTTAACAGGCAGATCGTGGGAAGGTGTTGCCCTGCTCTGTATTGCTCTGTAACCAATTGCAGTAACTTCAAAAAGAGGTTTACCAAGATGGTGAGGAGGCTGGCCCAGTGAGGAGTGGTTAAAGGAACTAACTTTGGGTGTTCTGACACTGGAGGTTTTTAAGATGAGATTAGAAACCATTTGTCTGAAATTGTATAATAATAATATTAATAATAATAATAATAATAATGATGATGATGATGATGATGATGATGATGATGATGGAGGAGGAGGAGGAAGAAGAAGAAGAAGAAGAAGAAGAAGAAGAAGAAGAAGAAGAAGAAGAAGAAGAAGAAGAAGAAGAAGAAGAAGAAGAAGAAGAAGAAGAAGAAGAAGAAGAAGTTGGAAGGGACCTTGGAGGTCATCTAGTCCAACCCCCTGCTCTGGAAGGAAGTATACCATTTTGGACAAATAGCTGTCCAGTCTCTTCTTAAAAACTTCCAGTGTTGGAGCATTCACCACTTCTGGAGGCAGGTTGTTCCACTGGTTAGTTGTTCTAACTGTCAGGAAGTTTCTCCTTAGTTCTAGGTTGCTTCTCTCCTTGATTAGTTTCCATCCGTTGCTTCTTGTCCTGCCTTCAGGCGCTTTGGAAAAGACTTCCATCAACCTTTCCAACTCTGTTATTCTGTAGCAATAGCATTTAGACTTATACTGTATACCACTTCACAGTGCTTTGCAGCCCTCTCTAAGAGTCAACATATTGTCCCAAACAATCTGCTGGCAATCGGCAGTCAGCAGAATTAGCCTGCAATATTGCATTCCAACCACCGCACCACCACGGCTTCTGTAGGGTGAAAGATTGAGTAGAAAGCTGCCAGCAGCCTTCAGATATGTACAGTTTTGTTATAGAGAGGACAGAGAACAGGACTAGAAGCAATGGCTTGAAACCATAGGAAAGTGGAATCAGGTTAGATATTAGAAGGAATTTCCATAAAATTTCCACAAAATTTGGAAGCCTCATTACAATCTCATTAACTTGCATAAACAAGAATATTCTATCTATTGCAGTAAAATTCCTTTGAATGACACTTCTGGAGGCATCCATGGGGGACAGGAATTAGGAGAGGGCTATAATGAATGCAATAGCACAATGCAAACTTTGTCCCTTTTGTCCATTGTATTGTGATGCCACATGAATACTCACACAAGGCAGAGCTGGCACTGCACCATGGCAAAAAGCATCAGCCTTTCTGACTCTAGAAAAAATGTTCCAGAGTAGTGTTCAAGCAAAGCCCACTTCTGAAATATTGGTCTCCACACTGAGATCAGGATTCCTCTTCATAGTTGTTTTTGTGTTAAATGTGGTATACTTTATCATATTACCTAATGTGATAAAGCAAGGTCTATGTAATGGTTAGGAAAATAAGCTACAAGAGTCAGTCAAGGTTTAGTCAAGTCTAAACCTCAACTTCTATTGGGGAAAAAAGCATCAAATAGCACCTGCTTTTAATCCCAAGCAATGCAATTTGAAGACACTCAAAAGGAAGTCATAAATCAAGCTCTACCTGAACCAAGCCCAATTTATGGGTGATCTTTGGCCCACCATCTCAAATCCAGCAGCAAGATATAGGCCAATATAGTCCTGCCTCAGCACTGATTCCATCCTGAAGGAACTCTAATTGCTGACAAGGAGCTTAGGGTATAATGTGCTGCATAAAGATTAAGTACAATTAGTGCCCTGGTTGGTCTAATGCACCTATCAAAAGACAGGGCCTAGCTTTTTCAGGAAGTCACCCCATAATCACGCTGGCATTTAGAAATGCCATCCATTTTGATCAGGCCTCATTAATGTGCAGTGTTTGCACTGTGGAGCAGCGGAATTACAATAAGCTTGGAAGAGAGCTGAGAGAGTCAGCAGATCTTGACAGAAGGTCATCAATCAAATCTTGGGCACCTTTCTATATATTCTGCGTTGATGTCAGGAGCGAGAGACTTCTTGGCACATTTCATATTGCACCAGACCTTCAAAGACCTTCATTGTCCTCCTCACATATGTGTAGCCCCACACACATACAATACCCACATGCATACAAACCTCAAGCTTTTCTGATGTTTCTTTTTTGTCATATTATACTGTGGGATCTTTATTTTCTTCCATCATGTAAACCAGAGGTCCCCAACCTTTTGGGCACCAAGGACCGGTTCCATGGAGAGAGGTTTTTTTCACGGACTGGACGGTGTGTAGTTTTGTGTGCTGCCTGCATCCCGCGGATGGGGCTTTGTTTGTTTGTGCGGACTGGTTGCTGGCATGCCACGGTCCGGTACTGATCCATGGACCTTGGGTTGGGGACCCCTGATGTAAACCATTTCCAGAACTGAACTGGTTGAATTTTTGGCATTTTAGTCTCTGACATATTAAGACAGCTTCAAATAGGGGAGGAATTGCTTACTTTCACAAATCACTAAGGTTTGCTGATGCCATCTTTACAGGAATCTATCCCTGCATTCTCCATAACAACTTTCATGAGCTCAGGTTTCTTAAAAGAAAACAAATGAAGTTGTATTGACAGAGGTATTAGAGTCTCAGGGGAGATGAGGGTTAGGTCTTCATCCCCAGAAGTATCCATGCCACATACTTTTCCAAGTTTTAGCTGTGATGTAAAACTTGATTTCAAAATAAATAAGATCCAACAACTCCAAAATGTGGGAATCTTTCTCACCTAACATATTTTCTGCTTATATGCAAGCAGGTATCACTGCAAAATTGATTAGTTGTCTTCCAAGTTTCTTTTTATTTTACAAAGCATCTCCTTTTACAGACCATAAATTCCCCCTGACCTTAGTCTTCTTTGAAGTTCGGCTTCTGTGTGTACGTACTTATAGTATATGCACACAGAGCTAGCTGTATTTGTGTGTCACTTGCCCACCTACTGTAAATGGGAGGTATTCTCCAAGACTTGTTTTAACTGAAGGTATCAAACCTAGTCTGTCAAGATGAAAAGGCTGGGAACTGCATGAGACTGTTGCTTAGGTGTGCAGTTGTTGGGTTTTTCTGGGTGGTGGTGGTAGTGGTGATAATTTTAAATTTAGGATTATCTTCTTTTCAGGTAAATATGATAGTCCTACAGTATTGGAGCATATAACACTTACAAAACCAGGCAGGCAAAAACATATTGTTTCCCATTTAATTGGAGAGAAAACATATCTCCTTTCCCAATAATTGGTGGTAATTTTGTTGTGCATTTTCCTCTTATGTGACAGCTAATGCTTCTCCATTCAAGGATATAATATGAAACGTTTATTTATTTTTTCCTCTCCAAAGGACACTGAACCATTTCCAGAGCCTGCTGGTCCTGGCAAGCAGCCAACTGATCAACACCTGATCTCTCGCTACATTCAAACAATCCAATTCTTCCCTGCCCTCCTCCCCTTAACAAGGGTATTCAAACTCAGTAAGAGAGAAAGGCCACACGGATTGTTTCCAACACTATTTATCTCCTTTAAAATAATAGCTTCTGCCCCAGAGAATACTTCCCTACCTTGCAACAATTCCAAAACAAGACAAATTTGCAAAGCTATACTTCCAATCCCTGTTTATTGCTCAGCTGATGGTGGACAGCTATCTGTGGGTTTTAACTCTGATTTCTATGCCTATTTTTGGTTTTGAGATTGTTCTGTTTTTTGCTATCTATTACTACAGTGTTTTGTCTTTTGTTGTTTTTGTTGTTGTTGTTGTTGTTGTTGCTGGATCTGATACATCTCCCAGAGACTTTGGAGATCAAAATGGCTTATATAAGTACTGTAAAATAAATAAGCAAATGAATACGGGTAATCCTCTACTTAAGGCTATAATTGGGATCAAATTTTGTGTTGGTAAGCAAGGTGGTTATTGAGTTGTGACTGATTTTATTACCTTTTTTGCCGTAGATCTTAAGCAAATAATTACAGTTTTTTAGAATCGGGCGGTTTTTAAGGGGATCTGATTTCCCCCATTGACTTTGCTTGTTGCAAACTGACTGGAAAGGTTGCAAATGGCAATGATGTGACACTGGAATGCTGTATGTCATACACAAGTTGTATGTCAAATACAAGTTGCCAGTGGCCAAAGAGAAGGGGGTCAACTTATTTTCCAGAGGGCAGGACAAGAAACAATGGATGGAAACTAATCAAGGAGAGAAGCAACCTGGAATTAAGGAGAAATTTCCTAACAGTGAGGACAATTAACCAGTGGAACAGCTTGCCTTCAGAAATCGTGGGTGGTTCATCACTGGAGGCTTTTAAAAAGAGACTAGACAGTCACTTGTCTGAGATGGTATAGGTTCTCCTGCTTGAATAGGAGGCTGGACTAGAAAACTTCCAAGGTCCCTTCCAACTCTGTTATTCTATGTTATTCTATGCCCAGATTTTGATTAAGTGATCGGGAGATGATACAACAATCATAAGTGTAATGACCAGTCGTAAGTCACTTTCTTCACTGCCTTCATAAATTTGAACAGTTGCTATATGAATGGTTGTAAGTTAAGGACTACCTGTAAATGAATAAGCCAGTATGGTAGAGCAATGGTTAAAATACTAGACTGGCATTGGAGAGACCAAGATTGGAGTTCAAACTCAGCCACAGAAAAGCTCCGGGTGTCATGGGACTAACCTCCCTCACGAGATTGTTGGTCAGGGGAATAATAGCAGGGTTGGAGCTTTTAGTAAACAACATCAATCTCTTAAATGAAAGGCAGGCCAGGAAACTAGTCAATAAATAACCACAGCAAGTATGGACCAAATTTCAGAAAAGTATATAAGACACGAAATACTAAAAATGATATTGCGAAAGCACTGTGTCTTTAAAAAGAAGTATGTTTAAAACTATTGAACGTGGAATGGATAGATTTGTCATGATCTAAATCAAAGGTATGCAGACACTAATCCAGAGTTGGAGGCCATTGACTATTTTAATTACATTTTAAATGTTTCTAAAATTCACATCGATACCATTTGTTCTGACGGCAATGGCATGGGAATGAGATTGAGGATGTATCTCTGAAACAGCAACTGTAGTTCCTGGTATAGTCATGATTTAAATACAATTGGCTTTGTGTCTTTGCAAGTTCGTTTATGAGCATAGAAATGAGGATAAGTACATAGAAACATAGAATTATAGGGCTGGGAGGGACCTGGGGAGATCTTCTAGTCCAATCTCTTGCCCAAAGGATGAGTCCTTATATTATCACTGAACAGAATAGAATAGAGCTGGAAGGGAACTTGGAGGTCTTCTAGTCCAGCCCCCTGCTCAAGCAGGAGAACCTATACCGTCTCAGACAGGTGAATGTCCAGTCTCTTCTTAAAAATCTCCAGTGATGGAGTGCCCACGATTTCTGGGGGCAAGCTGTTTCATTAATCAATTGTTCTCACTGCCAGGAAGTTTCTCCTTGTTTCCAGGTTGGATTGCCCTCTGAGGAGCTTCTTATCCTGCCCTCAGGTGCTATGGAGAATAAATTGATGCCTTCTTCCCAGTGACAACCCTTTTAAGTATTGGAAGTCTGTAATCAGGTCTCCCCTAAATCTTACCCTTTTTAGGCTAAACATGCCTAGTTCCCTTAGCTGTTCATCATATGATTTTGCTTCCAGACCCTTTATCAACTTCATTGCAGTCTTTCTAGGGCAGGGGTGTTCAAACTTGGCCCTTTTATGACTTGTGGACTTCAACTCCCAGAATTCCTCAGCCAGTGTCCCTTGCTGAGGAATTCTGGGAGTTGAAATCCACAAGTCATAAAAGGGCCAAGTTTGATCACCCCTGTTCTAGGGCCTTAGCATCTTTTTTGTCTCATGACCTATAGAGGTTCATCCTTCCACTCCAATTTCTGCAAATTACCTTGGTCTCCTGAAAACCATCTCTGATATGATAGAAAGACCCCCAACATTTTAACATTGCTTCTTTCTCTTCAGTTACTGGAGTAAAGCTACTAGATTAAATACAGGCTTAAGTTTTACTGCCAGGAGATTATTGAGTTATGTCTCACTGGGATGGGGAGTTTTGTACAGATCCCACACTTGGTGCCAGTAGAATCTCTGCATAATTAGTCATCTCTTCACTTTTTACATAGGGTAAGCAGAAAGTCAACAAAAGATCAGAAAATAAAAAGAGCAGAATAATGGTAAAAAGAAGCAAGAACTGGAATTTAGGAATACAGAGTGTATGTGCATTAATGTTCTTAAGGAAAAAAATACAACGATTCTAAGTATCTGAAATCATCTCCCTGCTCAGAAAGGCTTGATGAAGGAATGGATCTATTAGGAAATGCAGTTAAAATAATGGCAGAGGGTGTCAGTTTTACACAGCTGTCCATTAAATCTGAATTTATGTTATTAGTGCAATAATATCAATATTGGTATAAATAAATGAAGCTACTGCACATGATTTGTCTAAAGCACTTGGAATAGATCTTGTCTGCTAGTTAGAAGTAATGCCTAAATGCAAATTTTGTCCATCATACTCAAAGTCTGTGATGCTAGGTTTTCCCAACCTTGGCAAGTTTAAAATATGTGGACCTCAATTCCCAGAATTCCTAGCCAATATGCCTCTTAAAGTTGCCAAGCTTGGAAAACCTGGGCAAGTAATAATAATAAAATAATAATAATAATAATAATAATAATAATAATAATAATAATAATAATAATAATAATAAGAAGAAGAAGAAGAAGAAGAAGAAGAAGAAGAAGAAGAAGAAGAAGAAGAAGAAGAAGAAGAAGAAGAAGAAGAAGAAGAAGAAGAAGAAGAAGAAGAAGAAGAAGAAGAAGAAGAAGAAGAAGAAGAAGAAGAAGAAGAAGAAGAAGAAGAAGAAGAAGAAGAAGAAGAAGAAGAAGAAGAAGTTGGAAGGGATCTTGGAGGTCATCTAGTCCAACCCCCTGCTCAGGCAGGAAACCCTATACCATTTCAGGCAAATGGCTGTCCAGTCTCTCCTTAAAAACCTCCAGTGTTGGAGCATTCACCACTTCTGGAGGCAGGTTGTTCCACTGGTTAATTGTTCTAACTGTCAGGAAGTTTCTGCTTAGTTCTAGGTTGCTTCTCTCCTTGACTAGTTTCCATCCGTTGCTTCTTGTCCTGCTTTCAGGTGCTTTGGAGAATAGCTTGACTCCCTCTTCTTTGTGGTAGCCCCTGAGATATTGGAACACTGCTATCATGTCACCCCTCACTCTTCTCTTCGTTAAACTACACATACCCAATTCCAGCAACCGTTCCCTATATGTTTTAGCCTCCAGCCCCCTAATCATCTTTGTTGCTCTTCTCTGTACCCTTTCTAGAGTCTCGACATCTTTTTTACATCGTGGTGACCAAAACTGGATGCAGTATTCTAGGTGTGGCCTTACCAAAGCATTGTAAAGTGGTATTAGTCTTTTAATTGAGGTTCTATTGCAGGTTCTATTGCACTTTCACTGTCTGTTAAAAGTGAGGTGAGGGATCAAAATGATGAAAGCAGGATTGCAATATCCCAATTCAAGCCCCGCCCCTTTCTGCATGCATCACACTATTGCAAATAGGCCCAATAAGGGTGGATCTTGTTCATCTAATGAATGAAGCAACAACAGCCAACGAACCAGGTTAGTTTAACTAAAAAAAATAACAGACATAATAAGCCTTGCTCTATCTGTCTGCCTGTCTTTTTGAGCTGGTAGGGTAAACTGGTAAATTTGACTTCAAAATGTGTACATAAAATGGGGATTAGAGGAGAAAGCTGTTGGCTCACAGAATTTGATTTATATTTTGGAACTTACAGCACATTTGTGCATACTATTTATTTATGTTCTTAGGATCAATTGTTTTCTTTTAACCACAACGTACATTGCCTTCTTTAAATGCTTTATGGTCGTAATATTATGATTTAATATTATATCAAATTATAGCAGCCATTTGGGATGAGTTTTATAAAGCACATTATATGGCCACAAACCCATTAAACTCAATGGAATTTACTTTTCAGCAACATGCCATTATTATCTGCTAGATGCAACACAGGTTGGAAATGTCTCTTAGAACTACTGAAATGAGGAAACGCTGACAAATCCCCAGTTCTGCAGTGCTAAAATGGAAAAATCGTTCATATCTACCTCCAATTCTATGTGTTTAAATATTGGAAAGAGAACCTCATAACTGCTGGGGAAATTTTATATTTTTAACAATAAAACCCACTTATTTCTCATCTCCTCTAATAACCTTCCTTTTCTTTCATTTGTATAGCCAACAATAACATTCTTCACCATTAAAAAAATGCAGGTTTAAATGTACATACACTTTCATCCACTCAGATTTGCTTTTTTCTGTGGTCATCCTGATAATTATTTTTATGCACTATGTAAACCAAAGCAATGTGTGTGGGAAGCTGAGGGCCTTTAGTGCTCTAAATAGCTTGGATGTTCCATCTCTTCGGTGCAACAAACCGTAGCAGCATTTTAAGAGTCTCATTCAAAGGGGTATGCTGGAAACTCTCAGGGATGAGAAGAGCACTTTAAAACACTTTCACAAGCGAGTGTGTAAATCCCTCTTAATTCATGCTTTATTAACCATCATTGTTTTATATAAATGTTTTGCCCCCTTTCATCTTCCTAAGGCACCAAGCCATCTGCTGCAAATGCTTCCCATAAACTTTTCATAAACCTGTTACTTCTGCATTATGAAGGAAGGGGGAGGAAGAGGGCTTTTTTTTCAGCTGCATTATAAAGTTAGCTTACAGTAAAGGAAAGCTTTCCAAACTTTCTGTTATGAAGAGCAATGATTTGATTTACCGCGATACGATGCATCAGGACGAAAAATATATACCTTTTCTTCCCAGCCTGATATTTTCCTCGTGTTATGGAAATCTCGCATCAAGAAGATTACAGCTGTCTCCAAATAAATAAATAAGGCATCAGAGAGCTTAGCCTATGATGGTTAAAAAATTGCCATCTTAAATCAGTAAGATGATCTGGGAAGCTTGGAATCTGCAACATTAAGTCTCTTGAGAAGCAATCTCAATCCAGCCAACGTTCTGAACAGAAAGATGCAGCTGTGAAGAGAAAGCATATCTTAGGATCTGCACACTCGTTAATAAAGCCTTTCCAGTTGCTTTCTAGAGGAATGGGACTGCAGTCCCCATCATTCCATTCTATAATATAACACTGGATGGAGATCATGGGAGATGAGTACAGGTAGTCTTCGACTTATGACCAGTCACTTAATGATCATTCAAATTGCAATGGACTTAAAGGTAGAGGTTTCTCCTGTGAAATTGTGTCCACCTGTAGCAGGCAGTGCTCATCTCTGTTTCTTAGCCAAAGGAGCCAGCATTATCCAAAGACATTTCCATGGTTATGTGGCCATCATGATTATACACCCAAGCGCATGGAATGCTATTACCTTCCCACCGAAGTGATACTTATTTATCTACACAGCTCTCTTTGGAAGAGCATATTGGAGCTGTGACTAGGGGGGCCTTTGCCCAGGTTCGCCTGGTGCGCCAGTTGCGGCCCTATCTAGACCGGGATGCCTTGCGCACAGTCACTCATGCGCTCGTGACCTCTCGTCTAGACTACTGTAATGCTCTCTACATGGGGCTGCCCTTGAGGTCCACCCGGAGACTCCAACTTGTGCAGAATGCAGCCGCGCGAGTTGTCTTGGGAGCTTCCCGATACTCCCATGTTACACCTTTGCTCCGCGAGCTGCATTGGCTACCGGTTGCTACCGGGTGAGGTTCAAGGTGTTAGTTATGACTTACAAAGCCCTTCATGGCATGGGTCCGGATTACCTACGGCAACACCTGCGGCCGGCGTCAACTTCCCTCCGTCCAGTGCGCTCCCACAGAGAGGGCCTCCTCAGGGTGCCGCCGATCAAAGAATGCCGATTGGTGACCCCCAGGGGGAGAGCGTTCTCTGTGGGCACGCCAGACCTTTGGAACCGCTTACCGGTTGAGCTCCGGATGGCCCCCGACCTTCGCTCCTTCCGGCGCGATCTCAAAACATTCTTTTTTGAACAAGCTGGCCTGGTCTGACGGGATGGGGTTGGGTTTTTAAAACTAGTTTTAATTTTAATATGGATTGATTTTATGGGCATGATGTTTAATGGTTTTTTAATTTTTGTATTCGATTTTTACTGTGTATTGCCCTGTTCACCGCCCTGAGTCCTTCGGGAGAAGGGCGGTATAGAAATCAAATTATTAAATTAAATTAAATTACTTGCATCTACATGCTTTCAAACTGCTAGGTGATCAAGAGCTGAGGCAAGTAACGGGAGCTCACCCCATTGTACAACACTTGAGTCTTGAACCTGGGCTATCAGCTTTCCAGCTGACAAGCTTAGCATCTTTAACTACTAAGCCATTGCACCCTTTATGACAGATCTATCTTTGGGCTATTTATGAACCAGATTTGAAGTTCCAATGGTCAGGTCCCCTTCATAGTCATATGACTGGACTTTGGGCACTGGGCAACATGTCTGCATATACAGCCATTTACAGCCACTGGTCTAAGGTCACCCAGCTAGCTTGTGCCTAAGGTGGCACTAGAACTCATAGTCTCCCATCTTGTAGCTTGATGCCTTAACCACCACACCAAACTTGCAACAGTATTAGTGGGTTAGGACGCTGAGCTTCTCGATCAGAAGGTTGGCAGTTTGGCGGGTCGAATCCCGAGTGCCGCGTAACAGAGTGAGCGCCTGTTACTCGTCCCAGCTTCTGCCAACCTAGCAGTTTGAAAGCACGTAAAAATGCAAGTAGAAAAATAGGGACCACTACAGTGGGAAGGTAACAGCGTTCCGTGTGCCTTTGGCGTCTAGTCATGCTGGCCACATGACCACGGAGACGTCCTTGGACAAGCGCTGGCTCTTCGGCTTTGAAACGGAGATGAGCACCAGCCCCTAGAGTCGGAAACAACTAGCACGCACATGCGGGGGAACCTTTACCTTACCTATTCTAGGTAAACCCTATTACTGATTTTCATTGATTTTGCTAAAAGGGACAGGTGGGAGTTAATGGATTTTCTACCTGCAGTTTTTAGCATTGGCCATTCCTCAAGCATTTTGGAAAGTAAACAGCCCAATGTCTGGACTGCATCACCATTTGCCTGGGGTCAAACACAATTGCCTCACACAGAGCAACATTTCCATACTTACCTGGATGCTCATTTTTTTATACTTCCAGAAAAACATTCCCCTCCGGCATGTGTCATAGGCACAAGGATTTCTTCTCTCCTCCAGCTGAGATTTTATCCCTAGATCTTTCTCTCTGTGTGTGTGTGTGTGTGTGTGTGTGTGTGTAGTGCTTTGGGGGATACAGGAACAAAGCTCTGGAATGTGAAGCAAATAATGAAATCAAATTGAAATGTACTATTCTCACTTTTAGCAATGGGCCATTAATTTTAGCAGGGTGAAAATGGTGCTGCTAGTACTTTCAGCTTAATTAGAGCACAAGGTGCTATTAGAGCAGAACCCCACACATTTCAGGGATGGTGAGGAATAAAAACACCTAATCCCCTTGTGTCGACTTCTACTGCACACTAAGGATTTTCACTAGCTATACACGCAATATGGACAGAGTAATTGTAGCCTCTGGAGTTGATTCATCTTCATCCAAAATTAATTGGACTGAAAATGTCATCTTTCTAGTCCTTCTGAGTCAATGATGTTTGGCCCTTTAATACACAGGTGGGGATAGACTGACATCTCCAGTGTAGCTGAATGACAGCGTTCATCAGTCTAAGCCAGAAGTGTCAAACTGCCAGCCCACAGGCTGGATGCATCATGCTGAAACCACGCCCACCCATCTCCGGCAATGAGGAAGTTGCAATACGTCGTGACACATCACTTGACGTGGTGAGTTTGACACCCCTGGTTTAAGTCCTCAAAGCTGACAGTAAAAAGTGGATGGATCTGTAGTCCAAAAGCATCTGAGGTTAAGATAAGTCTTCATTCCCCAAATTAAAGATTCATTAAGGCCCTACAAGACATTAAATATGTTTATTCTTTAAATGTTATAAATGGACTTAGACCGCTTCACAAAGGAAAAGAAAAGATGTTTGAGGCCTGGCTGTGACATTCTTTTGAAAATAGGTCTACAGGCAGTCAAATCATGGCACCTAGATTCGATTTTATGTTTGAGAAATGAAGGCAAGGTGATGCCCAGAAAAGCAGGCTGAGAAGATGGAAGTAAACAGCTCTGGGGGAAGGTAGGGTCACCAAAACCACAAAACCAATAAAGAAACTATTGAATCTGTTGGCATCTACATGTAGGTGCTTCACTTCAGGCAACAAGAAGTCATTCACTGAAAATCAGCATGAGAAAAGCACATCTTCCTTCTCCTGTCCTTACCACTTTCTATGGAGGGGGGACAATTGAGAGCATCCTGTCATACAGCATCACAGTCTGCTTTGAAAGCATCACTGCTTCAGATAGGAAGGCAGTGCAGAGAGTGGTGAGGATGGCAGAAAAGATCATTGGCAGTTCCCTCCCTCCCATCCAGGACATAGCACAGAAGCGTTGCTTGAGCAGGGTCCGTAAGATTATCTGGGACACTACACATCCTCTTCACAACTTGCTTTCCTTGTTACCTTCTGGGAGGAGGCTTCGTGGTATCCGAAGCAGAACATCCAGATTCAACCATAGTGTCATTCCATACAGCATTAACCTTGTGAACTCTCAGGCTTCCTCCTTCCGTTATATATTCAAGATGGACAGTATTTAATATTTTATTGTTGTGTATATGTAGGGGTGTGGGTCTATACATATGTTGTATATAGTATGTTTAGGTGTGTGTCATGTATGTGTTTCACTCTGAGAGCGGGCAACTAAATTTCATTTTTGATGTGTGCCGTTGTGCCCACAATTTAAAAAAATGACAATAAAGGTTGTCTTGTCTTGTCTTGTCTTGTCTTGTCTTGTATCCAGTACATGATATGATTTGGAAATATTTCAGAAATCATAGGTAGCCCAGACTGTTGAGGAAATTCCAAGATCAGATGATATTAAGCTTTCACACCTGTCCTGACTTGCATTCATTTCCAGGCTTGCTCCTAATATTTGTGTTGACTTTCATGGTCCTTCACAGCTGAAGTTCAGGTTGCTATTTTCTCATGTACTTATCAAGGGACCTTGGGATTACATTCACAGACTCTTCAATAGACATCCCAATCAAGAGAGCTCAAAATAATAAAAAAACCTACTATCTACAACAGGGGTGTCAAACTCAATTTCATTGAGGGCCACATTGCGGTTACCCTCAGGGGGCCGGGTGGGTATGGCCAGGGTGGGTGTGGCCTACTGGGTGGGCATGGTTAGAGTGTGTATGGCCTACTGGGTGGGCATGGCCAGCTCTACATCGTTCACATCAAGGGTGGCTATGGGGGCCTGGGCAGGAGTGGGACAGATCTGAGGGTCTCTGGCAGGAGGAGGGTGTCTGGGCCAGGGCCAAGGCAGTGGGGGCCGTTCCCTCACTGTTTCCAGGATGGCTTCGCAGGCCACATGAAACCACTTCGCGGGCCAGATCCGGCCCCCGGGCCTTGTGTTTGACATTTCTGATCTACAAGAATTAGAGCACTAAAACAATCAGATCTTGCTCTAACTTAGTCCTATTCCAAAGGACTTTAAGATGTTGGAGAATTCCCTCTGCCCAACAGAGAAAGATTCAGGAGCAAAACAAATTCAATTGTGGAAGCTTTGATGTAGCAGGAAGGCAATCCATTCCCAATGCCCCTCTAACATCAGATATCTGGCAGCTGAAAAGGAGAAGAAAAAGTCAGTTTGGGTGGCTGGCCAAGGAGAAGGCCTCTTTATCTTATAATACATGCTCAAGATGATGCCAGACAGGGAGAGAACAATGACAGCTCAAGAGAGATTTTTTTAAAATAATATTTTATTTTCTACATTTACAATTCATAGATGCTTGGTAAACAACATGTTGTCTGGGTCCATTTGTTTTGCTTAATAATACACATTAAATTCCTAATCTCTACCCCATTTCTCCAGCCATTCATAAAATACGTCCCATATTTGAAAATATCCTGTATCTTCTTTTTCTTTAATCTTCAGCGTAAGTCTATCCATTTCTGCACAGTATTTTCTTGATTACGGTATCTCTTCTTCAGATGGCGTTTCTTCATTTTTCCAGTGCTGAGCAAATACAATTCTTGCTGCTGTTAATACATGCAACATTAAATATACATTTTCTTTATTGTATTTTTCTGTTATTATACCTAATTTAAAAAAGAGAAAGAGAGAGAGAATTTTTTTATTGCTTTATTCCAAGACTTTCCACCTTCCGCCCTCCTGTCTTGGGGTTGGGCAGTTATATTCTAATGGATTCATCTTCACCATCCTCATAGCAGTATGAGGATTCGTGCTAAACCCTGTATTCTTTCAATGGTATAACAAGGTAGAAATCTGTAAATGGCACAAAGCTATGTGCAGAATAAATGAAGAGGAGCTGGTGAAGAGCAAGCCAGGAAAAAGGGGCAGTAGAAAAGCAAGTGAAATCTATGTAAGTGAAAGATACATCATAAAGAAAGAAGGTTTAATTAGTAGCATGGAACATTGTCAAGGAGACTATTGAGAGCACTTTGCTGAAAATATCCATTCAATTCATCAGAGTCAATTTTTTTTTTAAAAAAAAGATGAAAAGTCTTGGCTTAATCCAAAGCAGGAAAAGAATGCTGTGAGGGGGAAAGTTGATTTTGTCACATTCATATTGTGACACATCTATTGTGAATCATTTCTAAACACTGTGAAATCTGTTAATCGGCCACCCCTTCCTAGGGTTATTAGGATTGAAACAGACACCAGGATGACAAAAAAAAATGAGGATAATTTTTCACTACTGTTTCATTCATGTTTCTTTACTAGTTGTATAATGAAACATCTGCAAGAAAACAACCCACCTCAGAGAGCACCAAGGACTCCACAATGAGGATCATTTTAATAATTTTATGTAAAGTTTTTAAAATCACAGAAATATAGAACAAAAAAATATGCCCTATTGTTTAAGGAACGGGCAGTTTGGGTGGTTGTAGAATAAGTAGCAGCCTAGCTGATCTGAAACTATGACATGTTACAGGTAGTCCTCCACTTTTGACCACAATTGGGATCAGAAAAATTCATCATTAAAGTGGTACAGTCATTAAATGAAGCATCATCTGATTGTGATTTGTGGTGTTCCCTGCTGGCTTTACCACTGTTTTTGCTTGTCAAAAGCCCGAACTGGAAAGGTTGCAAATGGTGATCAGGAAACCCCAGGATGCTGAAACCATCATAAATGTAAGCCGCCTGGATTGTAATCATATGACTGTGGGGATGATGCAATGGTCATAAATGTGAGGACTGGTTGCAGGTCACTTTTTTCAGTGCCATCATAGCTATGAACGGCTGCTAAACAAATGATCATAAGTCAAGGACTAGCTATAATGTCCCCTTCCTCTGAGTTGTAGAAGGGTGAAGGAAGACAACATATTATCCCCTCTTTTCCTTAAAAGCAGCAGAAATTTGGCCAGGCACTCTTGAATGGTGGGCTCATCTCACAGATTAGTACATAATGCAGGTGCAGCTTCCCAGGGTCCCACAAGCCATACAGGTAGTCCTTGAGTTACGACCACAATTGAGCCCAAAATTTCTGTTGCTAAGTGAAACATTGATCAAGTGAACTTTGCCCCATTTTACTCCAATTCTTGCCACAGTTGTTAAGTGAATGCATTGCGGTTGTCAAGATAGTAACGCGGTTGTTACTTTGCTTGTCAGAAGGTCACAAAATGTAATCACATGACACTGCAACTGTCATAAAGACACGCCAGTTGTCCAGCATCTGAATTTTGATCGCATGACCATGGGGATGCTACAGTGGTCAATTAAGTGTGAAAATTGGTCATAAGTCACTTTTTTCAGTGCCATTGTAACTTTGAATGGTCACTAAATGAACTTTTGTAAGTCAAGGACTACCTGTACTTATTTGTGGCCAAGGACGTATGTATATAACCCACAGACAATCAGGGTCCTGCCTTTGTACTGCAAGCAAAACTGCCAGCTGTCAGTAACAGAAAACCATACCTGAGGAGCATTCTTCATTCCCACCGATTTATACTGAAACTTTCTGGGTTCTTCAGTGTGGGCAGCTACAGCAAAACTTTGCTGGATTATATTAGCAGGAGAAGAACAAAAAAAAATAGCGCACACATTGTAGTTCAAACTAAAAAGTGTGATTTGCAGAGATGAGGAGGGGGTCACCGAAAGGCCTCAAGCTCCTGATCTCACCCTGAGCCACTTGTGACCTCTGGCTAGAACAATCCATGGAAGGAAACCTGGTCCAATTAACTGATGTCTTTCTTGCCCTGGAGTTAAGTGAAGAGATGCTGACCTCCTGCAAGAGACTGGCTGGCTTGTTCATTTGCAGCCCTGGCAAATTGCTGCTCTCACTAATTGTCTTGAGGGGTATATGACACAGATAGAAGCATCATGAATTATTGGGATTAAATCAAAGGGCTGAGAGCAAGAGCATTAAAAAGTGAGCTTACCTTCTAGCTAGGAAAGTGAAGGGAGGGTGGAAGCAGACATTATTTTCTTGGTAGGGCTATCCACATTTAGGAAGGCGTTTAGTTAGAGATGCTACATTGTGGATTTTTGCACTAAGCAGGTGGTTCGCCTCAATGGCCTAAATGCCCTCTTCCAACTCTTTGATTCTTTCTTCCTAAGCAATTCCAAAATTGTACTAGAGAAGGCCATGTGCGACGCATAATGCATCCTTTTAAAAATTGGAAAAGAAGGTCCACATTGAGATCTGGATCAATCTTCTCTGGGAGACTTTTAGCAGTTCTAGAAATAGGAGTTGCGGGCTTGGCAGCCCTAGGAAACAACAGCCAACAACTTAATTGCAAGCCATCAACATCCCAGTCAAAAACTAAAAAGCCACACAAAACCAGGCACCACATAAATTCAACACATAGAATAACCCAAAGCACACATTCCGGCAAGAGGGAAGTTCCTTGAGGATGGGCTCTGGCAGGAGTCCAAAAGCTTGGAAGAGTAAATTTCTGGTCCCGGTCACCGACCCAGATTGGATCCTGCAACATTATCCTGAGACATGTATGTTCATGATTTATATATTTGTTACTCACTGCTGGGAAAGTATGGGGCCTCCATTTGGGCTGGCACAATCCAAAGTACAAAGAGTCCTGATGGCCCAGTGGTTAGAATGCAGCATTTCAGGCTAATTCTGCTGATTGCCGACTCCCAGCAGTTCAGCAGTTCGAATCTTACCAATTCAAGGTTGACTCAGCCTTCCATACTTCTGAGGTCAGTAAAATGAGGACCCAGGTTGTTAGGAGCAATATGCCAACTCTGTAAACCACTTTAAAAGGGCTGTAAAACACTAGGAAGCAGCTGCCAAAAAAGCCAACACAGTGCTAGGCTGCATTAACATAGGGCTAGAATCAATATCATGTGAAGTGTTAATACCACTTTACAATGGCTTGGCAAGGCCACACTTGGAATACTTCATCCAGTTTTGGTCGCCAGGATGTAAAAAAGATGTTGACACTCTAGAATAGACATGTCAAACTCGCAACATCATGTGACATCACGCAATGTATCAGAACTTTTTATCCATTGCCGGTAATGGGGTGGGCGTGGTTTCCTCGTGATGCATCCAGCCTGTGGACCGGCAGTTTGACACCCCTGCTCTAGAAAGAGTACAGAGAAGAGCAACAAAGATGATCAGGAGACTAGAGGCTAAAACATATAAGGAATGGTTGCTGGAATTGGGCATGTCTAGTTTAATGAAGAGAAGGGTGAGGGGTGACATGATAGCAGTCTTCCAATATCTCAAGGGCTGCCACAAAGAAGAGGGAGTCAAGCTGTTCTCCAAAGCACCTGAAGGCAGGACAAGAAGCAACGGATGGAAACTAATCAAGGAGAGAATCAATCTAGAACTAAGGAGAAACTTCCTGACAATTGGAACAATTAACCAATGGAACAACCTGCCTCCAGAAGCGGTGAATGCTCCAACACTGGACGTTTTTAAGAAGAGACTGGACAGCAATTTGTCTGAAATGGTATAGGGTTTCCTGCCTGAGCAGAAGGTTGGACTAGATGACCTCCAAGGTCGCTTCCAACTTTATTATTATTATAGTATATACATCCAAGTGCTATTGCTACTACATTTATCTCAGCTTCAGTTTGGAGAGTAACTCCTGCCTGAATCCTTACCACAGGAATGTAGGACCTGAGAGCTCCATCCACTCCCCAACATTTGGTCACCAAATTTTAATACAGGGAGGATGATCATCTCAACTGAATCTCAATTAGTATGTAAATTAAATATTTGATTCTGGGCCTGCCCTCGTGGAGCTCATGAAATGCCATCAAAAGAAAGCCAAATAGGTAGAGATGCATCTACAGATTTTCTAAACACAGTATTTTAAATGCTGAGAGTGTTAGGGTCAATGCAAATGTCAAGCATTGAGCATGAGGTCAGTCTTGTACCAGCTGATTAAATTAGCCAGGAAGGGCAATGGTCAATGAAGCAGGTGGAAGTCATCAGTTCTGTGAGAGGAAGAGGACATTTGATGCTAACTGCCTGGATCCTTTCTATATTCCACAGCGGTGTTTCTCAACCTTGACAACTTGAAGATGTGGGACTTCAATTCCCAGAAGTCACCAGCCAGTGATGCTCTCCTCCCCATGTATTTATTTATCCCTCGTGCCCTTTTTCATTATAAGTTACAATTCAGGACAGAAGAGTGCTAAGAATCTTGCCTAAGACTTTTGGAAAGGATATTTATGGTCCTGGATACTCTGGTTGCATATCTCTATACCAAAATATAATAAGACTATTTTTGGGGGGTCTGGAACCAACTTGTTCTTCAGTGAACACAGTAATTATATGTCCTACCTTTGATGACAGCTGGCTAATATTTTATTTTGCCCCCAATTCAATGGATGAGTGGGAAAACTTCAACCAGTTTAAAGACTGTTCACGGTTGAAGTTACTATTAATAAATTAATTGAAATAACAGAGTAGGATATGCCCAAATTTGCTGACAAACTGGGTGAGATCCCTGGAAGAAACTGAACAAGAAAATAATATTGCTAATGATTTTCATTACCCACATTATAATCGACTATAAGCCACCAAAGATCCTCAACATCAAGTTAATAATCCACACTGTCCATTAATTTATATCAAGGAAGCAGCTACGGTGTCTGCTTTGGAGAATTACTTTTCCATTCCATGAAGGCAACTTGGCTCAGCTTTATAATATATAGCAGATTGGATACAGAAAATCATCAGCATCAAATTCCATCATTCATCAGCAGTCGTTAACTCAATGAATATTGTCAGGATGCATATAAAGATACATGGTCAGGCAGATAGCATAGCAATCTCATCCTGTCCTTGGACACAATGATAGGCTGAATTTATTATTTCCCCCACTTAAGTTTCTTGCTACTTAACTGTTAAGTTATAACACTGCACCCATTAGATACTTATGACTCTTTGTAAATGGTACCTCCAGGATTTGGGGCAAGAGACTTGTGCAATTCACAGCCAGATTCTGAACAACTGCAAAACAACACTGCTTCTGCAACAGTTCACGCAGGGGATTTTAGCTGTGAACAAAAGACATCACACAGAGTGTGCTGAATGGCTGCAGAGAACACTATCACAATTTCCCCCAGTAAGATGTCATACAAAATAGGTTATTTACAGCCTGTGTACAAAACACCCATTAGAAGACACTGTGATATTAAATAAATGTAATGTGCATCACTGCACAACTAACACAATTGTGTAATTGTGACACGAACTCTGCCCAATTGCATCATGTGCATGTTGATATCTGCATTAGATTCATTTAGAACTGACACTAATTAATTGTGATTGTTTTTCAGTGACTCAAAAAAGCTTGGTATAGGAGAAAAACTTCTTAAAGCTTTACTGTTTAAGAGGAGTCTATGAGTGATGTTGGTGAACATAATCTGACTGTTTGGAAAAAAAAGATGTTACCTTCATCTGGATAGACATGTAAATACACATAGCCCATCTCAGCTTTTAAAAAGCTAAGCAAAGTCTGCTCTAATTAGGACTTGAATGGTGTTTACCAGTGATGTCCAGGGCTATAAGTGGACTACAAATGTCATAGCATATCCCAAAAGAGAACAGTAAAAGTAAAAGCATAAAAAAGCATATTTTAATTGCCTTAAGATTTTGCTGTATTAAGACGAAGCCAGTCTATTTTCCAAAACACCTGAGGGCAGGATAAGAACGGATGGAAACTAATCAAGGAGAGAACCAACCTAGAACTAAGAAGAAATTTCCTGACAATTACACCAATTAATCAGTGAAACAACCTGCCTCCAGAAGTTGTGAATGCTCAAACACTGAAAGTTTTTAAAGAAGAGACTGGACAGCCATTTGTCTGAAATGATATAGGGCAGGGGTGTCAAACTCAATTTCATTGAGGGCCACATCAGCATTGCGGTTGCCCTCAGGGGGCCGGGTGGGTGTGGCCAGGGTGGGTGTGACCTACTGGGTGGGCGTGGCTAGAGTGCGTATGGCCTACTGGGTGGGTGTGGCCAGCTCTACAACGTTCGCATCAAGGGTGCCTATGGGGGCCTGGGCAGGAGTGGGACAGATCTGAGGGTCTGTGGCAGAAGGAGGGTCTCTGGGCCAGGGCCAAGGCAGTGGGGGCCATTCCCTCACTGTTTCCAGGATGGCTTTGCGGGCCACATGAAACCACTTCACGAGCCGGATCCGGCCCCTGGGCCTTGTGTTTGACATGTCTGATATAGGGTTTCCTGCCTGAGCAGGGGATTGGACTAGATGACCTCCAAGGTCCCTTCCAACTCTAGTCTAGTCTAGTCTAGTCTATTCATTGTATTTTGTTTACTATTTCTTGTTGCTTTTTTAATTATGTGAGTGGCACAGTGGGACGTGGATGGCTGTATAAATTTGATGGATGGATGAATGAATGAATGAATGAATGATGTTTCCTAAGAAAACTACATGGAACATCAATAAAATCACACACTCTCACTAAATCTGAAATCAGAAGGAATCTGATAGCATCTTTTCAGAACAACAACTTTTTACAAAAGATATAAACTTTCATAAATTACAACTCACTTCACCAGATGCACCAGAGCAGCTAGACCAGTGTTTCTCAACCTTAGCAGATTGAAGATATGCGGGTTTCAGCTTCCAGAATTCCCCAGCCAGCATTCTGAGAATTGAAGTCCACATATTTTTGGTTGTCAACGTTAAGAAACATTGAGTTAGAGTCCTGATGTAGGGTTTAAACTGGAATGAGGCAATGGTGGAGAGCAGGAGGAGGGGACAGATTGATTCAGGTTACATGTGACAGATTACAAGCTTCTCATCAATTAACAATTGTGATATGTTACGAATTCATTATGTTAAGAGATAGCAGGAAACTTTATGACGGATTGCTCAATTCTGCTGGCAAAGTTTCTTTTCTCCAAGACGGCTATTTTGAGGTCTATAATAGTGGAAAGGTTGAAAAGTTTGGTATTATTATTTATTATTCCTTTGTGCTGAGTCCTGATGTCAAACGTGATTCCATTAATTCTTTTGTACAAATTTTGTCCTGTTTGTCCTTTAAAGAATCTAGAGGAACATTGCTGGCAGATGATGCATTAGAGTGAAGGTTCTCTCATCCTTGTGAGTGTACTCTTTTTTATTTTTCATAATATTTAGAATTAATTATTTCATTAACTAATTAAACAAAAGTGTAAAACTAAACTCATATTATCATGAGAAATGATTATAAATTATTATGAATTCTAAACTGTAATTAATGTCACCACTGTTTGTATCTAAAAGTAATGTCAGGAGCCTAACAGTCTCCGGCCCGCCCCCTAAGCCACTACAGCCATTGCAGCCATCCGAGAGGGGCCGGCGTCTCCGCCCTTCCTCGGCTCCCTGATATGCCCCCGGGCAACGGCGGCGTCTCCGAAGATCAAGAAAGGCGCCGCGGATCAGCTGGATCAGCTGGGCGGCGGAAGTGGCAGCCGTTGCAGCTACCCTGAGCAGGACCGGAGTCGCTGCTCTGCCTCGGCCTCCTGGCCTGCTCCTAAATAGTGGCGGCATCTCCATGGGATCAAGGAGACGCCGCAGACCGGCTATGCGGGCCCAATCGACCACCTCCGAGGGGCCTTTGACAGCGGCGCTAGCAGCAACGGCCTGGCGTCTCCGGCCCACCCCCCGAACCGCTGCAGCCGTCTTGAGTGAGGGCCAGCGCCTCGTCCTTCCTCGACCACCTTGACCTAGCCCTAGGCGGCGGCACCTCCGATCTACACCAAGGAGACGCCGCGGACCAGCGGATCAGGGGAGCAGCTATGCAACAGAGCAGCAGCGAAAGCGTCATCAGCGAAAGCTTCTCCAGACCCCGGTCAGCCACCTTTGCCAAGAACCCTCGACGGCAGCACTACTAGACGCGGCGTGGCGTCTCCGGCCCACAAACTGGGTGCCGACGATGTCTCCGTACCGACCTTCAACCAAAAGACGCCACGATGCAGCTGATCAGTGGTGACAGCAGCGACTGGACCACCGAGGCCATCATCATCTTGCCTCTACCAACTCTCAACCCCCCTGCCCACCCTCGCCCCACAGGACATGATGGGCCTGGGTGCAAGCCATGGTGGCAGAGTGGCTTGACCTTACACCTGCAGCCCCATAGAGGTGAGAGCTCTATGGGGTATGCTTCACCCAGAGTGGGTCCTAGACCACCCCCGGAAACAGAGTCACAACCCATCGTGAGAGGATGGGGAGTGGCCTGCTTCTGGGGTTCACCCAGCCAAGTGGCAGTGGCTGGGTGACGGTCCAGATACCCACCTACCCAACTCGACCCTCCTTCCAATTCTCCACCCAGGGGACCGCCTTCCCAAAAAAAAAACCTGTGACTCTATGCTTCTCCAATATTCTAGCACAGACCTACACGCCCTCAGGAGTTCCCCCCTCTCCTGGGTGCGTCCCGCCTACAATACATCGAATCTCGATGACGGGCCCAACCATTGGGCCTCTGAGAGATGGCCAGGCAGGGTCAGGGGCCTCCAGCACAAGTCCAACAAGAGGCCCCTGGTTAAGTTCCTAGCTAAGTTCTTTGTCGGGTTAGGGAGGGGGGCGGGAAAAGACTATGGTTGTTCGGCGAAGGGGGGCCTTCCAACTACCATAGCGCAGGCCAGGCCTACGACCGTTCACGAAGGTGAAGAACGAGGACCAGTCGCCGACAAAGCCCAGTGGCGAGCTGATGAACAGCCAATTCCCAGGATGGTGGGGAACGGCAGAAGGTGCACAAGCAGAGGGCCGTATCGTCACCGGGAGAGTCATCTCCGCTCTGTACAAGCGGTGAGACGCTCCGACCCTCTGTACTTCCCCCGAGGACCCGGGAGCGAAGGTGTGCAGCCTCCTATGCTCAGGCTGGTCTACCTAAATGCCAGGTCCGTAGCTAACAAGGCTCACCTTGTTCGTGACCTAGTGGAGAGTGAGCACGCGGACCTGGCTTGCATCACGGAAACCTGGCTGGGCCCAGAGGGTGGTGTCCCTCTGGTTGACCTCTGCCCGCCAGGTTTCCAGGTGCTGCACCAGCCTCGGGCCCATGGGAGGGGCGGAGGAGTGGCAGTAATCATCAGGGAGACCCTTAGCCCGCGAGAGACCACCGCCCCTCAGATAGCCGGGTGTGAGTCTCTCCTTCTGAGATACGGCCCAGGGGCGCAGTTGGGCCTGCTGCTGGCGTACCTACCACCTAATCGTGCAGCGGCAGCCCTGCCCAAGCTACTCGATGTCCTCTCAGGGTTGGTGGTTGAATTCCCAAAACTCATGGTCTTGGGCGACTTTAACCTACCATCCCTGGGAGGATCGTCCGAACTAGCTCGGGAGTTCATGGCTTCCATGGCGGCCATGGACCTGTCGCAAATAATTTCTGGACCAACTCATGAAGGAGGCCACACCCCCAACTTGGTCTTCTTGTCTGGATGGTGGCGTGATGATATCGATGGGGGCGCCACGACCGTTACGCCCCTGTCATGGACCGATCATCACCTCCTACGGCTAGACTTCCCCTTTGCCACCCCCCACCGTGGGTGCACGGTGCCAACCAGATGGTACTGCCCTAGGCGCCTAATGGACCCTGATAGGTTCCAGGTAGCGCTTGGGAACCCACATGCACTCCCTGCTCACAGCTCGGCGGACGCCTTAGTGGAAGCCTGGGAAAGGGCAGCCACGGAGGCTCTGGACCGAGTTGTACCCCTGCGGCCCCTGACCCGGCGCAGATCCCAGCGAGCCCCATGGTTCACCACGGAGCTCCGGGAGATGAAACGTCGGAGACGGGGCCTAGAGAGCCGTTGGAGATCCAGTCAATCCGAATCCGACCGATTGCGACTAAGAATCCTCACCAGGTCTTATCTCGCAGCGATAAGGGTGGCGAAATCCAACTACTTTTCCACCCTCATCGCGTCCGCAGATAATCGCCTGGCTGCCTTGTTCAGAGTGACTCGCTCCCTACTGAACCAAGAGGTGAGAGAGGAACCCTTACAGGGTCGAGCCAAGGAATTCGGTCAATATCTGTTGGATAAAATCGCTCGGATTCGAACCGGCCTGGACTCCAACTGGGCAGAGTTGGAGGAACAGGACATGGACAGTCTTGTCGACGTCATCTGGGAGGAATTTGATCCTGTGACTCCGAAGGAAGTGGACAGGATTATTAGGAGGTTGAGCTCCTCCACATGCTTACTGGACCCGTGCCCTTCCTGGCTGGCTTATGCAGCTCGAGAGGGGACGCGAGGCTGGTTTTTGGCGGTCATCTCTGCTTCTCTGAGTGAGGGTCACTTCCCCACCGCCTTGAAGGAGGCGGTGGTGAAACCTCTCCTCAAGAAGCCCACCTTGGACCCAACCTCATTGAATAACTTTCGTCCAGTCTCCAACCTTCGCTTCCTTGCGAAGGTTGTTGAGAGCGTGGTGGCGCATCAGCTTCCTCAGGTCCTGGATGAAGCGGTTTATCTAGACCCGTGCCAATCGGGCTTCAGGCCGGGCTACAGCACGGAGACGGCATTGGTCGCTCTGATGAATGATCTCTGGAGAGCCCGGGACAGGGGCCATTCCTCTGTCCTAGTCTTATTAGACCTTTCGGCGGCTTTCGATACCATCGACCATGGTATCTTGCTGCGGCGCCTCAGGGGACTGGGAGTGGGAGGCACGGTTCTGCGGTGGTTCTCCTCCTTTCTCCAGGGTCGCTCGCAGTCGGTGCTGGCAGGGGGACAGAGGTCGACCCCGAGGCCTCTCGTTTGCGGAGTCCCTCAGGGGTCGGTCCTCTCACCTCTCCTGTTCAACATCTACATGAAACCGCTGGGTGAGATCATTCGTGGTTTTGGAGTAGGGTACCATCAGTATGCTGATGACACCCAGCTTTTCATCTCAACTCCAAACAGTATCAGTGATGCCCTCGACGTGATGTCCCGCTGCCTGAAAGCGGTCCGGGAATGGATGGGGAGGAACAGGCTTCAACTCAACCCGGACAAGACTGAATGGCTGTACGTACCGGCAAGCCAGGATACTCAGATCATTCCATCCCTTAACATCGGGGATGAGTTATTACCCCCTGTTGATAGGGCCCGCAACCTGGGTGTCCTCCTAGACTCGCAGCTATCCCTGGAAGATCACATAGGAGCTGTGACCAAGGGGGCCTTCTCCCGGGTTCGACTAGTGCGCCAACTACGACCTTATCTGGACCTAGATGCCTTACGTACAGTCACCCATGCACTTGTGACCGTAACGCTCTCTACATGGGGCTGCCCTTGAGAGCCACTCGGAAGCTTCAACTGGTGCAAAGTACAGCTGCACGGACACTTTTGGGGGCCTCCCTATACTCCCATATCACACCTCTCCTCCGTGAGCTGCACTGGCTTCCGGTTGCCTTCCGAGTGAAATTCAAGGTGCTAACAATGACATACAAAACCCTACATGGCATGGGTCCGGACTACCTACGGGAGCACCTTCTGCCAACGTCAACACCCCTCCGTCCTGTGCGCTCCCACAGAGAGGGCCTCCTCAGGGTGCCACCGCTCAAGGAATGTCGGCTGGTGGCCCCCAGGGGGAGGGCATTCTCAGTGGGTGCGCCAGCCCTCTGGAACTGCTTGCCTACCGAAATCCGGATGGCCCCGGACCTCCGCACCTTCCGGCGCGATTTAAAAACTTACCTGTTCCAGCAGTCCGGCCTGGCCTGATAGCTCTTGGGGTCTCAGTTGTTTTTACTATTGTTTTTCACTATTGTTCAATCTGTATACCTGCCTTACTCTGTACACCGCCCCGAGTCCCTCGGGAGAAGGGCGGTATATAAGAACAAACAAATAAATAAATAAATAAATAAATAAATAAATAAATAAATAAATAAATAAATAAATAAATAAATAAATAAATAAATAAATGTCTATGATGTTATAAAAGAAAACAATACAATCAGTAAAAATAATATTAATCAGTAAAAGTGATATTACCGGTATACTTTAAATTGGTTTCCATTGCATTACGCTGGTAATAGATCAGATCAAATTATTTATCCACATTCAAATTACATCTGGTTACTATATTTACCTTTTTTAAAAACCATTATGTAAGCATTTAGGATTGTGTTGTTGCATACAGGGATGTCAGGATGTGTGAATAAATTGTGATAATTTCTATTTCTTTGTTCTGGAAAGATTCCTGGTAGAAAAAAAAAACCGAGGTTTCAACTGAATTTTTTTTAAAATATTTTGAATAATATACTGTATGTTTCTTTCCAGTACATCTGATTTTTTTTTACATAACCATCACATATGCTAAAATGTGGGAGGGAGGGAGAGAGAGGTAAGATAGATGATAGATGATGGATAGATAGATAGATAGATAGATAGATAGATAGATAGATAGATAGATAGATAGATAGATAGATAGATAGATAGATAGATAGATAGATAGGTAGGTAGGTAGGTAGGTAGGTAGGTAGGTAGGTAGGTAGGTAGGTAGGTAGATAGATAGATAGATAGATAGATAGATAGATAGATAGATAGATAGATAGATAGATAGATAGATAGATAGATAGATAGATAGATAGATAGATAGATAGATAGATAGATAGATAGATAGATAGATAGATAGATAGATAGATAGATAGATAGATAGATAGATAGATATCTGCATGTCTTATATGGCTTAACTGATTCTGTATAAAAGTTTCAAATTTTGTTATTTGTCTTAAAAAGGTCGCTTTTTAATTTTTTTCCCCTTTCTTTCTTTGAATTTTTAGTCACAACAATGTAGAGGAAATTTCAGCCTTTGTCAAATAATTCTTGCTGTGACTTTGATCTATTTCTAAGGTCCGGATGCACCATTTCCGCATATGTAATTACACTTTTCTTACACTAATTGTCTTCAAAATAAAAAAAAACATTTGAGGGTGAGGCTAAAGATGAAAGTGCTGAACTTATTATTGTTTTTGTGGAATTCCATGTTCTTAGAAAACTGTCTTACAATATGTCCTTTTAAGCCTTTATCTTATTTTGTATTCTTATACTATAAATATCTGTGAAGTCTGTTGACTAAACTTCTAATATTGACTTTCTGCTGTTTGGGGAGATTTTCCATTTTACTACTCATGACAAACAGCTTGCACAGTAATATAATTTTAAATTTGAGGTTTTAAATTATGTTTTATTTATCTTTTGAAACTTCTAATTTTTTCCCTTTTACTGTAGCGTATATTTTCCTTCAAAATAAATTTATTAAATATTCTTTGTCAATTGCTGATCTGGGATGGTCAATCTTGTTTGTGTATTTGTTGGGCCCTGTGATGGTGCTTTTGGTGTAAATATAAACTGCCTCACCTCAGCCATCCCGCCCCCCAAAAAATCAGAAAAAAACCCTGCATTCCTTATCCATTAGCGGTTGAGCCACATTCAAGATTTACACATGACATACAACAGACCAATATACCTTTCAGAATATTCTCATAGTCATACACCTGCTATATGTACAGAAAGCAACAGAATCCATCCAGCAAAAGAAGGATCCATGACAGGCCCTCTCTGTGGTGGTGCCCATATTCTGACATCAGGGAAGCACCTAGAGTACTATAATTTGTTGTTGTTAGTTGTGAAGTCATGTCCAACCCATTGCAACCCCATAGACAATGTTCCTCCAGGCCTTCCTGTCCTCTACCAACTTCTGGAGTCCATTTCAGCTTACGCCTACTGCTTCAGTGACTCCATCCAGCCACCTCATTCTCTGTCGTCCCATTCTTCTCTTGCCCTCAACCTTTCCCAGCATTAGGCTCTTCTCCAGTGAGTCCTTCCTTCTCATTAGGTGGCCAAAGTATTTGAGTTTCAACTTCAGGATCTGGCCTTCTAAAGAGCAGTCAGGGTTGATCTCCTTTAGGACTGACCAGTTTGATCGCCTTGCAGTCCAAGGGACTAGCAGGAGTCTTCTCCAGAACCATAGTTCAAAGGCTTCAATTCTTTGGCGTTCAGCCTTTCTTATGGTCCAACTTTCACAGACATACATTGCAACTGGGAAGACCATATCTTGACTATACGCACTTTTGTTGGCAAGGTGATGTCTCTGCTTTTTAGTGTACTGTCTAGATTTGCCATGGCTTTCCTCCCCAGGAGCAAGCGTCTTTTAATTTCTTGACTGCAGTCCCCATCTGCGGTGATCTTGGAGCCCAGGAAAATAAGAGTACTATAATACTTTTAGGCATTTGTTAAAAATTCACTCCTTTACTCAGACCTTCTATATAAATGCTAGAAGAACGTTGTAGTAATGGCTTTCTCACCCCACCCTATAAATCACTTTGAGATGCTTCAGTAAAAGAAATGAAGATATTTATGAGATTAAAGATATGAGATGGAGGGGTGAATGGGATGGGATTGGATGAGTTGTTAAGATTTTGAGGGACATTTATCTGCAAAAGCTGGGGGAATTGTTACAAGGATGGGATTTCCCAAATGATTAAATTGGTTAATATAAATGCACATTGTTTTCTACTCAGTATGCAATTACATTTGTTATGGGGATGCTGTTCATAACATCAAATTATTTAATAAATCATCTCTGTTCTGTGCAATGGCTTAATCCTTTAATAATCATTCCTCTTCTTTTCCTTCTGGACCTGCTGTTGTTTTGTCTGAAAACTCTGATTCATTTGGGAGATTTATCCACAGCTGGAAAAAAAATGCTTTGTTTTCCCCCAGCTCATAAAAATACAGTTCATGGATATTACTCCTAATACAACATGGGTTAGAGGAACAGTCTACCTAATGTTTTTATTTGTGTGTTTAGGCTGCCAAAATAAATAAGTTTATAGGTAAAATATTTTGCAGAAATAGTCAGATCCCCATCTTGAGAGTCACTCACAATGGGTGACACATTCACAACAAATACCAAATACCAAATAAAGTGACAAAGGTCTCCTTTGACCTTAAATCCATCTCTGAATCACTGAGGATTGAAAGCGTTTGTCACTTCCAATAACTTGGATACATTTTCCACCCCATAAATAACACAGCTTCAGAATGGGAAATGAAATTGTAAAGACTTGGATGCATTTGTATAAATAATACAACATGATTCGAGGACAAAAGTCCCTATAAATTCTCCACTGATTTTGGTAAAAGACAGCAATGGTATGTTTCATCAAATACTATTATTTTATGTTTTCCAGGTCTTTTAATTCCTTCATTGATATAAATTTTCAGAACACTGATTTATGTTCATGGCACTCTTGACAGTCAGTTTGGTCTAGTGGTTAAGGCATGGGGGTGTAAACTGGGAGACTGTGAGTTCTAGTCAGCTGGGTGACTTTGGGCCAGTCATTCTCTCTCAGCCAGACTCAATTCATTGAGTTTTTGTTGTGGGGAAAATAGAAGGAGGAAGAAGTATTAGGAATATTCATTGCCTTTAGTTATATAAATAATAAAGGCAGGATATAAATATATAAATAAAATACTTCCGGTGTGTATGTATTAAAAGCTTCAGAATTGAAAATGCTGTCCAGATTTCAGAATTCTTGATGGTCATGTTCACGCAGTATCTTCAGATACAGAATGGTTTATTATGTCCAATAAGATGAGCCTAAGCTGTCCCTAAATCTTGTAAGGGTATAAACATAAACAATACATTTGGGAAGCCATTTTTATTGGTTTATGTAGGATTCAGACACTTTCTACCAACCTTTGTAGTTTCCTGTCATGTAAAATCAATCCAATGAGATAGCAATAAAAACTAAACCACAACAAAAATGTGTGGCCACCCAGATTAGAATGCCATAGAAATACCAATAATCCCAAAATGTCATTCTGTAACCTGTCATAAGTATTAGGGTCCAAATATCTTGGGGAAGAACTGTTCCTCGGGAATTTTTTAAAGGATGCCAAGATTAGTGCAAGGCAAACATTTGAAGAGAGCTCTGTTCCTTTTGGTGGGAGCCAACACAGCAGAAAGTCAATATTAGGGAGTGTGGACAGGTGGGGCCCCTTTCAATGTAGAAAACAAGAGCTTTCTGTTAGGCATAGCATACAAGCCGTATTCCTAAAGATAATGGATAGGGCTAAGACAGAGCCAATAGAAGACTTGCTCAAAGTCTTCTAGGATTCCTATTAGTTAACTTTTTGGGAATAGGGTTGAAGTAGAGCCAATAGAATACTTGTTAGATAACTTTTGAAGTGTTTATTAGTTAAGAGTTAGAAATAGATAAGTTAGATAAGTGTCCCTTTAGATGCCTATTAGACAATGCTTCTTTATCCCACCTTGAAAAAAAATGTATAAAAGCTTGTTGAATCCTTTGTTCTGAGACCTGGCATTTTGCTGGCTGGGACCCTTTTTGCTGAAGCAAATCACAGAGGATACTCTGTGACTCAACTCCCACCTCTTCTCAATAGGTAAAGGTAAAGGTAAAGGTTCCCCTGCACATGCGTGCTAGTCGTTTCCGACTCTAGGGGCCAGTGCTCATCTCCGTTTCAAAGCTGAAGAGCCAGTGCTTGTCTGAGGATGTCTCCGTGGTCATGTGGCCGGCATGACTAGACGCCAAAGGCGCATGGAGCAGTGTTACCTTCCCACCGTGGTGGTCCCTATTTTTCTACTTGCATTTTTACGTGCGTTCGAACTGCTAGGTTGGCAGAAGCTGGGACGAGTAACAGGCACTCACTCTGTTACACGGCACTCGGGATTCGACCCACCAAACTGCCGACCTTCTGATCGACAATCTCAGCGTCCTAACCCACTGAGCCACCGTGTCCCTTCCACCTCTTCTCAATAACCATCCTCAAAAAGGAGGTTAGAAACAACACAGCAGTTGTCCAAAACAGCTGGGTCAGGGAAATCTTCTTAAAGAAGGGGCAATACCACTATCTCCTTCTGGTTATGCAGATGTCTCCTTCCCTCAATGAGGCCTAAACCTCTTGCTGTTCACTGGTGGAGTGTGGCAACAGGGATCCAATATCTAGGTGGCAGAGAGCACCTGTTCCACTTCATTGCAATCCAGAGGTGAAATGAACCCAGATCATAGAGCAAGCTATCACCTTTCTACCCTGCCTGTGCAGTCAGGTGACCTGAGCAACTTGATCAGCAAAATATTGTGCAGATGCATCATCCTGGCCTGAGGCAGCTCTTTCTGCTCACCTTCTCCTAAAGGGGTCTGGGCCATGTTTAACAGGACCGCTGGACAAAAAACACCAATGCAATAAGGACAGAGGACTACAGATACCCTTCCCATACTGACATAGGTCCCAATGTGGACTCTTCTCAGTGTTCAGCTTGATTCATTGTTTTTCTACTTGGGAACAATCAGTCACTCAGACTGCCTTTAACTAGAACTAAAATATAAGCTACACAATAAATAAATCATCCTAATAAATCAATCATATCTACCATTTGCCCACCTCCAGATTTCAACTCCAGTCAGGAGTTGAGTGGAAGTGCCAGGCAGATTGGTGGGACCCTTCCAGCTTTTCAAATCTTTTGGAAAGACCTCAGCAATCACAAAAGCGGAATTTCTGTTTGGGGGGAAAAAGGACAAGAAGAAAACAGTGTGCGGAATGGTGTGTCCTGTGACATTTCACTGTCAGTCTTGATTTTAATAGACTCCCTCAGCTGCATTTACTTTTCTGACTGACATAAGCTTCCTTAACCTCATTTCTCTTTGTTCAAGGAGTTTTGCCTCTGAACTGTTCTTTAAACGTATTTCTCAAAGTACAGCTCTATTTTTCTGCTTAAAAACTGTGGCATTGTTTAATACCTTTATCTGTAAATCTCTGCATAGGCTATAATGGGCTTGTCACCTAGGGAGATGTCAAAATTCAACCTCAGATTCACTGAGGTATAAAATTCCACTTCTTACTCCATAAATCTCCAGCAAATACCTCTATTATTTAACCCTTGACACTCTGGAGATACTATAGGAATTTAATGCTCACCAGTGAACTCCACAAAGTAATTTACACTGTGTCACAAGTGAGTCTCAAAATCCTCCATTTTAATGTGGATTACTACTTGCAGCTCTCAGGTGATAAATCCAGCTGGATTATCAATGAAATCAATTATATAGGATCACAGTGCAGTAAATTTAAAAGTAAAGCAAAAATAATATTCTTAGGCTCAAAAGGCTTAAAACAGTAAAGGAACAATCCAGCCATAACTAAATATTTTAACTCCTATTGATCTCAATAAGAGTTTTAAGCATATTCTTGGTTAATAGAATGTCTGAATAAGCAGAGTGATTCCAATGAATTAAGGAGCTGATAAGCTTTATTTGATCTTTAAGTACAACAATGGAAATAGTTTTTAACTATTAACAGAACAAAAACATCCCATTTTATTATCCAGAGGCAAACTGATAGATTTTAGGAACATCTGACATAACACAAAACCACAAGTCAAATATCAAGCTTCCTTGACTCAACCTGGTTGCTAGGCAACATGCATGCTAAACAATTAATTAGATTTGCATTTTGTGTGAACCTCAATAATGTACATTTTACTGCCCTAAGGAGAAATTATTTATTTATTTTATTTATTTTAATTCCATTTATATCCCGCCCTTCTCCGAAGACTCAGGGCGGCTTACAAGCTTAGCAGTAGCCTTCATTCTATGTATATGCCTGCTTATTAGGGTTAACCCTAATAATTAACCCCAGGGTGGCCTCTAGCTCCAGAAGGAAGGTGGCATGGTTGTCCACAGATGTCAAGATGGCATCCACAATGGTGCAATAGATGTTTTGTCCACTTTTTATGGGCATTTCACCATTGCAGCTGAAAAGTGGGATATAAATCTAACTCATCAATTACAATAAAATAATGCCTCAGCACCCATTGCCTTTGTCTGATCTTGAAAAGCTAAAAAATGGGCCTCATTAGTATTCAAATGGGAGACCATATGGTAGGCTAAATAGGAAGTTCAAAAAAATCTGGGAAGGCAATGGCTAACCCTTGCCAATTTTGTCCAGTTCATTAGTCATTGGGAATCAAATTTGGATCAAAGGCATCAATGCTTGATTGCTGCAGGATTGTAATAATGGATTCTTTATTAGTTACTTACTATAAAGATATTCCTCTACAACATACATGTCAAACTCACAACATCACGTGACGCCACGCAATATATCAGGACAGTTTTGCCATTGCCGGCAATGAGGTGGGTGCGGCTTCCGCATGAGGCATCTGGCCCGCAGGCCAGCAGATTGACACCCCTGCTCTACAATCTCATTCTCTGACTGATGATAGCCTATGAGAGGAATGTCTAGCAAATGTACTGATAAGTTCAGGCTAGTAGCTTGGTTAATGTGGTGGCAATAAAATCACTGCAATGAAAAGGGAATCAAATTTTGGCCTGGAACTAAGCAACTTATTTTCCACTGCTAAATAACAGAGACCTCAAAATAAGAAATAGAAATAAAAAGATTTTATTTCCTCTCTCTCCCTTTGTCAATTCCATCCATCCTTCTTCCAACTGACAAAATATAATCTAATACAGAGCATGTTTATCTGTTATTTATTCCAGATGTCTTACTGCAACATTACCCCATAAGGTTGTGTTGCCATGAAAATAAAAGGTTGAAATCCTTTACACCCCCAGTATGTAGAACTTCCAGCCCTTCATGCATCATAGACCTCTGATAACTACTTAAACTGAAAGTGGATATTAATCTCATAGAGTTTTCTTTATCAAGATTTATTGTTTGCAATACTGTGATCTTGAAAAATGTCATAGTGATACAAGAATCTAGTAAATAAACTAAATATCCAGTAAATATTTCTAGTTAAGGACCATTATATCTCTGTACACATTAAAGTGGGCACTTTCTGGATATTCTTTTCACAGCTTTTTAATAGACCAGAGAAAGAATGCAATTCTCTTCTCTGATACCAAGTGTGTTTGCAGTAGTGGATTGTTTATTCAACAGTTATTCAAACTCTTATCAGTTTGAAGACCAATCCTTATGTCATTTCATCAATAGGAATGAGGAAATCCAAATTGTGGGACAACACTGAACAAAGCCCCTCCCCTTCATTTGTCTGCTGGCACACATTCACATACCTAGGATTTCAATTCTGATCAGTGCCCTCATGCAGTACTTTCTGGAAACAGTGATTCTTATCTCAACGGAAGAAGCATGTATTTGTGTTTCTTGTGTGATTCATAGACTGGCAATTTATTGGTTACTTGATTATTTAATAACTTGGGTTTATATGCTGCTTTGGTCAGGCAATTAGATCCCATCTACTCTCCAGCAAATCACAATTGCAAGGATACAGTGAGTCATCATGCAAATTCTGCCATTATGTATTTGCATCCTGATGACTGACCCATAAGCTTCGACCTTTACATAATTATTTGTCAAACACAAGTCACTTTTAGCCTTCCTCTATTGCTACTTAGCCACATCCTAACTAAATACTGGATTATCTTTTTATATTCTTATGGGTTCAATATTGAGAACATTCTTATAGTTCAATGAGATCCTGGAGACCGACGCTTTGCAATAAATAATGGCACATTTTTAAAAACATATTCTGGTGAAGCAGGAAGCCTAATGAGCTCAGAAAAATGATGTCTGCAGTTGATGATCATGAGAACTAAATTGTCTATCCCTCCATTAAAATAAGATCAGAAACTTCTGGGTTACAAATAAGTCACTAGCCAACTTTTCTATAGCTGAAATTCTACTGTAGAATATTGGATGGCATGAACCTTGATCTGCTTAGAGCTAGCATAGCTACATAAACCCAACAGATATTGGAGTTTGATATTTCCTTTTGCTACAATCTAGTGGTTCTCCAAAGTTCTGCAGCCCAGGGATGGTAACCCTGTCTTCAGGAAGAAGACTTGTCGTGCAATATTGAACAAAAGTGCATCCACAGGACTGGACACAGATGAATTGTATAATAAGTGCTAAAATAACAAAAGCATGCACTCTTGCTTTGTGACCATGAGTACTGGGGATTGTGTTCAAACAAGATCAGTCTTGGAGCATCAGTCTGCCTCTTTGTTCCTGCAAGTTTGCCTGTATAAAATACAGGGTCCTTTATATTTCTCTATTCACAGTGAAAAAGAAGGGATGGATGGATGGATGGATGGATGGATGGATGGATGGATGGATGGATGGATGATGAGCCACCAAGTCATTATTGACTTTTAGTGATCACAGGATTTTCTCCATGACAATCTGTCCCTAATCTGCTCCTTCAGGTTTTCCAACTGTGCACCCGTCGCCACTGTAATTGAATCCATTCACCTTACTGCTGATTATCCTGTTCTTCTCCTTCCTTCACCTCAAAATTAAAAGAAAACAAGCCAATGTAAAATATGGATAACTTCAGGGTGGGATTCAGCTAGTTCGCACCAGTTCAGCAGAAGCAGTAGCTAATTTTTTGTTGCCCAGGCCCAGAATGGACTTCCGGAAGCGGCATCCACACAGAGAACTGGTTGTTCACATATTTGAATCTCACCAGTGGATAACGTATCCCAGAACTGATTGGTTTTTTTGAGGGGGGGCATTAAGGAGAATATATCTTCCCTTTCTTATCTCTGAGCTAAAACATGAGTATTACAAATCTGCTATCAATATAGGGAGTGTTTGCTGTTGTTATTATTAGAATCGAATACATTACACACACTTTCAGCAGTCCTTTGCAATAGAAGCCACCAATCACTGCTTTCAAATTATTTTGCTTTGAGGGCAGGATCGCTGGCAACTTTCATTAAATTAGAGCTCATCTGCCAGGGTACCACAAATTATGCTAGTTCAAGGCTTGAAGAAAAAACCCTAAGGAGTCTCTGAGGAAGACATTTGTCTGGGCTCAGTTTAGGCAAAGTTGTCATGCTGTATTTCTAGGCATAAACAACAATGAAAGAGGAGGCAAAAAAAAAATATGACATTTAATCAACCCAGCATTCTTCAAACTTCAGTAAAGCAAGGGGCCCAACTATATACTGACAGCCTGGTGAGAGTGGTCCACATTGGGCATAATTAGGCAGGTTTGTGGCAAGGCCCAATGGCACCTGGCATAAACACCTTAGATTTCATTTAAATCGCTTGTCGTGATTTTAAAAGGATGTCTTCCAAGAAAGGGGCATTTTTTTGATGTTCAGACAGGCTTTCATCTCTAGAGAGTTGTCAGTTTCAAGTAAATTTTTCTCTGTTTGTGTGTGTGCTTTTTAAAACTTTTGATTAGATTAGAGCCACAAAGTTAATTCATGTATGTGACATTTTTGAAGTTCTCACCAGAGCCATTGAGACCGTAATCAGCGTAGGTGCAGGAATTGTAACAGCTTCTCAGCAAATGATGTTGAAAGGAAGCCATAAAAGTAAGTTGTGTTACCCAGCAAGTCTCACAGCGGAGAGTGGATGTTAACCTGAGTTTCCCAAGTCACCACATCACACTGGCTCTCTCCAGACAATAGCTTGAGAGTTTAATATTAATGATCGTTTACAATTCCCTTTGATTTTCTATCAAATCTCCAAGGGAGCTAATCTTAAAAGAGGTTGATTATAGTAACCTCAGTCAGAACGTTTCCTTTCTCCAGTCGGAAATGAACTTCAAAGGGGTCAGCATTTCAACTGGGGTGGGAGAAATTATCCTGAGTGCGTTTTGGGTTCATTATGAATATAAATTTTCTGTGGGTTGCAAACTGGCCCTACTATCTGGAATAGCAATGCATATTGTGGATACCTGTATCCACAAGTACCTCCCAGTTGGTTGAACGTAAGAAAAAAAATACATACATATAATGCCAAACCCTTAATTTGCCAGCCTTGAAGGCAGGAAAGTATGAATTGACAAATAATAGATCAGGGGTCTTCAAACCTGGCCCTTTTATGACTTGTGGACTTCAACTCCCAGAATCCCTCAGCCAGTGTGCATGGCTGAGGCATTCTGGGAGTTGAAGTCCACAAGTCATAAAAGGGCAAAGTCTGAAGACCCCTGTAATAGATGGAGGAAGGGAAGGGAAGGGAAGGGAAGGGAAGGGAAGGGAAGGGAAGGGAAGGGAAGGGAAGGAAGGAAGGAAGGAAGGAAGGAAGGAAGGAAGGAAGGAAGGAAGGAAGGAAGGAAGGAAGGAAGGAAGGAAGGAAGGAAGAATAATTTATGTTTCTGAAATTAAGGCAAATGGGATCCTTGATTTAATCAGCTAAATCAGGGAAACAAATATTAGCTGAAATCAAATGTATACTAAGAAAAGGAATTCAATTTGCAGACAAGGAACAAGAGGCAGCATAAATCACAAATGCCTGAGTGCCAGTTCTGTGTTCAGAGGTAACTGAGCACAGGAAATTGTTGCACCCACGATAAGTGTTAGCCAAAAATTCACATTGAGGTGGAAGATCACAGCCTGGGAAACCCAGAAATTCCAACCTCAGTGGAAAACAGCAGTGGATTAGACATCAGGCAAGGCCAAATGTAATCAGTTTGTGGATCCAACATATTTAATCCATTAAGTTTGAAGTTTACAAGCCAGAAATCCTTAAGTAAGAACCTAGTGTAATGGATCAGAATGAGAATGCTCTGTTCTCGGAGAGGGAAGTTGACAAACTATTTGGAAAGTAAATCTGCATGTATTTTTCATTTATTGTATCACATTTATTTACTTTGCAGTTTTTGCATCCAAGTCCTGTGAGCGGCATGTAACAAAGCAAGCAAATAAGAATATCATAAAAAATAATCTCTTACCTGAATAAACATTCCTTAATTATTAACTAGGGTTTAAAAGGTGAAAGAACAAGATTGATTTCCCAACTTTAGTAAACACCAAGAAAGGAGGTGTCACCAGTCCTGGAGAATGTAGATAACAGAACAATATTGTACATAGAGAAAATAGTAGTCACTAAATTGTAATCAATAAGAACAAGGAACCCAGTTAAGAGTAAAAGGTATTAAATTAAGATCGAGAGCCAGTTTGGTGTAATGGTTAAGGCATCTGGCTAGAAAAAGGGAAATGGTGAATTGTACTCCCTTCTTTAACTTGAAGCCACCTAGGTGATCTTGGACTAGACAGTTTCTCTCAGCCTTAGGAAGAAGGAGCCAGTGACAAACCATTTCTGAAGAACATTCCCAAGAAAACTGCAGGGACTTCTCTGAGCAGTCTCCAAAAATTGGACACAACTGAATGGTGCAAAAAAGGGGGGGAGGGCTCAACAAAGAAGCCTTCAGCTGAATGAATTTAATTAACTGAAATAAGGAAATGCTACCTTATAGATTTGTACAGGAATCATATGACAAAGACTAGAAATGAAATATAATTATAAATATTAGGATTGGCTCACAATTTGACAAAAGCACAGTTATAAATGCAGAAAAATATGAAAAAATAGGCTGTGGGTGTAACAGAAGAACAGAGTTGGAAGGGACCTTGGAGGTCCTCTGAGCAGGCGGTTGGACTAGAAGACCTCCAAGGTCACTTCCAACTCTGTTCTTCTATTCTATTCTATTCTGTTCTATTCTATTCTGTTCTGTTCTGTTCTGTTCTGTTCTACTGCTAAGCTTGTAAGCCGCCATGAGTCTTCGGAGAAGGGCGGGATATAAATGGAATTAAAATAAAAATAAATAAATAAAAATGTTCTGTTCTGTTCTGTTCTACTCTACTCTACTCTGTTCTGTTCTGTTCTGTTCTACTCTGTTCTGTTCTGCTCTACTCTACTCTACTCTACTCTATTCTATTCTGTTATTCAAAAGGTTAAAATATAGATGTTTGTTTATGGAATGCCTATGCAACATCTTTAATCTGTATGCAAAGACTGTATCAGTGGCTGACAACTGGAAGGCTGCCATTACTATTCCTTATACAAAGGGGAAAATAGAAGCTGGAATGAAAAATTGCAGGAGGATTAGTTTGTTAAACTGTGCCTGGAAAAGTGTTTACTGTATGTTTGCTAATTTAGACAAAGCATATGATAAATTGGAATGACTTGAGTTATTATTTTTTTCCTCCTTCCCCCCCCCCCCAGTGTTGCAGTCTTCTGACCCACATCCTGAGCTGAGCTGTTGAGTTCAATCATGGCACTGCCAGAAGTTCCATCTGCAGCAAGCTACAGCAGGTGCACATGACCTTATCGAGATGAGACAATCTCTTCAGATGGATTGGGACCATTCCTGGAGTTTGTAGCACAGTCTAAAACAGGGGTAGGCAACCTTGGCTCTTTTATGACTCGTGGATTTCAACTCCCAGAATTCCTGAGCCAGCCATGCTGGCTTAGAAATTCTGAAAGTCCACGAGTCATAAAAGAACCAAGGTTGCCTACCCCTGGTCTAAAAGGATCAGAGGTACAAGTTGCCCTAAGTTCCCAAGAGGAGATCCCTACAAAAATTCTAGGATAACATTGGTCACTACCTGCTACCATCCTAGTGCGAACCTGCAGTGAACATCTGCTTTGACAACTCCTGGAATAAGTGGACAGCTCTGTGTGATATCTGAGTCGCAATGTTCCCAATTCAGAGCCGGCTGATACAGACTAACAGTGGAAATCCCAGAATGCAGATTGCAAATCTCCAGAAGAATCAAATACCACATTATATAGAAAATACCTTCATGAATCATACTGAATCATAAAACAGAAGTATGAAGGAAAGGGGAAGCGTTTAGAGGAAAGGGAAGAGATAGCTAGTGGACATAGTTACATTTCCTTTTTTCTCTCTCTCTCTCTCTTATTTCATGCCTTCAAATTGTTTTGCTTACTATTTCTTAATCCTTTTCTGCAACTTGCAGAGTTTTGCTTAACCTAAGAGGAAAGAGCATGATAAGTCTGCCTTTCTGTATGCATATTTGTAGAGTTTGTATTACAAACATCTGTAAAGATTAAATATTGAGGTACTCAGCATTAGACATACACACACATACACACACACACACACAACTCTACACTTTAAACTAAAGCTCAATTTTCTTCCTATTAGTGGAATATATGGTGGGGAAAAAGCCCTTCCTTAATCTATCTTCTCAATTAGGAAAAATGCAAATAAAGTGCTATGAGATATTAAAAACGATTATCATCGATCTTCTTAATTAAGCAATGCAACTAAGAAAGAAACACGAACAGTTCTGAGCCATTTTTGCAACCAGCTTCCAGACCTCTTTGGTGACATGGCTAAACTGAATTCCAGCCATCCTCCCCCCCACCATTCACTGGATTTTTCTACTCCTCATACTGAGAGATATTTTGACCTTGGGATTTTCAGCTTATTCTTGCTCTGCTCAGCCGCCCCTTGCTTTATCTTTTCCGCCTTCACAGAACCAATCTCTGAGGCCTCCCTTCTGCTTAATTGCCCCAAATAGCAGGCAATTTCCTTTTGTCCTAATGATGCTTTCCCATGGTCTCACTTGGTCTTAAATGACAGAAGAAACCTGCACACCGAACAACGAGCAGAGTCATTCCAACTTTTCTCCTCTCTGCTGCTGTTGCTGCACTGCAATAAGTGACTCTCATCTCTCCCAAAATGGCACTAAGGCAAACAGGACTGGCTTTAGACAAAGATGTCCCTGAAGACCACAAAGGGAAGGAGAAGTTCTCATTTCTGTTCATGCTTTCTGCCACTGCATTCCTTCTTCATCCCCACCCTGGAATATCATCTGCATTTCCAGATACCTACAAAGTAGCTGGGCTGCCATGCTTGAAGTTACAGGTAAATCACTTTCAAGAACAAAAATCTCTTCTCTTTAAACAGAACAGCTTGCCGCTGGCATTATAAAGTTCTAATAAATGTAAAAATGGGCTACCCAGTTCATTTATTTCATTATTATTTATTTATATGAGTTACAAATTTATATGCCACCCATCTCCCTGTCAAGGGAATCTAGGAGGCTTATGCAATGTTGAAAATAATAAAACAAAACAATTAAAGGTTAAAAGAATTAAAACATTGGCCACTGAAAGTTAAACCATTAAAATTAACGAGAAAGCAGACGAAAAGGACCAACGAGTAATGGAGGTGGAGGTGGGGATCTTCTCCTAATCCAGAAGCCACCTCCAAAATAGAATGCCACAGTTAGGGTCATTTTCTTAAAACATATGCACAAAGTGTTTAGGGGTGCAATCCTAGGACCCTGAAAACAATATCTCAAGAGAACTAAGTTTGTCCTGGTTCCCTACCTTCATCACAGTCAGAGAAGAGTTTCCAGAACAGGAGAAGGCAGTGTAACCATAGATCTTCTCCTAGAACCCAATCTGATAAAGAACCACCCTTGAAAGCTGGTAAACTTTTCCAGTTTTCAAGGTTGGTACTTCATCAGCTGGGGTTGTTCCATGGGAAGCATGGAAGGAGATTGGTGAGCTGAGCAGAGGAACTGTTTGATCAAAAGCGCATTGAATTATGCCTAAATGCTACAATTTTCAAAGCTGCTTCACAAAACAATAAGACTCTCTGCCAAAGCCCTTGCAGCTGCTTACCACCAAGAAAGCCATATTGTTACTGTGGTGTTTTGTTTTGTTCTGTTTTGTTTTAGCCAAATGTATAGGAAGGAGAAAAGTGAGGTAGATAGTTTGCAGAAACTTGACAACTAAATCCATTCATTCCATTTACCTCTAAAGTTGTCCAGATCAGGGATTCCTTGATCTTTTTAATCACTTGTTGGTGAAGTGGGGAACCGACGACCTGATCAGGAGGGAAGTACAGTTGTTTTGCATTTTTAAAGTTTGCAACTTGCCATCCTTATTCTCAGTCTCTGTAAAATCCCTTCTAACTTCCTTCCGAGCAGCAGAGCAAAGCAGCCTTCTGTTCTGAAAGCTACTTTGTGCTTGCAAATGCTAAATAAGGAAGCTTTTGAAAAGCAGCTCCCTGCAGAAGGACACAAAATTCATCCTCACGAATGATGATGAGACGCAAACTCATTGGTAGCCTCATGCTGCAATGAACAATGAGCAAAGTCCATTTAGGCAAAAAAAAACACCACCAAATGCACAGATATAGAATAGGTGGTACCTGGCTCAATAGCAGTAACTGCAAGAGGGATCTTGGAGTCCGAGTGGACAATCACTTCAATATGAGCCAGCAGTGTGCTGCAGCTGCCAAAACAGCCAATGCAGTTCTAGGCTGCATTAATAATAATAATAATAATAATAATAATAATAATAATAATAATAATAATAATAATAATAATAATAATAATAATAATAATAATTTGGAAGGGACCTTGGAGGTCATCTAGTCCAACCCCCTGCTAAGGCAGGAAACCCTATACCATTTCAGACAAATGGCTGTCCAGTCTCTTCTTATAAACTTCCAGTGTTGGAGCATTCACAGCTTCTGGAGGCAGGTTGTTCCACTGATTAATTGTTCTGACTGTCAGGAAGTTTCTCCTTAGTTCTAGGTTGCTTCTCTCCTTGATTAGTTTCCATCCGTTGCTTCTTGTCCTGCTTTCAGGTGCTTTGGAGAATAGCTTGACTCCCTCTTCTTTGTGGCAGCCCCTGAGATATTGGGACACTGCTATCATGTCACCCCTCACTCTTCTCTTCGTTAAACTACACATACCCAATTCCAGCAACCGTTCCCTATATAGAGTAATAGAATCAAGTGTTAATGCCATTTTATAATGCCTTGGCAAGACCACTCTTAGAATATTGTATCCAGTTTTGGTCGCCACGATATAAAAAAGATGTTGAGACTTTAGAAAAAGTACAGAGAAGAGCAACAAAAGTATTTTGGGAACTGAAGGCTAAAATATTTGAAGAACAATTGCAGGAATAGGGTATGTCTAGTTTAATGAAGAGAAGGGTGAGGGGTGACATGATAGCAGTGTTCCAATATCTCAGGGGCTGCCACAAAGAAGAGGGAGCCAAGCTATTCTCCAAAGCACCTGAAGGCAGGACAAGAAGCAACGGCTGGAAACTAATCAAGGAGAGAAGCAACCTAGAACTAAGGAGAAATTTCCTGACAGTTGGAACAATTAATCAGTGGAACAACCTGCCTTCACAAGTTGTGAATACTTCCAACACTGGAAGTTTTTAAGAAGAGACTGGACAGCCATTTGTCTGAAATGGTATAGAGGTTTCCTGCTTGAGCAGGGGGTTTGACTAGGTTATAGAAGACCTCCAAGGTCCCTTCCAATTCTGTTATTCTGTTAAGACACAACAGAGAATGCTGGAGATATTGGAAAAGAGACAACATTTAGAAGTCTCTGTGCAGCCACATATTTTATCTTATATCAGCAGCCCTCCATCACACATCACCTCCATTATCATTTTTTTCATGTTCACTGGTTCGAGGGTGTCTTTCCCCTTAGATTCTTGGTGTTTTCTTCCATGTTATTGTGCCTTTGAGGCTGTCTTTTGGTTTTGCCTGGTTTCATCTTGCTATGCACAGAACCAACTTCTCAGGGTTTATTCTCAGATTCTTTTCATTTCTGCTTCTTTTAAGACAGCCCCGCTTTCATCCTGGGGCAACATCATTTCTACAAGGCTCGTGGCATCACCCTGGCATCACTGCATCGAAGCTAATCAAAGTGGCCGGATATCATTCCCTATTGTAAGATCAGTGTTAGATACTGGGTTCGTCGCTTCAATGACGAGATGAGGTGAGTGAGTTCAGCAAAGATCATTGTTCATTGCTTGCAGGGTCTGAACTGAGAAACAAGGCTGCAAATGCAGCAATTTATACCCTGGCCTCTAGGTGGCGGCCAATAGGTTTAAAGCAACCTATTGCCCTCCCTAGAGGCAGCTAATGGCGGCGCTGGAGACAGGTTGTCTGAGGAGCTGGGAGCCGTTAGCCAGCTTCCCTGCTTGAGCAACCTTCCAGCAATTAACCCACGTGGTGTTCCCTTAACAAGACAAAGCCCAATACATTACAATCAGGGTCAGTGAACCTGACCTTGAGATGAAGTCAAAGACTGTGGCAGCCATCTGCAGTAGAAGAGGTCCACCTCACAAGGCATAAGTGATGGCCTGAAGCTGTCTTTTGTCCCAATTTAATTAATACAGTAGTACTGCAAATGCTCAGTTTCTTCTGAGTGCATCATTTTCTCATTTAAACTCTCTCTCTCTCTCTCTCTCTCTCTCTCTCTCTCTCTCTCTCTCCATTTAACCTACCATCTCAAAATGCCAAGAATGGAGGCCTGCAGTCATGTCCTTTGAAATGTAGCCCTGAGGAAGGAACCTGAAGATCAATTTACCACCCGTTTCTCACTTCAGACCTTGCAAAAACAAATGCCATGCATCGAGGCTAAAAACCTGGGAAATCTCTTGGGTGGACATTAATCAACCCTAACATCACCATATTTTTCATATTTCTGTTTCAGCTCCCTTGCCAAGAAAGGATTCAGTTATTTGTTGCCTATAGGTGGGATGTCTGGCATAGTTTCCGATAGTGATGGATATATATTTTTTTTAGCTTAGGATTGCCTTTGAGATGCAGGAAAAGGACTGAAGGCAAAACACAGCTGAACATTTTGCTTTACTACAGGGGAAAATAAATAAGAAGCAGGAATGTGATTTATAAAACCATTTCATGCCCAAGTGGCCAAATCAGGCAGCCAAAGCCGGAGACGTCTGTTTCTTTTCGAAGAAAAATCAGGATTTTTTTTGAAAAAATGAAATAACATGCACTCTTGAAGCTATCCATCGTCCACAAAACCCTCCATCACCACTCTAGGTAGGGATTGACAACCTCTGGCTGTAGTGCCATATGCAGTCCTAAAACTAATTTCAAATTCTTCTTTAAGCCATCAGTTCAAATCACGGCCAAGAGGATGTCTAATAGCAACTCACTGGAGATAGAAAAAAGGAATTTTAAAGGAATTTTTAAAATATTTTAAATTTTTTTTAAAAAAAAAAGAGTGGAGAAGCCCAATCTCTGGTCTAACCATCCAGACTGATGGATTATTCCACGGTGGAAGGAAGATATTTGTGGATGGAAGAAAAAGTGTTTTCCATAACTGTCCAGGGTGAAGGTACCTCACTCAATGAGATCTTTACATTTTCTTAGATTTTGTGTTTAAAAGAGACTCTATAATGACACAGTGCGACAGCGTGTTCAGATTGGTTGTCTGAGTTGTGTAAAAGTTTACATTTTTAAAAGGAGGGGTTGTTTGTTTTTTAAGTGGGTATGTTTTACAGAAATTTATTCATTATAAAATTGTTTACTGGTGCTTTAGTTTCTGACCTCTCTGATTCTATCTAGTGAAATAGCTTTTTAAAAATTATACATAAATCATAAACTTTAGTCTTGGAATGTTTCTCAGAGGCATTTTCTTTATTTATTAGCAAACAAGTTTGTTTTGAGAACTTGTTATTTTCAATAACTCCCCTGATATTTTTAAAACATGGGCAGAATCATACAATAATTTATTCCTCCGGGGAGCAAAAAACAGCTTCATGAATCTACAGCCAAGGATAGCAACACAGATTGTTTATCTCAGTTGGCTGAAACAGAGCTGATGGTTTCATAGAACCGTAACACAAAGAAGATGGGCTGAAACTTGAAGATTACCTCCTAGTTCTTGTGTGCAATTCATAGCAGCCTTTATAAACAACCACCTGCTTGAGGGATCCTTGAAAATAGATTGTTGCTTATGACTATCAATTAGCACTACCAGATTTGGACTGCAGAAATCTGAAAGGCCTCAAGATGGCAGCAAACAGCGGAAAGTTTTGCTTTTACTCTTTGTTGCCATCTAGGCCTTCCCAAGCTTTGTTTGAGCTTCACAACTCCTTCCATTCCTCCTTATCTGATCACTCCATAATAGCTAAATATATTTGGTGTGCTTTTTAAAAGAAAAAAAAATCTCCAATATAACATAGACTGGAATCCTTTGTAAATTACATGTTGGTTTAGGCAGAGGATGATGAATGAGACTTTGACAAAATGCCACCCAAACTAATTTTCTCAGACATGTCTAATTACTACCTTTGAAAATGTTGCAAATGCAAGACTGAGAATAATAGGTGGATGCTTATTTCCCATGCCTTTTACTCTATGTATTGGGCTAATACAAAACTATTATTTCCTTCTTAAGCACTTAGCACATACAGTATCTTTTTTTTGTTTCAGAGATCTTGGAAAGACAATAAATGTAGACTTGTAGTAGATTTGATTAGGATTGCCCCATAAGCTTAAAAATGTATGGGGTAAGTTCTTTTTCAATGGCAA